>NW_005842393.1:423586-466944 GCF_000455745.1 Alligator sinensis
TCCTTTACTTGGGATGCCATCCTCAGCTCCATGGTAGCTTTGGCCCGTCTAACTGCCTCCCTACAAGCGCGAGGAGAGGAGGTATATTCATCTTTGGTGCTCTCTCCCCGTTTCCACTTTTTATGTGCTCCCCTTTTGGCTCTTAGGCTGCCCTGGATTTCTCTGGTCAGCCAAGGAAGCCTCCTGGCCCCTTTCCCTCTTTTTCCTCGCATCGGGATCGTCTCGCTTTGTGCCCGAAGGATTGTTTCCTTGACGCACAGCCACCCTTCTTGGGCTCCCATCTCTTCAAAACTCCTACTCTGCAGTGCGTCCTTGATTAATCACCTGAGCTCATTGAAATCAGCTTTCCTAAAGTCTAGCACTTTCACCCTACTAGTTACCTTACCCACTCAATGTCTTATGATGAATTCTGTTATTTGGTGATCACTGTCCCCCAGGTGACTACCAATCTGTAGGTCCCCTACCATATCATCCCCCGTTGCCACTACCAGGTCCAGTAAGGCATTCCCCCTAGTGGGACCGTGTACCTCCTGCGTTAGGTGGAGGTCCTGTACACAGGATAGGAACGTGCGTGAATGGTGGGACTTTGCTGTCTGTGTCTCCCAGCAGATGTCTGGGTAGTTTAGGTCCCCCATGACTACCGCCTCCTTAGTTTTTATGGTCTCTGAGAGCTCCCTCAGGAGCCCCGAATCTATTTCTTCCCCTTGGTGTGGGGGTCTGTAGCAGACCCCTACCACCAAATCCCTTTCTCCTTGCCCCCCATGTAACTTAACCCACAATATTTCTACTTTCTCCTCCTTTGATTCCGTCTTGATGAGGGTCGAAGTATATTGCTCATTGACATAGAGTGCAACCCCTCCCCCTTTCTTCCCCACCCTGAGCTGAGGACACCCTGAGTCCTTATAAGACTGTCTATACTCCCCTGAGTCCTTATAAGACTGTCTATACTCAATGGACCAAAGAAACTACAGATTTAAAATTGATAATGTGGTATAAGGAGGGAGTAGATATTATACAGGTATATTGGTAATTGGTGGATCTCACCATTAAAGATTGTTATTGAGGAGAATATTAAATAGGTTTACAGATTGTGCGCTTACTACATCACTAAATAAGATAAAATCATAAGGTGAGACTTTGAAAGTAAAGAATAAGTAAGTGCCTAATTCCCTTTAAAAATCATAATCTTCATGTATCAGTGAATACAATGTCTATAGTACGGTCATCCGCTAAAATAAGAAAAAGGTTCTCTTTTCTAAAGATCCCAATTTGTGGCCAGGTTAGTGGCCAGGTGGGAGGATTTTTTTGTCCTTCTTAGAAGCATTTGGCATAAGCCACTTTCCAAAACTCCCTTTCCCTTTTTAACTCCTAATGAATGGAAATGATTCTATTACTTAAAAATAAATATGACAGTACACAAGCCATTTGCCCACTACATTATGGAAAGGTGCATGTTGCAGAGAGATTGGTAATGACAAACATTGCAATATCAATAAAATGCAAATTATTTATCATTAATAAAGTATACCTATTTTGACATTTGTACAATGCCTTTTACCATATTATCTAAGGTCCAGATCCAGCCAAGCTCTTAAGTACATGCTTAGCTATAAATTTTGTGAAGCCATAGTCAAATTAAATTATATAATTTGACTTCTTTATAGTTTAACTTTATATTATAGTTTATATAAACTTATAATTAAGCAAGTGCTTAAGTGCTTTTCTGGATCTGGGCCTAAGTGCTTAATGATTATTTTAGACTATAATGATGTGTCCAGCATGAAGGCAAACAGAACCTGTCTTCATAGAACCCTATTTGCCATTAAAGAGTCAAATTATCAGCATGTTGCATGATAATCAGTTTGTTTCAATGTACAGTAATTTGGATCATTATTATTAATTTTGTCATCTCCCAAGCAATTCATGAGCCATTTTTAGACTTTCAAAAAAGCAGTTCATGAATCAGACAAAAAAAATTTTAAAAGAACCCAGCCCACAATGCGATGATGAGTCAGAGTCCTTTTCTGTAGCTGTGTCAACTGAACTACATCTGAAATCTGATGAGGATTGGCATTGATGCAGAAAAGGCCATGATGAGTACGAAACAATATGTTGAATTTACATGTTAAGACTTTTTGTTGGTTTTGGCAATTTTACTGAAGATTATTTGAGAAATCCATAAACATCTGGATGGAGTGAGAGGGAGAGTTGTTTTATACTAAAATGATGAAGTTTATATTGGGCTACAACCTATAAATGGAAGAAAAAGTCGTTTCTTCCACAGCTGTTTCCAATTTTGTTAATATATATTTCAGACTAAATTCACTGTAAAATTAAACCACAAAAATCTACGCTGAAGCAACATTTTTGTGTGTCTGAATTACATGTATATGGCCACATTACCTGAATTTCAACAGTATTTGGAAGGCCAGTTGCAGCTTCAAAAGGCAAAACTGGTAAGCACTTGTGGGCTACATTTTGTTTTTTGAACAAGTGAGGTTAGAAAATTATGTAGGCATATTTTAAAACTATTTTTTACTTTAGCCAGCAAAGGCAGGAATATTGAGAATTTAACTTTGCAGTGTGGTCTGATACAATAGTTTAATTTAAATGGCTGTGCTTGAGGCCTTAATATGGAAAGGGGCTGAACACAAATCTTCAGTTGCTTTCAGTGGGCACATCTACATGTTCATTAATGTGCTTTAGGTAATGTGCATTAAATCGAGTACCATTGAGAATGTTACACATGCTCTGGGACGTGGTGCCAGGTGCTTTAATTAACTTTAATTAAAGCACCTGTGCACCACATGTATCAGCATCCCCACGCGTCCCTGCACTGAAAAAATGGTGGCAGGGAGCTTTGAACTAAAGCTCATTGAACGTGTTTTATTTCAAAGCACCCTACCGCCATTTTGTTCAGCACAGGAATGTATGCGGACACTGAAACATGTGATGAGGACACCGATACATGTGATGCAGAAGGCTGCCAGAGTGTGCCAATTTCTGTGCTCCATCAGACTTAATTAATCCAGCAAGCTTGATTTCCAGCATGTCGGAGCAGGCTCCCCACATGTGTACAAGAGCCTTCCATTTTGAGGTACTAGAAAAATGCACGTTAGCCTATTTTAACTGGCATTTACAGAAAGACCACAGTTTTTGTGATGCTTTAATGTGAATTAAAATAAGCTAATGTGCATTAAAGCGCATGTGTAGACACACCTAGTGGGTGTGGGTTTAGGCTGAGGAAGCTTATAACTTCTTAGTATCAAACCATGTGAATTGCAATTTATGCCATGAAAACACACAGTAGTTTTTTGTTTTTATTTGTATCTGCTATTACTGATATAGTTTTGTTACACAGCAAGACGCTTTTCAGACAAAAGACAAAGGCTTTCCCACTCTTGAAGATTTTTCAATATAAGGATTTTTACTATTAAACCTGTCTAGGACTATACCCATGCTTAAGTTAAAACTCTACAAAAAGTTTGTCTGAGTAAGGAGTAAAGGATCAGACTATGAATTCAGCAAGGAGGAAAAGTGTCATAGTATTTGTGATAGTATCTTTAAGAAAGATGGGTAGACAAAGGTTATAGCAATAACAATTTTTGTTTTATATTTATATGAATGCTAGGTATCTTTAAGTGATGGCCTTTTTCAATTATGTATTGGTCCCTTTGTCAGAGCTTGGGCCATATATGAACCTTACAGGAAATGAAAGAGGAATTAAATAAACAAAACAAAACAAAAATTTTCTACTACGATAATAGTGCAGCAGAATATTTGAAATATATATTTTGGTCACTCTATGTCAATTATTAAAATCTGCAGTATCAGCTTTAGCCAAGACGCTTTAAAATTAATGAGACAATTTTTTAGTGGATTTTGGTTTGGTTCTTTGAGAGGCTACTGCCTGTAACACATTTTAATAGGGATTTTACACCATATTCAGAACTTGCAAATACAGATTTATTTTTATCTTTCAGTTATATCATTCCGTTGAGCTTTCCTATATACCTTCTATGAATACATATTAAACATGTAGCATAGGTATTCATAGTGCATGCTAATCCTAAGGGAACACTGGTAACAAAATCTTGCTTTCTTCATTTTCTGCCATTGGTGTTTCTCTACTGAAAAGGAGTAATTATGCTTCTCAGCCTGGAATCTTTACTCCCATAAGCACTACCATTGATGCCAATAAGTCTGTGGGATCAGGATCCACTTAATTTTGTCTTGCTATTGTTTCATTTCCATGACTCACAATATTAATAAAATCTTTTGGGATATGCATTTCCTGGTAGTGAATGACAAAACTGAGTGAACAGGTATACTTATTCCTCTCATCACTGTACATCTGTAGGTTCCAACCACACCAAAAACTGAGTTTTACTAGGGTCAAATTATAGAAAATGTCCATATTTTAACTTACGAATGAAAGGTTTTGGAGAAAGATACCACAGCACTAGACCAGCTGTAAATTATGAGCTAATAAGTTTCAAGGATTGTGTACAGCTATTTACTCTGCTGTTCAATAAAGAATATAGTTACTATGGAAACTACCAAATCACATGGCTTGTATGCTACTTCAGAAATACATACCACTTTTTACAGACAGATACTTAGCAGTATGTCATCTGAGCTGCAGAGTTTTATATGTTTAAAGGACTTTTTTCCAGTAACAATAGATTACCTCTGATTTTAAGAACAGGACATTCTGTTTATTTGAAGGGCATAATGACACATTAGTTTTAACCGGTGGGTAATAGCCTATTTTTCTTTAAATAGACGTCATTTTAGGACTCTAAGAGCTTTATTCCAGAAAGCTCACATTTTGCTATAAATAGGGCTTACCTCAGTGCCTATCTAGTTTTTAATTGGAATATAGGTAGCTGTCTTATTTCAGTAAGTTCTGTGTAGCATTATAATACTACATTATAGAAAGGAAGGGTATTTTTAAAACCACGAGGCAATTGGTGAACAGGATCCCCATAGTCAAAAGTAAGGAAATGTAAATTTTTAATTTCAGTAAAGGAATGACTTAAGCATTCCTGAACTGGATCGCTGATAATCTGCTTATCCTAAACAGAAAAAGATGCAGGAAGTGAAGGCTTGCTTGTTTTAATAGTATAGTTAAATGGGCAGGGTTCAAAAGGTTATTTAGGCCAAACAGATACCTTTTGGGAACTGGAAATTCAGCTTCAGTGAAACCAATATAAAGGGTGTGTCTATACATGTATATTAAATGCACATTATCTCAATTTAAGGTGCATTAAAGGCATGGGTTTACACATGCACCCCTTGATGCACCTTAAAAATGGCAGTTTAAAGCTATTTTAGACTAAATTTAATAACTGCATGAAGCAGGTATCAAATTTATGCATGAATAGCTAAATCACATTAGCAAATGTGTAGATGCACTAATGCACATTGACGCAGTGTATCCATTCACTTGGTCCAAAGTCAGTCTGCACACCTGCATAAATGCACATTAGTGCGAGCACATGTAGACACGTGCCTAAATCATTTTAATGTGTGTTAGGCTAATGCACATTAAATTTAGGTATGTGTAAAAGCACGTGCAGAGATGCCCAGAGGAACATAGATGACAGAAGGTGAAATACAAGTGAATATTAGGAGAGCTAACTGAAGATGTGGAGGAAAATTCAAAGTCTGCTTATGTCAATCTTTCCATTGAGTTTAAATGACTTTGGATCAGGCCCTCACACAGGGCTCAAGTAGATCAGTACCACCTATGTTGCCCTACTAGCACTTCTCCCATCACACAGGCCAGCCCTTTCCCCCCAATCCTATCTGCCAATATATCATCCAAAATTGTATCTAATGAATTTGGGCATGTAAAATAATTGCCTCATGTGGACCAAATGGACCAAGAGGAGCACAACCTGCTAAAAGTGTAGGAGAGAGCTAACAGGATACTACTGTACTCTAGGCCTTTGACCCCTCCCTTATTCTGTCAATGGCCCATGACAGTTTTTCTAGAAGTTAAAGAGAGATTCCTTCTTTTATCCTTCTTTTCCCAAATCTCTCTTTTCTCTCTCTCTCTCCCTATTTGCTACTCTTCCCCTCCATTTCCCTCCATTCCCTCATGCAATCTTTCAGGAAGTAATAGGAGGAAGAACAAACAAGCAAGATATAAAACAGGGTTGCCGAAAAGGAGACATGAAATGGTGGGAATATTTAAGGTAATGTTGTAGGTAGAGCATGAATAATTACCACTATCTCTTCTGCCTCTCTTTCCATTTGATTCTGTCCTGGAAGAGGAAATACCCAAAGATATGTAATCAAAGAAGATACTCTCTGACATAGAAATATTTTAAAGAGCTGGTGCATTTGCTAGATGATCATAGAGTTAAGAAAGCTAAGGGTGAATTAAAGGGAATCAATTGGAGCTAAATAATTTCTTTGTATCAAGGCTTTATGACAGACTTTTGGGGCAGGAGCTTACCATTTTCAAACAAAGAGATAAGAAGGGTCAGAAAAGGGGTTATTAATCTAAAACTTGGAAATTGGAAACAGAATGTTCCTTCTTAAGTGAGCACTATATTGATTTGGGAGGAAGTAGCAAATATCTTAGAAGGCTCTAGGACAGATGTGAAAAACAACAGACCAATAAGTCTTTTTTTTTCATTACCAGAAAAGGGGCCAAGCAATAATTTGAAATTAAAAAATAATTTAAAAGTGGGTCAAAACTATGCACAGGAACTTTCCTCCAAATAAAAATAATTAGGATTTATAGCTTTTATATTCCACCCAGCATATTTAATTCTTGGACACCACTGTGAAACTTTGCAATGGTCAACATCACCACTATATTGCATTGGAAATTGACTGCTACAACTACCTCCATGCCACCAGCTTTCATCCTAAGCACACTACTAGAACCACTGTCTGAAGCCAAGCTCTACATCACAATCATATCTGCTCTGATCTCACTGACTGGGATACACACCTTAAGGATCCAAAGCTGTGATTTCTACACTTAACACTACAATCCTAAAACTGTAGCCACTCAAATCAACAGAGCCAGACTCAGACCTGCTACAATACTAACCCCATGACAAGGACAACAGAATCTCTCATGTTGTCACCTACAATTCCCAGATTAAACACCTTGAGCACATCATTAATGACCTCCAACCCCTTCTGGAAAATGACAACAATCTTAAAGAAGCCTTTGGGGACTAGCCTGTCCTGGTTAACACAGCTGTTCAACCTCAAACAATGTTTCTCCAGCAACAGACTACCTAACTCCTATTCCTACCAAGGCACCAGCCTTTGAATGGACCAATGCCAGCTGCACCCCCTTATCAACACAGCCTGCATCATCACTGGACCAAACAACATGAATTATAACATCCATGGTTCATTCACCTGATCCTTTAACCAGTGCTATATATGCCATCACCTGATTACAGTGCCCCTTTGCTGCTTACGTTGGACAGATGGAACAATCCCTATACGAAAAAAATAATTGGGTACCAATCTGGTATCAATTTCAGAAAGGCACAAAAGCCTGTGTCAGAACTTTAACCTCCCTAGACATTCTATCACTAATCTCAGCATAGCTATTCTTAAACAACAGACTTATAAAAAAACACATTTGAATGTGAAATTGTGGAACAAAAAATCATTCAGACTGCATTATGTTAAGTATGGTATCAACAGAGACTCTGGGTTCTTATGCCATTTTCTGGACCAGCTTTTATGACCTCTATGTCCCGCAATGGTTTAACACTTTGGTCTCTTCAACTCACTTTCTTCTCTTTCAGCAATGCAACCTCCTTTCCTCCTCCTTTCCCTATCCTTTGTAATTAAATTACTTCATTCCTGTCTATTTAGTAACCATTCCCTATAAGTCCATTCACAGAATCTGATGAAGAAGGCTGATGGAGAAAATTTGTGCCCCTCTAAAGGCATGAACAGCTCTCTTGTTTTATAGATAGGATGTGGAGCACAGATCAATGACTTTGACAAATTCGCAAAGAAAGTAGTCTGCAGCAGAGCTAAAAGGAGAATCTTAGTCTTCTGAGTCCTAGTCTAGTATTTTAGCTGCATTCCTGGGATAGTATGATTGTACCTACAATGATACTGTTAAAATAAAGGGGGCAGTGACCAATTTCAATTTAAGGGAAGCAGCATTCAACTGTGAACATCTTCCTCCATGTATCCACATAAAGTGGACATTTCTTTGTGAAAGTGTACTACAATTTTTTTGTAAAGGGATGAGGGAGATATAATTTATGTTTAAAAATTGGCAGATGAGTGCATAATATTGCCAAAGCTCAAAGAAAGTATTATATGGAAGCAACACCCTCAGTTTCTATAACAGGGATTATGAACCATGATTAAAAAAATGTTAACACTAAACTTTATTATTTTTCACTTTCTGCATGCAGCTTTGCAACCATAATCAACTGTGTGCACCAACTCTCCTTCCATGCATACCTGATTGCTGGTGAGGCCACTCACAGTTGCAAATACAAATCATCTGAGATAACCTTATCAACACAACAGTATTCAAGAGAGGATATAACTATCACAATAGCAATCTGCTTCCCCTGGCCTGTCTTGTCTGCTGGCTTGTATAAGACGTGGCCTGGACTATAAACTTGCTGCCTCCTTATCCTCTTTGGAGTGACTAAAGAAGCAGTTCCTAAATTCCTCCTAGTGGAGGGACTGTAATCATGAGTAGGCCCTCTAGTGACTGTGCAAAAGACTGTGAGGTTCCAGGCATGCCTGTTCACGTTCTTGATACTTGCATATATTGTGCAGTTATAAATTAGCCTTAAATTAATTTTTAGGAGTGACCCTATGTACTTAAAGTTGAACTTTATACTCAACTGCTGTTTTAGATTTGACCTTGCTATCTTCTGAAAAGAATTGTCTGCATACATGTTTCCATATATGAGGCAGAATGTTTTGATCTCGCTTATTATGTGTCCCATTTGTTGGCTAGAGATGATTATAATAAATCACTGATTTCTTTTTGATAGATAAATCAGTGATGTACCAAATGGCAAATCTTCATTAGATTACAATAATTATTTCAGACATTGACATTTAACTTAGATCTCCATTAAAATTACTCTTTCATTATTTTATTTCTAATAAATATAATTGTTAATTCAAAAAAGCTTTCCCATCTGTTATTTTTATCTATACGCTTTCTCCCTTTGTGCCCTTGTGTTTTGCCAAAAATAATTGTACTTAACTAGCTAAAGAGCGAAGTTATTGTATAACTTACCACATCTTACATGAAATTGGCTACTATTCTCTCTTCTTTTGTTTTATTATAAAGCCCACAAAGGAAATACTGAGCTTACTGCTTCCTGCATTCATAGCCCAGGTGTTGATTCTCACATTTCAGGTGTGAAGAATTATTAAAAGAAATGCACATAATATATAACAAGATAGAAAATTACTGGTAGAGCATTTAAAATATTAACAGCTTCCCTGTATCATGGCATAGAAATGTGTTCACATTTTTAAAGCAATTTAAAAACTGTTTAGGTTTTTTTCCCCCATTTAAACTGAGAAGTCTGCAATAGCCTTGAGTTGATCTCCATGGTAATGGAATCTCTGTTACAGTGTTAAACTCAGAGTTTTGCATCCAAATCAAATGCAGGATCATAACTACAGATTCACAAAAGCAATGCAACTCCTATCTAATTTTTTTATCTGTACGCTAAGTTACTGCTCAGTCAGTTCCATTCAGTATTGTACATTTCTAAGATCATGAAAGGAGCTCTGCAAAACCAAATCAAAATCCATTTCTTTTTTCTTTTTGATACAATAACTGGCCTAGTGGATAAGGGGAAAGCAATAGATATAATATATCTTGACCTTCATAAGGCTTTTGATACTGAACTGACATACTCCTAAGCAAGTGAGGGAAACTATGATCTAGATTACATCTTCAAAAGTGTTGCAGGGAAAAATACTCCCGAATAGTTATCAACAATTCAATGGTAAATTGGGACTATTGCAGTGGGTTATTCAAGGATCTGTCCTGGGTCTAATTATATTCCATATTTTCATTGTGACAACTTGAAAAATGGAACTTCAAATTTATGATACCAAGCACTTTGGAGGACAGGACTAGAATTCAACAGGATAGGGATAAACTGAAGAAATGGTATAAAATCAAGAAGATGAACTTTGATTTTGACAAGGGCAGAGTACTGTACTATCATTGGGAAAGAAAATTCAAATGCACAAATACACATTGAAAAATAAGAGACTCGGCAGCAGGATGGCTGAGTTATAACGGACCACAAGCTGAATAGGAACCATCGCTGGGATGCTGTTATGAGAAAAGGGCAAATCTGATTCTGGATGTAGTAAAAGGAATGTTATCTGTGAGATTTGGCAGGTAATTATTCTGCTGTACTCAGTGTGTATGAAACCTTAGTTGAAATACTGTGTTCAGTTTGGGCACCCCTCATTAAGAAAGATGTAGACAGATTGCAGAGATTCCTGGAGGCAGAAAGAAAAATGATAACACTTTTGGAAATGTCACCTGTGGGGAGAGGCTGAACTGTTTGTTTACTCCAGAAAGAATAAGTGTGAGTTGAAATATGCTTTCCCTTATGTAAAAGATGATTATAAATAGGACAGTGGCCAATTGTTTTCTATCACCCATTGGGAGTAGGACTGCGGCAAAGAAGATATAGTTTCAGTATTAGTAGAAATTTTCTAGCCCCATGAGTAGTTAAGCACTGACACAACATACCTTGGGAGGTTGTGCGATTTCCTTCATAAGAGACATTTTTAAGAACATGTATGCTTCATCCTGCTTTAGAACATGGTCCTACTCTTCCAGGATTTCTATGAAATACTTTTCAAAATTGTCTTTTGCCTGTATTTTGGGGATGCTGTCTTCCATAAATCAGGCTGTGGGGAATTATCCTTGTGTGAATTCACCCCCGATTTTCAGTACTATCCTATAAAAGTCTCTCATCTTAAGGATTGTCGTTTAAGGATTAGAGAAAGGAATGAAACAAGACAGAGATAGAACAAATAGCTAGGGATGGCACATAAGCCCTTTTTTGGTCTCGTTGAAGTTATCCAAAAAGTTTTTACAGTTAATACTCTAGAACATTGCTCCATAGTATTCATGAGTCCCTGATCATACAGCTCCAATAGAGCCATGTTGCTATACAGCAGGGAACCACTGGGATAATGAGTAATGACTGGGTCTAAAAGCATATGGCAATGTCCTCCCTTGTTGGATTTGGGGATAATTTTTCCAATAGGATAGTAGCAGCAACCTTCACAACGTGGTTCTCATGGGAATTTCCTCCAAAAAGTCATTGCCATGTTTTTTATAATGAACAGGAATAACCTGACCCTCCATCTTGGTGTAGCTCATTATAATTATAAAGAAGCATGGTTGTGTTTTGGTTTTTGGGGTTTTTTTTACACAAATACCAGCAGGCTACTGATGTATGCCAATGTATCAACCAGCATACACCAAAATGACAGGGGATAGAATCTATGTCACAGAAAATAGTTAAAATGAAAAAGGATAGCAGAAAAAGAATAACATTATTTTAGTGGCTTTTCCTTATAATCCAGTTCTGAATATACTTTGATTAGTGATGAATGTATTTCTTACCTTATAAAATCCAAACATACATGGGAAAAAATTAGAGAGGAAGAAAAGTGCAGCCAAGGCACAGTTTCAGAGAAAGCATAGCAGCTGAGCAAAAACATTATTTTTGAAAGGTTTTGTAATGGATAGCTTTTTTCCCCCCTCATTTAGATACGTATACAAAACCTCAGAAGATAGTAAAGTGCCAAGAAATTATTTTTTTACCAACTCTAAAGTAAAAAAAAAAATCAGTCTCAGTAGTTTTAACTGAATAAACTTTCACATAAGTTATCTAAATGCTTTTAACGTTTTTATTCTTTTATTTTATTTTTTTATTTCCATTAATTTAATGACACTATAGTGTAATGGTTCAGTGCTGAAAACAGACTCAAAATTAGATGGATGTAATGAACTCATATATATCAAGATTTCTTTTGCATGCACAGCAGTTATATATGCGTCATTATTACCTAAAGACCAAGTAACCAAGGTCCTAAAATATCAAAACTGTCATCTTTATAATTTTTCTTTACTCCTGAAACATTTTTATCACTTAATAAACAAGCAAACAAAGAAACAAAAAGCCCAAACAACTCCACCCCCAGAAGACCAAATAAAAAGACAAACTGTTTGTGCATCTGTAAAAATAGTTGACAGTGGGGATCATGACTCCCACAGGTCAAGTAAAGGGTTGTATATGAGTCTGTTGATGGCTCAGATGGACAATTCTATAAAGCCACAGACTCTCTGGCAAATGCAAAAGGTGGTGGTTAAAGGGTTGGACCACAGATTTCTTGGTCTCATTTCCTTTCCTTCCATTTCTGTCATTTTTCTGCCTCTAGAGTAAGACGCTTTTCCTCAAAGTAAGATATGCCTTCTCTCACAAGGTGTCACCATGTAGCCCTGTCCTAGGCTAGTTTTTCCCAATTTGTGATATCAATGCCACCCTTCTTAATGTTTGCCTTGAGGGTGTCCTTGAAGCATTTCCTCTGGCCCCTGTGGGTCCTTTGTCCTTGGCTGAATCACAGAGTAATAGAAAATTAGGGTTGGAAGGGATGAAGGGATCTCAGAAGGTCATCTAGTCCAACCCCCTGCTCAAAGCACGACCATCCTCAATTAGATCATGCTTTGTGTTGCCAGGTCTTAAAAGCTTCCAAGGATGGAGAGTCCACAATCTCTCTGGGTAACCTGTTCCAGTATTTTACTACCCTCCTAATGAGAAAATTCTTCCTAATATCTAACCTAAACTTCTCTTGATGCAACTTGAGAACATTGCTCGATGTTCTGTTGTTTGTCACCACTGAGAATGGTTTAGCTCCATCCTCTTTGGTACTCCCCTTCAGATAGTTGAAGGCTGCTATTAAATCCTCTCTCACTGTTTTCTAGAATAAATTTAAAACCTGGTTTCCTCAGCCTCTCCTCATAAGTCAAGTGTGACATCCTCCGAACCATTTTTGTTACCCATTGCTAGACTCTCTCCAATTTGTCCACATCCTTTCTGTGGTGGGGGGCCCAAAACTGAACACAGAACTCCAGATGTGGCCTCACCAATACTGAATAGAGGGACTAATCACTTCCCTTGATCTGCTAGAAACACTACTACCAATGCAGCCCAGTATGCTGTTAGGCCCAGCCATTTAGTCCCCAGCCTGTACTGGGGTCATGGGATTGTTTTGTCCTAAGTGCAGGACTTTGCATTTGTCCTTGTTGAACAACATGAGATTTTTTTTGGCCCAATCTCCAATTTGTCTAGGTCTCTCTGAATCCTAGCCCTATGCTCCAGCATATCTACTACTCCCCACAGCTTGGTGTCTTCTGCAAACTTGCTGAACATGCATTCTATGCCATCTTCCAGTTCGTTGATAAAGATATTGAAGAAAACTGCCCCCAAGATCAACCCATGGGGCACTCCACTTGATACTGGCTGCCAAATAGACATTGCACCATTGATTACTACCTTCTAGTCCAATGTTCCAGCCAGTTTTCTATCTACCTTCCAGTCTATTCTCCAATCTGTACTTCTTTAGTTTGCCTGTGAGAATGTTGTGGGAGACCAGATCAAAAGCTAACATAGAGGTATCCCATATCCTGTCCACTGGTCTCCCTGCATCACAGAACCAGTCATGTCACCATAGAAGGAAATCAGGTTGGCCAGGCATGACTTGTCCTTGGGGAATCCATACTGACTGTTCCTAATCACTCTTTTCTCCAAGTGCTTAGAAATGGATTCCTTGAGGATCTGCTCCATGATTTTTCCAGGGACTAAGGTAAAGCTGACTGGTCTGTAGTTCCCTGGATCCTCCTTCTTCCCTTTCTTAAATATGGATGCTATGTTTCCCCTTTTCCAAGCATCCAGGACCTCTGCTGATCACCATGAATTTTCAAAGATGACGGTCAGAGGCTCTGCAATCCCATCAACCAACTCCCTCAGCACCCTCAGGTGCATCCCATCCAGCCCCATGGACTTGTATATGTCTAGCTTTTCTAAATAGTATCTAACCTGTTCTTTCACTACTAAGGGCTACTTACCTCCTCCCCAAACTGTGCTGCCAGGTGCAGTAGTCTGGGAGTTGACCTTGTCTGTGAAGACTGAGGAGAAAACGGCATTAAGAACTTCAGCCTTTTCTGCATCCTCTGTCACTAGGTTGCCTCCCCCATTCAGTAAGGGACCCACACTTTCCCTGATCCTCCTCTTGCTACTGACATACTTGGCAAAACCTTCTTGTTCCCCTTCACATCCCTTGCTAGCTGCAACTCCAATTGTGCTTAGCTTTCCTAACTTCATCCCTGCATGCCCAACCAATACTCTTATACTCCTTTAGTCATTTGTCCAAGTTTCCACTTCTTATAAGCTTCGTTTTTGTGATTTAGTTTACTGAAGAGTTGTGGTCTTCTGCCACACTTGCTAGACTTCCTGAACATCAGGATGGCTTGTTCCTGCACTCTCAGTAAGGCTTCTTTGAAGTACAGCCAGATCTCCTGGACTCCTCACCCCCTCAGACTGGCTTCCCAGGGGATTCTGACCATGAGTTCCCTGAGTGAGTCAAAGTCTACTTTTCTGAAGTCCAGTGTCCTTACTCTGCTTCTCTTTATCCTTCCTTTCCTCAGGATCCTGAAATCAATCATTTCATGGTCACTGCTGCCCAAGTTGCCATCTGCTAGTACTTTCCCCACCAATTCTTCCCTATTTTTGAGTAGCAGGTCAAGAAGAGCATGGCTCCTAGTTGGCTGCTCCAGCACTTGCACCAAGAAGTTGACCCCAACACTCTCCAAAGACTCCTTGGATTGCCTGTGCACTGCTGTATTGCCCTCCCAGCAGATGTCAGGGTGATTGAAGTCCCCCATGAGAACCAGGGCCTGGGATCAAGAAACATCCACTAGCTGTTTGAAGAAAGCTTCATCCACCACTCCCTCCTGGTCTGGTGGTTTATAGCAGACTCCCACCATCAGGCTCCATGCATTCATGTACAGGCACCTAAGGTAACTAGTTGGTTGCACTGATTTCTCAGGAAGAATGAAAACACCTCCTCTGTTGCCATCTCCTCCAGGCCACTAGTTTATCCACTTACCTCAGGGCTTTGGTCTTCATCCCCCACTAGGTTGACTTGGTTCACTAGGTTACTGAGCCTGTTTACAAAGATGTTTTTCTCTCTCTTCATTTGGTAGATCCCATCTCTTACCAGCAATCCTTCTTTGAACATCATCCCATGGTCAAAGAAGCTGAAGCCCTGCTAGTGATACCAGCTGTGCAGCCAGGCATTGATCTGCAGGATTAATCCACTCCTGCCCAATCATTTTCCCTTGACCAGAAGGATCAAAGAGAACACCACCTGAGCCCCCATCCTCTTCACCCTGGCACAAAGAGCCTATAGTCACTTTTGATCTGCTCAGGGTCTCCCCTGGAAATATCAATGGTGACCACATGGATGAGCAGCATGGGGTAGTAGTCAGATGGCTAGATGAGTCTCAGTAATCCCTCTGTGACATCTTGGATCTGGGCTCCGGACAAGCAGCAGACTTCCTCAGACAATAAATCAAGTCAACGGATGGATCCCTCCATCCCCCACAGAATGGATTCTCCAACCACAACCACCCACAGATTCTTCTTGGTGGCAGTGGTCTCGATCCATCCCACTTTGGGGAGGCCTGGCCTGTCCTTCTCCACCAGTGGAATGTGCTCCTCACCCTCTGTTGCTAGGGCTGCATATCTATTCTCTAGACAATCTGCTACAGATGGAGATGAAGATTTCTACTTGCTGCCAGAGGTCACAAATTTCCATCTTCCACCTTCCTGGGATTCCATGTCCTCTCCCTTCTCTAGTGTCTGGCAGTTCTTCCTCTGCAGTCCTGGAGGTCTCCTCCAGCATCAAATCTATGAATTCCTCATGGCGGAGGATGCTTCAGAGCCTTGCCACCTCATCTTGTAGCTTTCTTGCCTGTTCCCTGAGAGACACCACTAGGAGGCACCATTCACACTGTGGCAGTGCCCTGACCTGGTTGTCACCAGAAGAAATCTGCAAGCCACACTCCCCACAGCACCAAACCTAGACCTGGGTGGAAGACTTGATAGTGAATGGCCCTGTCTGGACAGAAAGCTCACAGGTGCAAGCAGAGACAGTGGCAGTGGCTCTGACATTGCGGTGTCCTCCAGCCCTTTCCCTGGGTCTCTTAATCTGCCTCTTCTCTCTTACTGCCCTTCTTCCAAGCACACCTTCCCTAGTGAGCCCACCTGAAAGCTGGCCTGTTTACTATTCCTTGACCCCAAAGGGTTACTTTTCTGCTGTTTCCTCACTCCAAGCTGAAAGACTCTCTCTTCAAAGGGTGGGAGGAGGGGGTGGTAAATTGATTTGTGAACTGACCAGGAAACTGTCTGAAAACTGCTTTCCCTGTTTGCTGGATCCCTGGTTGCTTCAGGAGTCTCCTTTTATACCCTGCTGGGTCTGGACTGGCTCTGCCCCCTTGTTAGGGCTTCTGTCAGGCACAGGCAGCAATCACTCAGCAATCAGCAGTCACTCAGGTAGCAACACTACTAGCTTCTCAGAGCACACACCCCAAACACGCAGAGGTCACCAAATAAACACTCAGCAAACCACAGGCACAGGTAGCTCTGGATCACTTACCTTCCCTGGGCAGGATCTGGTGCCTGGCTTCTTTTCCCTTTCCCCTTCCTCCTCTTGCTCCCAGAAAATGGCCTGCAAACTGCTTGCCTCATTTGCTGCCCATGTTCACTGGCTCCTGAGTTGGGAGTATTTCAGGGGGTTTTGGTATATGTACATCAGACAGTCACACACAATGCCCTATCCATTGCAACTGAAGCTGATTAATCAATGCTTCCATACTGGTGATGTTGGTGCCAGTGGGGATGCTGATATTTGTGTGACGATCCACCCAGTTCATGTCAAGGATCTCAGTAATGCTTAGGAAAAACAAAACAAAACAAAACAAAAAACCTTTCTGTTTCTCTGTACAATTAAATCAATTTACAAAGTGTCAGGTTAATTTATGGTAACAATGGTTTAAAATTCTTGACAAAAAGGAATATGATTTGTGACAAATTAGCAATGAAATGCCTGAAATTATTATTTTAAGAAGGGAAATGCAGGGAATTTTAGCTGTATTTCCTTGTGAAAATACTTGCTTTTTGGCAGGTCCTATCCAAACCATCTTGGCATCTAACAAAGCTGGACATTTCTTGAGAAAGCATATGCATTTCTGAATGATTTAGTATTTAAGGCTGCTGACAGGTTAAGGCAGTTGCATGATTGGGGTCTGAAGAATGTTATGCCTTATGCCTCAGATTGCATGACCTGCTATGCCACACATACATGGTAGGTTGCATAATTCTGTGAATGGGGAATAAAATTCCTCAAACCCTAATTGCACTACTGCCAGCATGGGGAGCAGAGGACATGTGTAGTTGAGGAGTGGGAAGTTCTCTGATTTCCAGATTCACCCCCACAACATATAAGTGGCAGCTGAGGAACCAGGAACTCCCCACTCCCCAGGTGCTGATTCCACAGTCTCCCAGAAATGTAAAAAATCAGGCTTCCAGCTGCACTCCCATTTTTTAAAGTTCTGGACTGTCATGAATCCAGCATTGGGGCACCTTTTCCTGATGCTGGGTTGCACAGTGCCCTGGACCTTTAAAAAAGCAGGTGTGCAGCTGGGAGCCCCAACTGAAAGCCCACTTGCTTTACATTCACTGGGTGTCTTAAGCCCAACACTTTGGGAGAGGATCCATAATGTCAGGCTGATGGTTCCCTGCAACAGCACAGCTGCTTGTGGGGGAGCTCCCCAATCCCCAGCTGCATGAGTTGATTTAAAGAGGTGCCTGATACAAACAGCGAGGGATAGAAAAGCTCCCCCATTCCCAGCTGCTAGTGCCAGGAGGCCCTTTAAATGGGCAAGTGCAGCTGGTGTTGGGGGACTTTGCCTCATCTCCCACTACACATACCAAATTACTTTAAATCAGAGAATACAGAGGAGGATAGGAAAAGCTCCTTCATCCCCTGCTGCTCATGCTGGGTGCCTTTTTAAAGGGGCATTTCCAACTGCGGATGGGGAGAGTTCCCCCATCCCTCGCTGCTTGTGTTGTGTGCATCTTTACACCAGTGTAGTTGGGTATGGGAGAAGCTCACTCATCCTCAACTTCGTATCCAGCATCCTTTATCCTGTGCATTGGGCAGAAGGCATCTTTGTCCACGACCCCAGCTGAACATTGGGATTCAGCACCAGGCAGCCCAGATCCTGGTTTGGACCCTGGCTGCCTCTTGTCTGATCCTCAGAATCAGGCAGGGGAGGGCTGTGGGCCAGACCCCATAGCTGCCCCATGCCCTGATGCTCACCAGGACCAGCACCCAGCATCTGCCACCTTAAAGAGCGTTATATGCCAAGAGGCTGCAGTACAAGGCTTTTTAAGGCACCAAATACTAGTGAGCCCACATCTTCGCATTCAAATGCTCAATTTAGGGCACCATATAAACCCACCATAAAGATGTTTCACATTTTTTAGTAATATTTTTATGGCTCATTCACCATTTTATGGAACCATACATTTTATGACTGTGTGGCATATTGTTATGTAAGCAGCAATGAGCATGTTAATTGTGCCAGAAAAATAACATGTGCCAGGAGCCTAATGTGCCACCCTGCCCTGCTTCCTGCCTGGTTTCAGACTAACATGGATCTCTCTCCATCCCTATTAAATCATAGCTGGTGTATTATTTGTCAGAAATATATACATGATATATAGTGAGACTCTTTATTTAGATGGAGACGATGGAGAACTTCATTGGCACTATTATAATTTATTCCAGTTAAGGTTCTGAACCCAATACTTTATTTTTTATATTTGAAAGTGAATTCAGACCTTAAGAAAAGTCCTTTCAATTGCAATAAAAATATTCCTCATAATAGGACATAATTTCTTTTATTTTTTTCTCTTCTTTCAAGCTCTATTTATACCTTCTGTTTTGCTTTCCCCCGCCCATCTTCCCCTTTATATTTCTGTGTTTACTTCCCTGTCTTCTCCTCATCCATTGCTTTCCATCCCTTTTTCTTTTTTAGACTTTCCAGTTATGGTTCACTATGTTTCAAGACCAGTGTGTATTCTGTAACTCTTTTGTATTCTGTAACTCTACCCACCTTGTTAAGCAAGTAAATCTGGGGAAATAATGTGCTTCAGTGTTTCTCAGTCCTTTCTTTTCCTCACATGTGTTATATGTCCCTTTCCAACAAATGCTATAATTCAAAAGCTTTTGACTATGCAATAGTTAAGGCAGAACTCTTAACAAACTTGTAAGAGTCACTAACTCTGTGACATATTCCATGGAAGCAGGTAGAATCTGGCACTATCCTAAATAGAAGTAACCTTTTTTTTTGAGACAGACTAGAAAATGAAAGTCTAGGTGCCCTATTTCAGCAGACATAATATCAAAGCAGAGGAGTTATGGTAACACATCGAAAATACTCTTAGATTTCACATTGACAAGGCCATATAAGTAGACCCAGGACCATATGTTTGTCATATGCTATAGAATAATATTGCATTTCATTTGGATATCAGGATGCAGTAAATGATGATTTTGTGTTAGAATAAAAATGGAAAGAAAATGGTGTTACTATGAAGCAGCAATACTAAAGCGATGTGTGACTTTATAAGGGTGGGAACAACGTTTCATGACTTAGTTGCTTGAACTGAACTAGACTCAGCGGTTCCAATATGTAATATCCTGTGGGTGCTGTGCCTCCCACTGTCAGTTCCTTTTGACATTTTGGACAAGTATAAAGAAGGCTGGTACTACTCAGCTCTTATATCTATTCTGCTGAGACTCAGAATGACAGATTCATGGGCTCTGGTTATTTCCTATTCTAATTTTTTAAAGGTCCTTCAGCTGTTTTGAAAATTGTTAATTCCTAAATTATCTTAGACTTTGAAAATTGCAGAAACTCTGTAAAATTACATTTTTAAATATAATGAATGAATTTTGGTAAAGTGTCTCCAGAGGACTAGAGTAAAGTTAACACGGTACCCATCTGGGGCGGGGGTGGGAGGACTTGTGGGTATATAGACTGGTCAGTCTGGTTTAAACAACTTGGAAATTATTAGAGAAAATTTTAAATCAGTTTAATCTGTAAATATCTGGAAGCCAGAATGGATTTGTTAAGAACAAATAATGTCAGACAAACTTAATTTCCTATTTTGAGGAGTACCAATTTGGTGGAGATACAGAATATAGTAGATATATCTGGGCATTAGTAAGGTTTTTCATACAGTTTGTCATGCAGTTCTCACAAAGAAGTCACAGAAATTTAAGTTTGATTGTATCTGCATAGGATAACTCTTAATTGGTGGTGTAACCCCTAGCAAAACTAACTATAAGAAGGTCAGTGTCAGCCTGGTAAGAGATCTCAAGAGGGTCTCCACAAACATATGATCAGGCTCTAATATGTTTTACCATTTTAACTTAGAAACAGGAACATGGATTACAGACAACATAAAACTACAAAAGATTGTGAACACAAAAGCTTTTCATTCAAGACAAGGTGGTTGTACCACTTTGCTTGGTATTACTTGGGCCTCAGTTGGAGTACAGGCAGTCCTCAGACTTAGGACACAATTGGTTCCTTAAAACCAAGTCGAAACATTGTAAATCAGAACCAATTTTCCCATAGGAAACAATGTTATAAATGGGGGATTGGTTCCTAAACCAAGGCCCAATACCCTGTTTTCCCCCCAAATAACCCAGAATGTTGTATTCAATCAATTATAGATGAGTAATGTAGCTACATTAATGTATTTATATTGTAAATAGCAATCATATTAATTTGGAAGGACTTCTTTGAGGAGACTTTGCTGGACATTTTGAAGTGCTCTTGGTTGGACTTTTTGAAGGGTTCTTAGCTGGATTCTTCTCAGGAGACTTGGCTGCAGGTTTTTCTGGAGTCTTGTCTGCTTTCTTAAAGAAAGTGTCCAAGGAGGTTTGGACAGATGTTCTCCAGGTAGATGAGTGACGCAGCAAACTTGTTTGCTGGCATGGCTTGGTGTCATATCAAGTGCTGTAAAGTCAAAACTGACGTCAAGAAGTTGAAACAGGGTGTCAGTTTATAAATGTTGTAAGTGTGAAATGTTGTAACTCAAAACATTGTAAGTCAAGGACTACCTGTACAGTGTCTATTTGGGAGTGTCACATTTTAAGAATGAAGTAGAGAAACTGGAAAGGCTGCAAAAGAGAATGTCAAAGATGATAAAAGACTTGGAAATCAAATTGAACGAGGAAAAGTTGAAGGCACTAGGACTGTTTAGTTTGGAGAGAGAGATTTCAAGGAGCGACATCATAACTGTTTTCAAATATTTGAAATGGTCCCATAAAGAAGATGGAGAAACATTGTTCTCCTTGCTATAGAGGGCAGGGAACTTGCAGTGAGGTTAAACTGCAGCAAAGGAGATTCAGATTCAGGAAAAGCTTCCTAACTGTAAGAACAGTAAGACATTGGAACAAGCTGGCTATATGAACTCCCCCGGTTTGGATGTTCTCAAGAAGGGGCCTGAAGACTATCTATCAGTCTGGGATGATTTAGGAATAGCAAAACCTTTTTGCTATTTTGCACTAATTTGCAGAGCACTGAGCAACTTAATCATCAAGGTCATTTCTGACCCTATGATTTTATGATAATATCTAGAAAGAAAATAAGTATTAAAATACCAAAAATAAGGGAAAAGAGTTGCTTGATTATAGTCTGATAAATTTTATTACAGTCTTTTCCTTCCCTTATGTTTAGAAAATGCAAACTTTAGATATTTGTGCTTAGACTCTTCACTAACACTTGGCATTAAATAGTTCAGATTGTTTAACAGTAGGGAAGTGTATTTGACAACATGTAATACACTGTAGGCGATCATTTTAAAACAGAAGCTTGCGTCTATTGCTTCTGTCTTTACAAACTTCATTCTTCTCTAAAAACTTCAGTAAACAAATGGGCTGACAATGCACCCTGAAAATCAAGATATTCAGGTTAGTTTAGGTGAATGGTGTGTTAATGGCCTTTCATGAAGACTGCCGCATCAAAATCTCTCTCTTACTCTCTCGCTCTCTCCCTCCATCTCATTTTTCCTTGATACAGTACAAAGTTTGTAAGTTGTCATAACGTATAATAATGACTTCATTTGCTTGTCTTTAGCCTCCATATGTGTGCATAATTATAACACATGATGGTTTCATCTATCAAATGTTTTGAATTTTGTTCAGTACAATGTATTTCTTAAGGTATCCTCTTTTGGTTTCACCCTTCAGAATTAGTGACAGGCAAATATTGCTGTAACAGATTCCTTTGCTAGATTAAGTTTGTTTCAAATGCTGATTTTCAGTGAAGAGGTTGACATAATATAGAGATAAAAGAATATTAAACTGCAAAACAATCAATAGTGTGAAATGAAGAAATCCAAGATCAGAACTTGAGTTTGTTCTGGCTTTCCTAGGCCAGGTACAAAGGAAAACAATTAAACGAAACAAAAAAATCTTATTGTCTTTCATAGATTCACAGATGTTAGGGCCGGAAGGGACCTCAATAGATCATCGAGTCCGACCCCCTGCATAGGCAGGAAAGAGGGCTGGGTCTAGATGACCCCAGCTAGATGCCTATCTAACCTCCTCTTGAAGACCCCCAGGGTAGGGGAGAGCACCAGCTCCCTTGGGAGCCCATTCCAGATTTTGGCCACTCTAACTGTGAAGAAGTTCTTCCTAATGTCTAGTCTAAATCTGCTCTCTGCTAGCTTATGGCCATTATTTCTTGTGACCCCCAGGGGCACCTTGGTGAGTACAGCCTCACCAATTTCCTTCTGTGCCCCCATGATGAATTTATAGGCAGCCACAAGGTCGCCTCTCAACCTTCTCTTAAAGAGGCTGAAGAGGTCCAGGTGCCATAGTCTCTCCTCGAAGGGCTTGGCCTGCAAGCCCTTAACCATATGAGTGGTCCTTCTCTGGACCCTGTCCAGGTTATCCGCATCCCTCTTGAAGTGCGGTGCCCAGAATTGCATGCAGTACTCCAACTGTGGTCTGACCAGCGCCCAATAGAGGGGAAGTATCACCTCCTTGGTTCTGTTTGTCATGCATCTGCTGATGCATGATAAAGTGCAGTTAGCGTTGCTGATGACTTCATCACACTGACAACTCATGTTCATCTTGGAGTCCACTAGGACTCTGAGATCCCTTTCTGCTTCTGTGCTACCGAGCAGGTCATTTCCTAGGCAGTAGGTGTGCTGGACATTTTTCCTCCCTAGGTGCAGCACTTTGCATTTCTCCTTGTTGAACTGCATTCTGTTGTTTTCTGCCCATTTGTCCAACCTGTCCAGGTCTGCTTGTAGTTGTTCCCTGCCCTCCGGTGTGTCCACTTCTCCCCATAGCTTTGTATCATCCGCAAACTTGGACAGGGTACACTTCACTCCCCGTCCAAGTCACTGATGAAGACATTGAAGAGTATCGGTCCAAGGACCGAGCCCTGTGGGACCTCACTGCCCATGTCCTTCCAGGTGGATACCAACCCATCCACTGCCACTGTCTGGGTACTACCCTCTAGCCAATTTGCCACCCTCTATTTTATGCCTCTCATAAAAAGATAGCTTAAAATGAGTACTGGAGTTGTGTCTTGGGGCTAAGAACGATATGTTGTGGTAGGAACAAAGAAGGGTGAAGGGGAGAGAGATAATGATATATGTCTCTTCAGAGACACAGAACAGAATCTCACTTTTGGTGTGTAAACTAAAATGGAATAAGGTATGGAAGAGTGAAGAATCCTATAAATCATGGACTGAAGGCACAAATAAACACTATAGGAAAAAAAAGTAAGACAGTGGGATTTCATAAAGGCTTGCTTAGAAATCATACTTGAAATGAAAAATGGGGACAACTACGAGACATGAGTTAGCTGAGGATTTCAGGGAAAAGTTGCCAAAAGAGTTAACTGATGTTAGCTGTAGGTGTTAGGAGGAATCAGATACTTTAAAATCCTGTTTATCAATACAGTTTATTTCTACTAGTAGTAAAATAGAAAAGGAACAACTTTTAAGTAATATCGTATTTACTGGAATGCAAGCTGACTTTAAATTTAAGACTAATCCCCAGTAATTAGATTCTATACATGGAAAATTTACAAAATTATTTTAATTTTCCATGTATAAGATCTCATTATTTGTTCCCCCACTGCAACAGCAGGGACAGCAGCCTACCCTGCGCACAAATTGATGAATCCATTCCTCCATGCCATCAGACAGCTTTGACCTCTCTCCCCTTACCATAAGCTGCAGCTCCAGCCTAGGGCATGGTACCTCTGGTCCCAGCTGGGGCATGTAGCACCATTCACAGCAGTGGTGACTCCAGCCCCAGTACTACCACCAATGCTGCTGCATAGTATCAGGCCAAACTAACTTAATAGCTGTTTTCTGGGAGAATTGTGAAATTAGCAGGCAAAAAATGTAGTAGCTCAGCTATACTGTTTTTTGTTGTTTTTGGTTTTTTTTAGTAGAGCAGGGAATACTAAATTGAGAGCTTTTGAGCAGAGAGGTAAAAAACATGCAAACAAAATAATTGCATCTCAAAATGTATCTCATGATGTTATGTCTGGGGAAACTTTTAAGCAGGCATTCAATGGCAGTGGGCATATCTATATGAGACACTATGTCACTGCTATGGGCACAGACTGTAAAGTCACAGCTACATCACTGTAGGGACATGCTCTCTCGGTATACCACATCACTATGGCGATGTAGCGGCTAAAAATAACTGCACTGCTGGCACGGCACAGTAATAGCTGTTAAAGTGCCATCATTTAGTTTTTCCTAAAGGAGGTACTAAATTACGGCGCAGTAAAAATGACACCATAGACCGACAATACCATGTCCTTTATGTGAGAACTGACCAATATTTTGGTGCCCCAGGACCCAAGTTGCAACCTTGTGGGTTTCACTGGCAGGGGCGAGCTGACAGAGCTCTGACCCCACCCTGACCCCTCTGGGCATGACATCTCCCTGGAGGAGGGGCTTTCAGGTGCTCAGCACCCCCGCCCCTCCATCTCCCCAGCTGCTGCACCCACCTAGCATCTTGGGGAGACCTGGACTGTGGCTGCCTCACCAGCTATGCACACGTGGCAAAACCCACACTGAAGGGACAGCGCTTTCCGTCTCCACCCTGCCCCTAACTCCACCTGGCCCACCGCACTCCCCTGGCATTTCCCATTATGGCAATGACAGTTGTGGTCAGTCATGGCCACTCACTGTGCATGCAAGGTCCTTTATGCAGCACTGACATACTGACTGGGAGCGGTCTCTCTCGTGCATCCCGCCTGATAGGGCCTCATGAACATGGGCAGTTGAGTGCCCACCCCATGCATACTGCCTCTGTATTTCACCTCCAGAGGGCCACCAGGTCATGCACCTCCTCCTGGGTCCAGTTGGGGCCCCAGCTGCTTAGCTCAGGTGCATACATGTGGACGGGGCTGGGCCTTGCTGGGGAGAATGGGGAAGACGTGGCAGTGGTGCCTCCCATGCCAGCTCTCTGGGTCCCTTTGCAGCTGCCCCTGTGTGGCTGGCCCTGGACAGTGCTCAGGAGTACTCAGCAGTGGGGCAGGGCAAGGGCCTGCAAGCCTCGTGGCAGAGATATGTGTGCCACAGCACATGCTCATAGCTGCAAAGACAGGAGACAGTGATGGGGTTGCGCAGGAATAGGGAGCTGGTACTACCCTCCTGCCACAGCCAGCCAGGCAGGAACCCTGGGGGGAGCTTTGGGCTGGGCAGGGGACGCAGCAGGCCGCAGCCCTTTACAACACTCACCTGTGGCAGAGAAGCCGTTCTGGCTAGTGGACAGGATGAGCAGCAGCAGCCTGGGTCCTGTCTGGTGGCACACAGGGCTTGCAGTCCCCCAAAGCCCTGTGTAGTGTGCCCCGAGGCACAAACTGGCTGTAGGCTTTTATACCCTGTAGCTGAGGGCTGCCAGAGAGCAGCCCAGCCTTGGGGGAAGTGAGGAGGCCAGCCAGGAGCCCTGGAGCTGGGCTCTGGCTGGTCCCTTAGTGGCTGGGCAGACCCAGCAGGGAGGCCTCGGGTTACTGCACAGTAAGGCATCTACATATGTGTTCCTGAGCAGTAACTAATCAGATGTAAATCTGATACCGGCATGATGCAGGTATCAAATTTACATTCAAGTCGACGTAAATTGCCATATTTACTGCACAGTATGTCATGCATGTGTAGATGTGCACCTGTACTGCACAGTAATTTTGGTTACTATGCAGTAAACGTGCACATGTAGCTGTGTCCACTGTGTAGTGGCTTAGTACTGCACAGTAAATTTACTGCACAGTAAATTTAGGCTGAAGTAAATGCATAAGTAGACACACCCTGGGACTAACAAAGGAAGATTGTGTGAGACTAACCTGCTTGCTAGATTGCTTTGATAAAATCACAAGTTCCTAAACAAAGGATATGTGATAGATCTCAGTGATCTGGACTCCAGTAAGCTATTTGTTATGGTGTCATATGGGAATTTATTAGCGACACTGGAAAAGGTGAGGAATAGTAGATGAACTGGAATGTGGGTAAGGGGAAGATAGGAATGGTTAATGATGAAAGGGAAAGAAACAGATTGGAGAGACTTTGCTAATAGAGTTCCTCAAGGATCAGCCTTCAAAACAACATTGTTTAAGATTTGGAATTGTTTAAGATTTGGCAGAACAGGAAGTATTAAAATGTTTTTATGAATCAAAATTAGAAGGCTTCATTGATGCAAGGTAGGATCAAGCTATCATACATAAAAAAAGATGACTTGATGAAATAATATGTTCAGTCCCATAGTAGAAAATACAGGGTCGTATACTCTGTCAACAAGAACAAAAACTTGTTCCACAGCCGAATCACTTTGGGCAAAAGACGCATCAGGCCTTGTCCCACATTGAACACAGGTCTGATGCAGGATGAGGGGTGACATATATCTCTTTCCAGGGGATTTCCTGCCTCCCTCACTACCCTGTTCCTCCTTGCCCAGACCCATGTTGATCTGTTCTTTCATGTAAACTATGATTTGGCATGGGTGCTGATATGGTGTTACTGGAGCAGGGGAACCCCCAGTACTCTGTACCTACCTGCTAGGGCCCATGCTAGGCCCCACATTGATCCATGCTTCATGCAGAGGCATAGATCAGTATGGGAAAGTGCAGAGGCCTGGGATGGTGTGGGAGCCAGGGAATCCCTGGCACTCCATGCCTCCATCCTGGGACCTAAGTGACTCCAGGCCTCCATGCTGGGACTCAGGCCAACCCATGCTTTACAGAGACTGATGCTCAGAGTGGGTCCTAGCTTGGTTTCATGGAATGCCAGGGATTCCTTGGCTCCCAGCACTGCCCCATCCCTCCAAATAAAGCACATGTTAGTGCAGAACCTGGTGCTGCTCTTAGCATGAAGGAACAGGACACCTCAGCTCCCACACCTCCTGGCACCCACTTCTTTAAGTAGTGAAAGCCTGCAGTTCCCAACTTTTGGAGATACAGATTCAGCATCTCCCTGGTAGATCTGCTTAAGCAAGGAATACTGGGCGTTCCTCACTTAAGGTGATACGCCTGGGAGACTCCAGGGGTATGACTCCATAACTGGGAACACCCTGGCTTTCTTTGCTTACTGAAATGTGCCCCAAGATTCCCCAGAGTGTGTCTCTGTAAGGGGGAAAAGCCAGACAGGCACTCCAGGGGCTTGAGTGGCTGATCCTGCCTGAGAATTCCTAGAATGTGCATGATTGGGCCCCATAAGCTTCTAGAGCATCTGTCTAGGGCAGATGTTTGCCTGCTACCAAGTGAACAGATGTTCATCACAATCTACCACCTTTCTAATGGCCACAGATCTGGGGCATTTGTGGCACAGCAATGGGTATAGATATCAGTTGGATTGAAGATGTTTATGGTGGCGCAGAGGTGAGGAAGTGTCTGTTCTTGCCCTTAGAGATTGTTTTATCTCTAAGGTGCTACCCTGCCTTGCCTTCTGTCTGACTTTGGAATAACATGAGTAATTACCTCTCTCTCTTTCCAGTAGAGATAAGAAAGTGTCTGTGCTGTTTTTCAAGGCATTGGGGATGAAACTGCATCTAGAATACTATGTAAAATTTCCATCAGTCATGTTGAAAAATGATGAATTCAAACTGGAGCAAATGCAAGGAAGGGCTTGTAGGATGATCCAGGGAATGGTGAGCCAAACTTGTGGAAGATGACTATAACTTTCCTATAACTTTAGTCTAGAAAACAAATGCCAGAGAGACATGTGATTCCTGGCTATAGATAGATTAGGGGGTAAACACCAAGGGGAGGGAAAGAAGAGTCATTTTAGCCAAAGGAAAATATTATTACAAGAACATGTTCTGAAAGTTCTTACCTTTAAAACAGTGAAGTTCTGTAATGGCCTTCCAACTAGAGTAGTTGGGGCAATAAAAAGAAAAACAAACAAAAGTAACTATTTTTAAGATGGGTCTTGAGAGGCTACAAAATAAAGTGTATGACATAGTACCTACAATAACAGGGGCCTGGACCCTGGCTCAGGAGGTCACTTCCAGGCTTATGATACTATTCTAATATGCTTGATCAAGATTTGGATGAGAAGAAATAGAATGAAGCAATAGAAAACAGAAGTAAGGGTGGATGGCAGAAAATAATTAGAGGTAATGATGAATGTGAAATCAATTTCTTAATGTAAGGGAATTTTTCTATAGTTTTGATTTTTGGGTTGTCCATATATTATTTCTAAAATTTGTTATTTGTGGAGAATACTGAAACTCTGGCTGCTTTTAGGAGTCTGTGAGCCAGCAATAACCTGTAGTACTTTTCTCCATCTTTATTTGCCTTGACAATTGTAACCATTTTTAAGTTAGTTCAATGGCTCTTTTAATTGTTTTTGGCATACTTCCTCTCCATTGTTGTGGAGTTGCCTAATGTGTTAACTCATGCTTTCAGCATTGCTGATCATTGATTGAAGGGTCTCCTTCTTTCCCAGTAAGATGTTCTTTGGCAACTCCAAGCACCAAGCAATAGTCACCAAGCAACAAAAATCAGTTTTTGTTGACTAAAATGCAACTGACTACTTATGAGAAGGCAAAATTAATCCAGTCCTTATATCAGTTACCCTGGTAATTACAATATAGTACTTATCAAAGTATGGAATCTGAATTAGTGGAATTGTTTATGTACATAAAATTATGCACACGCTTAGTGCTTAACTAGATGGGGTTTTTTTCAGAATCTTTTTCAGAGTATCCCCCTCCCCTCGATAATGTGCTGAACCACTGGTTATCATGCTGACCAATGCTGCCTCCTTGTTTCCTTGTACTCTTCTGTCTGTCCATATCCATTCAAACCTTGATTATAAACTTTGTGATAGGGATTGTCTTTTTGTTTTGTGTTTGCGTGGTGCCATGACTAGGTCTGACTAGCTCTCCAAGCACTATAATACAAATAATAAATAACAATAATTGTGTGATGATGATTTTAATGGAAATTGTAAGGTATTTCATAAGGGAATGGCACTTTTTCAAATACTTACATGTAAATGTGCTATTATAAACATGCAAGTTGTCTTCAGATGGGTATTTGCTCAAGGATCACTCTGAAAAATGCAAACAACAATTTTCTATTATTTATTGGAATATTTCTGAGATAACAGCAATTGTTATGCCTCTCCGTAGAGTTCCCTACCAGAATAAGTTTTTCTCCACTGACTCCTGGTATACACAGTAAAAAAGCTATTAACATAATAATAAAATGGACAAGCTTTCTCTTTCTTTTTTGATTTTCATTATATGATAATCTTATCTGGATATTGGAGAAGGAAGGAACTCCATTTGTTACAGAGAAAAAATAATCTTAAACAAAGCAGGACAAGACGCCATTCATTAAACAGATAGATTGGAGATCCCTATTTCAGTAGTGAGGGGGGATGCTAAGTTTATATTCCCTTTTGGCAGATGGGAAGGGGGCATTGGTGATGTGTAGGGGGTGCAGTTGTACCCCCTGCAATCGGCCGCTGCTGACACTGCCAGTGGTGCCTGCAGGTAGCTGCTGCTTGCCACCTTCCTCCTCACCGCTGATACTGGCAGAGACATCTTTCGGTGGTCATCGATCACGACTGGCCACCGCCAATGCTGCTGGCGGTGTCTGCAGGTGGTCGCTGACCACTGGTCGGCGCTTGCCATTCCCCCTCCTGCCGCCAACACCGCTGTGGCCAGCTGCAGGAGCTTCCTGCTCACTGCCGCCATGCCCCTGCTGCCACCACTGCCACCATAGCCGCCGCCTGTGGGTGGACACCATGACCCCGCAGACGCTGGGGGGGCACGTATCATTCATGTGGGGGGGAAACCTACTTTGGTCCAAAAACCATAATGAGGGTTAGCTAAGAATATTGATCCAGATAGTATGTAGTGGATATCAGTGGGATATGTAGTATGCCTGTATGTAGTATGGTGAGTGAGTTAGAATGTTTCAAAAAAGATATTCAATGGTGCTCTTCAACAGTACCCAAGAAAATACGTGTTGCTTATTTTTTATATCTCAGATCCTGTATTAAAGAGCATAGTTTCACACCCATTAAAACAATACCTGGTGATAGCTATATTCAAAACTGTTAAATGGAAAATTGCCCCATGTTAAGTAGATTTATTTTTTTTGAAAGAAAGAAAAAAACCTTAGAACTTTTTGTGTTCACTGTCTCCCAATTGTAATTTTCCTCAGGGTTTCCAATATTATTCTCATTTAATATCTGGAAACATCAACATTTTTAGTTTAATTTTGGCAGATCCAAGATGAGAACAGAAAAATTAAGTCTATAATGGAAAACAACCCTAACTACACATATTCCATATAAAGAAAGTGTAATCAAATCTAAATGCTCCAAGGCCTTGGGAAATACCTAATAAATATTTTTTTTTATTTTATAAACAAAGAACAAGCTGATAAGTATTTTTTTAATGCTCTAGTCATTAGATATTAAACTATTTTCATATACTTTCTGGTTTATGTATGCTGACCTCGTATACTTTTTTTTCCCTTCAGTGGTCTTCATTATAGTAGCTCAGATAGAGAATGCTGGAGGCAGCCATTTGTCTTTAAAATGCTGGGTGAATCACTTTGTAGTGATTTTTCTTCTTTTTTTTTGTCCCAGATGAATAGTTTAGATTAAATGGACTATAAATGAAGAAATCTATATTTACTCCTTTGAGGGTAAAACCCAGGAGCTGGGTTTGAAAGATTCCTAACAACACCTTATCCTAGGATTTTCTTGGCCATGCAAGACATGAAAATGTGGATAATCATTTTGCAGGAGAGATGTTAAAATTCTCAGGACATATAGAGATAAAAATGTGACAGCTACTGCTGCTTTTAGGGCTTTGATGCCAATAGATGGGTTTTTGCTACATCCATTCTAATAGTGATACTGAGCTTTTACATAGTTATTTGCAATTGACCACAACCATCTCTCAATTTTTCAGGCATTTTTCTTTCTATACAAGAGATGTTATTGCCCACTTAAATGTAACTCATTTTCAGACTTTCCCACTAGCAAGGAGTGCTTGTCAGAATGTCAGAAATGTGTTAAAGAGTCCCCCCAAATGTTTTAAGGTATTGTAACCTACACAAAGCCTTATTCAAAATGGATATTAATGAGTTTTATAAAGTTCCGCAGACTCCTTTTCTTGTATGGAGCGACACTGGGAAGAGGTGTTACAGAGGCAGCCTTTGTGTAAGGAGTGATGTCCCCTGCTCTGTATAAAGTGTTCTTGAGAGTAGAAACAGTTGCTTTTGCACCTTGTGGTTCCTACCTTTTAGGTAGTGCTGAGTGCAGTGAAAGAGGGATAGGTAAGGTGGTAGAATGAGAAAAAAAGGCAATCCCTCTTTTTTTTTTTTTTTTTGTAGGAGGAAGCATAGCAGCAGAGTTCAGAAGAATCTCTCCACTGCCTTATTCTCTGGCATGGGAAAAAAGAGAAGGCAAGCATATGAAGACCTGCAGAAAAAAAAATGACTTTGAAAGTGCTTCGAATCTGATCCAGTTCTTTAGACATGAAAGAATTCAAAGCACTGATCTAAATCCTGTGGCGAATCCCTGCCTTGTCTGGCATGCCCAGTGAGTTCCTGTTCCTGAGATAGTCAGTTTGGGGGATACTTGCCCCTGCAAACATCCTCTGATAATAATTTCACCTCGCAAAATACTCTGGAGAAAAAGTTTGCATGTTTGACTGCTTTTTAAGAACAGAAGTGCCATCCCTTTGAAATGTATGTTTGTGATGAGCATTTGTTTTGTTTGGATTCCTGCAGCTGTTTGACTAATCCTTCCAGACCCACCTGCCAACATTACACCTTATGAAAAAGTTCATCTTCTTCAGACCTGTCAGTTGTACTCGTCTTCTAATTTTAGTGTCCCATTCTGAGGCTGGCTGGGAATGTAGGACTAGCTGGCCAAGAAGTCAAGGAACTACATATATAGTCTGATGAAACTCTTCTCACTGCATGCAGTTGATGTCTATTGTAGACAATGGGGGGGATCCAGGATTTTGGAAAGGTGGGTGTGGGAGCAGAAACCTGCACTAACAGAGGTGGCTGCCCCCCGGCTCCCAGCCTTCCCTCCCCACTCACCAGAGCAAGCAGACTGTGCTGCAAGAGCAGCAGTGCGAGACTTTTTTTGTAATGTCCCTCAAGCAAAGGGACTTCTTTTTTCCCCCCTCCCTCCCCCTCCATGCTCCGCTGCACGTTACCTTACCTCCCATTTCCCATCCTTCTGACCACCACCCACTCCATCCCCAGGCCTGCTGCTGCTGCTACCACTGTCCCCAGCTGAGTCCTGGATGAGTGGGTGGGCGGAGGGAGGGGGATATTCCAGAGTGCTGAAGCCAGGCTGCATGTGGAGCCAGACTCTGCTAGAGATAATGATGGCAGTGGGTGGGCTCCCTTCCCCTATGCCTGCTCCCAGGCTGGCAGGGAACACTGGGAGTACTGGGCAGTGGAGGGATCTGTATGCTGCTGCTACTTTTTCCAGCTGAGCCCACCTCTTCCTGGAGCCAGATGGAATGGACAGAAGTGGCTCTGGAGTTCTTTCCTCCACCCCAGGGCAGCCAGACAGTGGCAGCGGTGGATGGGGTATGGAAAGGGACAGGAGGGGCAAGGAGGCAGAATTCTTACTTGCTTCAGGGACTTAAAAGTCACCAGTTACTTCTCCCATGCCATTGTCAACTGCAAGGCAGGTGTGTCCACATACCCTCCCATACCCCAAGTCCATCCCTGTAAACAAATCTTTATGAGATTTTGTAGGCACCATTTTCTTACTTCTAACAGGATTCAGTGGCCACTAAAGAAATGATGTCAGGTAAACAACATGTAGACAAACTCAATCACGAAATGCTCATCTGCTGCTAGTTACTGGAATAAAATTTTATTTGAGAATTACATGTTCTCAGCTGTGATGATATACATCTCATCAAATAAATAAATAAATGTTGGAATTGGCTACTGCACAATGGGTATATCTACACTAGATATTTACTGCAGAGCTGCCCAGTTATCTCCGCAGTAAACATCTCAGCATTTATATGTGAGTGCTATGAGGATGGAGTAAATTAATTCTGCCATGCATTAGTACTTGTAAACACGAGTATTATCCTACAGCAGAGTTATGTACTTCAGAGCAACATACGTGTAAACACTGACAGGGCTGGCTGGGGCACAAGGGTGCTTCAGTGCAGGGGCTGCCTGCTGGCTAGCCCCACACTGCAGCACCCTCATGCCCCAGCCAGCCTCTCCGCAGCATGTGGACCTGAGCAGGAGCCTCTCCACAGGACATTGAGCTTGGTCAGAGCAGCCCTGGACTGGCAGGCTGACTTCTCCCTGCCAAGTGGGGCTGCTCCAACCTGGCTCAATGTGCTGTGGTCCTGGGTGCTTATTCAGATGGTGTGACTGGGATCAATAAACTCTAACACAAACTGCCATTAACTGTATGTATAGATGCTTCTACTGTGACCAAATATTTCAAACATGGGAATTATAGTAATTGAAATGCATATTTAGGCACTTAAAGGAAAATAGCCTGATATTCAAATATATTGTGCATCTACAATTCAAAGTGGGCTTAATTAATAGACAAGTCATCCCAATGAACTTTAAAATCAATAATTTATTGTTGTTATGATTTTATCACTATATTTGATTTTACTGTGTCAATTGTGGACCTATGTACGCTATTTTTATAGCTTCATCTGATTTATCACTTTATTTATACTTTAACCATTTATACTATATTTATACTTGATTATGTTAATTCTAGGAGTAGGAATCATGTTTTTTATAATAGTTGACTCTAGTTTATTATTATATTTGTATTTCTGTTATTTTTGCTTAAATTTATTTATATTATGGTTGTATGTTTGCCATGTTGTTTTTGGGAGCATGGCTTTTAGCCAGAATCATTAATAAATTGAATTGAATTGAATTGAATTGAAAATCACTAATTCATTGGTGGGGGGTTTTTTTTGCTACTGAGATTTCCTGGTAGCAAATTTTACCCCTGCACTGAAAATTTGCAGCACGGCGCATATTTATTGTGCAGGAGTGTGGTTTGTGGCATCACAGAGAGGTTTGTGGTGCCTCAAACTGCATGCCTGCACGTCTCCATCTGGCCTGTTTTTGGGCTTTGGCTCATTTAAGAGAAAAAAGCCCATTTTTTTTTGTGTCCATTATGTATTCAGTAATGTGATATATGAATATGTAAGTTCTCTTTGTAACTCAGAGTAAAAATTGACCTACACACTTTTTAAAGTGCAGTTATGAGGAGAAAAGTTAATTTAAAAATAGTACTTACTTAACCTATTTGCTCCATGTGTTTTTGAGTAAACGCTATATATGTTACTGACAGAAACAAGTACTCTACTCCAGTTATGGCCTATCAAGGCAGAACAGATACAAAAGAGCAAACTCTGTTCCATTGTGGCATCAGTAAAACTATTACTGAATTAATATTGAAGAATTCTCTTAAATGGCGATTGTGCAGAAGTCTGAAAAGATAGCACTTGTTCCTCTTCCCCCACTCCCCACCCCCAGATCCCAAGTCAAGTCTGAAGTATTAAGTTGAAAAGTTCCTCTTTTCCAGTTATGAATAGGGAACATTCATATTAGAGTCACTGAAGGATAATAAATATGGAATCCCACAATGCCATTTTTATACTGTAACTTTTTGAACTATAATTGTACTTTAATATTAAAGCTTGTGCAAGCTAGCTAAAAATGACAAAGATAAAAATAGCAAAGCTTCTGCAGCGTTTCACTTTCAAATAGTTTTATGAGTGTTAGCCACTTAGAAGGCCCTACTCTTGTAAGCATAGTATATATATAAAAGAAAGAAACTGTGTATTTACTATATACTGAAAAAAAACAGGGTTTATTGTGCCAAATGACACCAGAACTTGACCTTAAAACGAAATTCAGCAAGGGTATAAAAAGATGCCATTCCTATGGATCCCAATGTTTACATATAAAGTTATATCTAATGCTATGAACCTTTAAGACACCATCCTCTGTCTGCTGAAGCCCCCTTAAAAACCACTGTTGACTTCAATAGTGCTGGTGGGTCAGGCTGTTTGTTAGTGCTACAAAAAATGAATGAGTATATCAGTCATACCATGGCGAAGGTCCATATGAAGGGTCAACATTTGTTGGGCACCAATTAATATAAGTTTACTCCTAGTAAACTTAATTGCAGAATATTTCAGAAACATACTGTCAACTCAAAAAAAATCTTTGGATGTATGTTGAATTTTTTTACTTTGCTTTTATAGGGGACATTTTACAGTCTGCTTAAAGGCTTATACAGCTCATCAAAGCAGGCGGGGTTGTATGATGTATGTTTATTAGCTTCAGAAGCACATCTGTGAGCTCAGATTGGATGAAAGGTCATAAACACGATGATTGTTGCTAGGTAACAGTGCCTTTTAGTCAATTTAGTTGTGAAAATGAAAGGTTTTTTTGTACAAAGATAGGCTATTTGGATAGTACAATGAACAGTCACTTTATTTTGATCTTCAGATATGTAATTTTAAAACAACAAACTGTTTCCTCTTTGGGAAAAAAAAATCACATTTTCTCTTTTTTCAAAGTATGCCACTTGAAAACATTCATATTCATAATAAAAATAGAACCTTCTTTGAAAAAATATGACTGTAACTTTTTGATGAAAAGAATTATGTTGGTTATTTTTGTGGATTTTTATCTTTCTTTCTTTGAATATAAATCTCTATGTCAAATGTTCCCAAAGTAAGGAACATCAATTGGCATATTTTAAAAGCTGGAGCACTGCAAAAATGACTCCATCTTTTAAAATAATGAACCTTTCCTCTTTGAAAAAAAATCACATTTTCTGTTTTTAAAAAGTATTGTACTTGAAAGCATTCACTACACTTTTTGTGGATCTCAAGTGTTGCATTCTTTAAAAGGATTAACCTAAAAGAAAACAAACACATGTTTTACTGGGCCAGAAGTCTGTGTGTCTGTGTTTGTGTGTCAGAGGAGGGCTGCAGTGCTAGATTTACAGACTGACATAACTAAGTGGGAAGTTTATTTTCATTATAAGATAGCATTATTTTGATTGATTTTTAGAACTAAGTGATTTCATATTGTGTCTTGGCAGTCCCTACAAGAAAGAAAGTGTCTGAAACTGAACAAAAATGAAGTAATTGACAGTAGTAACATAAAATACAGGGATTTTTCTTTCTTTTTTTTTTTTTTTTACATATTTTAGCTCTTAAAAAAATAAGACACTTTCACTTCAAAGGAAACTGCAATAGTCAATTTAGCTGCAATTTTGCTGGAAGATTTATACCACTTGCAAGCTAAACGCCAGCAATATTTGGACTTGATGCAGGAGCCTAATTTGGGGCTGAATCCAGCTCAATAGGACCAGATATGACTCCAACTGACTCCAGTGAAAGGGTACTGTAATTCAGTTATCTTCAGCTCAGTCCATTTATTTTCTTTATTACAACTAAACTTAAGTTCTGTAAACTCTTTATGCAATGATCCTACAGATGGTATTTCTATGAACATGTGTTTATGGGATTGGTTTCTAATTACCAAACAGAGGAATGACACTTCAATAATTTCCTTCAAAGGTTCTGTCAGAAGTGTGTAAGCTCACCCAAAAAATTCTGTTGGCCATATCAAAGGGCATATTATATTCAGATAATGGCAGATACCAATTGCCCTGACTACTTCTAGTGTCTTAGAAATCTATCCCTGTTTTCATGTCATGTAAAGACCCAAAACTAGATCCAGTGAAATGCTTCAATCTTCATTGCTTCAAATCTTAGATGGAATTTAGAATCCCCTATACAGTGTATAAGAAATAGATGTCTCAGAACAGGAAGTACCTAGAGTTAGGCAGGTACAGAAGGTAGGAGTGTTTCTTCAATACCTATCCCTTTTGGGGCTTAGCCACCTTGCTCGGATCTACAAGCTTAGCTCCATCCATTTGGGATTCATAGCTTAGAGCTCATTAATGAGCTCATTCTGTTCTTGTAATACACAACCTAAGGAAGAAAAGCCACTCCCACCTTTTCTTTATACAATAACCTAGTGGTTGAAGCACTCAGCAATGAACTGAAAGAATGATCTCCTATACCAGAGGAAGTCAAATCCACATTTCTTGCTTTCCAGGCTTGTGCTTAACAATAAGATAATAGATTATTCTGGAGGGGACACTCTTTATTCAATTCTTGAAACAGTGCTACCATTCAGAAAAAGAAATTGAGATTAATTAGGCTAGAGACGTAGACAGAGAGACTGAGCTTGATTCTGTAGCTTACTGGTTAGAGCACTCTGTTGAGAGGAGAGACCTGGAGGCAGGGACTGGAACTTAAGTCTCCTTATATAACAAGATTAGGCTTTCTCTTGTGTTCAGTGAATCTTGAAACTTTTCTACAGGGGCACAGATTCAACAGAAGTGAAAAAAAAGTCTAAATTCTACTCACATCCTATTTTGGATCTGGCTCAGACTGTACACCTAAATCATCATTGTAGTAATCCAAAAGTTACCAAATGTATATTAATTCATTAGTTGAATGTTTGGACATTGCCATGAAGATATAGGGCCCAGTCATCAGATGGTGTAAATCTGAGTAGCTAGTTTAAGATCATGGGAGTGATGCTAATTTACTCTGACTGAGACCTGAAGTATACTGAGAGCATACAACTCCCCTTAAGCCCATGGAAATTGCTTAAAGTAAATCATCCAGCATACCATCCTCAAATATATGATCTTTAAATAATTATAGAGGATCTGGAGTGTGGGCAGATCTGCCCTTGCATAGGGAATAGAATCGTTTTTATACCCTTCCCTAGCTGGCTGCCTAAGCCCTAGGATAGAATGGGGCTATGACCACAATGCATCCTACACAAAAGATTTGGACTGATCTACTTTATCCAGTGGCTATACCTTTGCCACATAACTTATGTGTTGGATTATGCAGTGCTTTCATGGAGCTTCCTGGATCACTCTGTGTGCCTTCTGCAGCTGGTCCTTTTTCCATGGACTGGAACCATCATAATAGTCTCTAATATGTTATCACATGGAAATACCCCTCTCAGATTCCATCACTCTGATTTTCATTCTCTAAAATACCATGATGAAGCAACAATGTGGTTGAAGAAACCTCTCTATAACTCATACTGAGGTTGCACTGGGTATCTATTATTTTGTTGGCTTTAGTACATGCATAAGCAAATCACACCAATCAGCCTGAATTTTTTTGGGTCCTGTGATGAAAGCTTGTGGAATTTTAAATTATTCTCATCAGAATTACAAAAAGGCATTATGTTTCCTGTTTCAAACTATCTATTTATCATCTCAGAAATACCTTTAACATTTGTCCTACGTATCAGTTAGTACTTTTAGTTATATCTCAGTAAATTCCCCCCATTTCTCTAACAAAGTGATTTTTTTCATTTAAAATTACATTTTGCTATCCATTTCATCATAGGATAAAGTGAAGACTGATATTTTCAGATGCTTCTGTAAGTTGGCCTATATAATGTTGAATGCTTGCTAAGTGAGCAAGTCCAGTGAAGCTGAGCATAGTTCATTATCTTGTAATCAAGTCATCTGCTATTGCAGAAAACAACTTTTCAAAGAAAGTATTGATTAGATCAATGATGAGGTTCTAGGTCTACCAAATTAGCACACTGGGAGAGTGATAATGATGTTTACTTAAGTCTCAGCAACAAGGTGAGAGTTATTTCCAGCTATGGTTCATCCACTATTATCTCATTGTTCCCAGATAGTTTTTGTGTTGGTTGATGAACTGCGCAGCCTGTATAAGATTTGTGGTTATCTAGTAAACACTACTGAAAAGATTAACGGCTGGCTTGTTTCACTGTGAAACCAAATCTTTGTTTGCCTCTCCTTCTAACATTATAACATACCAAAATAATCCTTGTTAAAATGGTGTCCTGCATCTAACCCAACAACTTACAGCTGAACTACAAAAGATCTTTTAGAAAGTTTTCTAATATTAATGTGATAATTCTAGCTGACCACATCAAAGTAAATGAGAATTTTGCTATTGACTTCAATATAGCTGTTTTTCATCTTCCATGTTATAGAAAAAGTATTACATCCTATAGTAATCTCTTCCATTGCTTAAGTATCCTCATTGTTAAAAAGTAAGTCTTATTTCCAGTTTACTGACTTCACTTTCAGCTATTAGTTCTTGTTATTAGCAATTAGGTATGTTTGCATTTAAAAACTAAGTTATAAATAATAATAATAAGGATGGAATTATATTACCCTTTGTAATGGTAAATGGCAGTTTTTTGACTGTGTAAGTGGCCTTTTTGGCACTTATGCACAATTTGCAATTTTGGTTCCCACTAGCATCCAGGTAGGGTAATGCGCAAGTGTAATAGCTCCATCCTCTTTAGAGCCACCCTTTAGGTAGTTAAAGGTTGCTATCAAATCCCCCCCCCCCCCATCTTCTCTTCTGCAGGCTAAATAAGCCCAGTTCCCTCAGCCTCTCCTCATAAAACGTGCTTCAGCCCCCTAACCATTTTTGTTGCCTCTCTCCAACTTGTCCACATCCTTTCTGTAGTGGGGAGGCCCAAAACTGGATGCAGTACTCTAGAGGTGGCCTTACCAATGCAGGATAGAGGGGAATAATTACTTCCCTTGATCTGCTGGCAACACTCCTACTAATGCAGCCTAATATGCTGCTAGCCTTCTTGACAAAAAGGGCATACTGTTGACTTATATCTTATTGTCCACTGTAACCCCCACGTCCTTTTATGCAGAGCTGCTGATTAGCCAATCAGTCCCCAGCCTGTAGCAGTGCATGGGATTCTTCCATCCTAAGTGCAGGACTTTGCACCTATCCTTATTGAATCTCATGAGATTTCTTTTGGCCCAATCCTCCAATTTGTCTAGGTAACTCTGAATGCTAGCTGTGCCCTCCACTGTATCTACTACACCCCCCAGCTTGTTGTCATCTGGGGACTTTCTTAGGGTGCAATCCATCCCATCTTCCAGATCGTTAATGAAGACATTGAACAAAACCAGTCCAAGGATGAACCTCTGGGGCACTCCACTTGATATCGGCTGCCAACTAGACCTCGAACCATTGATCACTACCTCTTGAGCCTGATGATGCAGCCAGCTTTCTATTCACCTTACAGTGCATTCATCCAACCCATATTTCCTCAGCTTTCTTGCAAGAATACTGTGGGAAATTTTATCAAAAGCCTGGCTAAAGTCAAAGTATATCACCTCCACTGCTTTCCCTGCAACCACAGAGCCAGTTATCTCATCATAAAAGGCAATTACATTGGTCAGGCCTGACTTGTTGTTGGTGAATCCATGCTGACTGTTCCTGATCATTTTCTTCTCCTCCAAGTGCTTACATAGGCCCTTGAGGGCCTACTCCATGATTTTTCCAGGGACTGAGGTGAGTCTGACTGGTTTGTAGTTCCTTGAATCCTCCTTCTTTCCTTTCTTAAAAATGAGCACTATATTTGGCCTTTTCCAACCATCCAAGACCTCCCCTGATCCCACATGTTTTCAAAGATGATGGCCAGAGGCTCTGCCATCACATCAGGTAATTCCCTGAGCACTCTCAGATGCATTGAATCTGGCCCCATGGACTAGTACAAATCCAGCTTTTCTAAATAGTCCCTAACCTGCTCTTTTATCACTGAGGGCTACTCACCCTCTCCCAAACTGTGCTGCCCAGTGCAGTAATCTGGGAGCTGACCTTGCACATGAAGACTGAGGTAAAAAAGGCAATGAGTACTTCAGCCATTTCCTCATCATCGGTCACTAGGTTGCCTCCCCCATTCAGTCAGGAACCATACTTTCCCTGACCTTCCTCTTGTTGCTTACATATTTGTAGAAACTTCATTACTACTCTCTATCCTTCTTATCAAATGGCTAGTAAATATAAGGTACACTGGCTAAGCTTCAAAAGAAGGGCTTGAGAGAGGCCTAGTGAATACCTAATATATGGTATAGTGGTTAAAAGTCAGAGATACAGTTTGAAACTCCCTCTTTGTTGGGGAGAGCAAGGAGCTTAGAACTCTGGTCTCCTACTTCCTGGCTTTTTCAGGACTAAGGCCACTATATACACATATGTAATCCTCTAGCTGCCTGGCCAGGGCATAGCCTAATTAGCATGCAGTGTACATATGTATGCTTACTTATCCACATTGCAGGGGTGGTAAAACTTTGCATAAGTGGCAAAAGTGCCACTTATGTGACTGCATTAGTGTCATTTAGACACTACACTACATACACATTGCCCTATGGTGATATAGCGATGTGCTACATCACTGTACAGTGCGCTTTAGTGGTGACATAGTGATCGTGTGGGTCTACACATGATTGCCAGTGACGCACTCCCCCAGTATAGTATGCCACTATGGCAACATAGGGGCAAAATCTAACTGTGAGCCATGCATATGGCACAGTATCCACCCATACTGCGCCGTGCTTTAGTACTTCCAAAAAGAAGTACTAAAGTGCTATGGCAACATGTAGACACACTCAAAGGGTAATGTGATTCTATCCTTAGTTCATCAATTACCTAGCTTCTGCTGCTTCTGAGTTTAGCTAAACTACTTGAATTTGATTGAAACATCAGTTTTCCACTTATTAGTCTAAGAACTGCAAAATATTCAAGCTTCTTATTGTTAATGTCAGAAAGCAGTGGACCAAATTCAGGATTTACTTGTAGCCATCTAACTATTGAGCTGAATTCTTCAATTTTAGGGCCAGGTTCTTCTTTGTAATTTGTGATTTCTTGATATCTCCTTTTCCTCCTGGCGCATAACTCCTATTACTATAATTGGAAGCTCCGTACATGGAGAAAGAAGAATATATTCTTCATATTTGCCGTGCTGATCAGAAAGAAAATATTTGTTATTTAAAAAAAGATCAAAGGAGCTATGATGTTATATGCTATATATTTAACCTGTAAAAATGATTCATACAAAACATGATCAAACAAAATAAAGAAAGCTGGCTATGTTTACAAATGGGATAGATATTTATCTGAATAGCTTCATGGAATGATACATTTTAAGGTCAGAAAGGACAATTGAAGTAATCTACTCTGACCTCCATAATACATGCCATTGGATTTCCTTGAATGAATTTCTGCTTGAAGTACAGTAGCTATGGTGGAACTAGATCTTTCAGAAAAACATCCAACGTCGATTTTAAAATTTCCATTGATGGGGACTGTCACAAATGCTAGTAAGTTCTTCCATTGGTTAATTAAATTATTCTGTCATTCTCCTAGTCACAACCATACTGAATTCCTATTTGATATTCCCTTTTTTATTAAACCAGGGATTATTCTAGTTCTTTTAGACACAGGATTACAGACAGCTAAAGTTCAAATGATTTTTAATATAGCCTGCCCCTTCTTGCCCCACTTCCATCAACTCTCTTTTAGGACATATGTAAGCATTACATTTCTACCAGTGGAATCACAGTTTCACCTCATTTCATGAGGTAGAAGTCAACTCCAGTAGAGCTTCTATTGGTTGAATTAACACTTATGCATTTACCCAATTGATTGAAGCCCCTATTGGTGGCTGGGAGATTTTGGCTTCATTCCTGGTGTGAACCACGGTCTTTGGGTATGGGAGGGGTCCCAGCTGCCAGACCCTGGCCCCTGCTCCCAAACAGCAATGCCCCAGCAGG
>NW_005842393.1:466975-469475 GCF_000455745.1 Alligator sinensis
GCCCACTGTCCTCTCCCCCACTGACAGTGCACTTGATCCCTGCCAGGACTGAAGACCCTAGACCCCACTTCCCTCACCAGCCCAACCCGCAACCCTGGACTCAGACCCACCACCATCCAGGCAGCACCCAACCCAGCAACACTCAACTCCAACTCAGCAGTGCCTGACCCTCACCAGACTCACCTGACCTTTACCAGAACTGGGTCCATCAGCCAGTGCCAGAGGGGTAAGGATCCATTGGACTGCTGGTGGGGAAATTGACACTCTTGACAAGACATCACACCCATTCTGGGGCTGCTGTCTGACAGTCTGAGGGCTGAGATGGCAAGACTCTTGTGGGGAGGGAAGGTGTTATCCCCTGAAATACCTTTTTGGGACTAATATTGGCAGTAATGTAATCTGTATTTACACTAGCTGCAATACAAATTATAAGAGCTCTCAAATATCACAGTAACGGAACACAATAATCAGCATCTGGGGCAAATGTAATCCTTTAGTTGAGTTACTCTAGAGACAAATGTTGCCCTGGAGTCAAAAGAGATTTTATAAAATGATTGTTTCACAGTGAGGTTTATTATGGAACAGCAAAGTTTTCCTGTGAAGCATTTGCCAAGACCTACTTTTGTAGACCATAACAATGTAGATGGGCCCTTTCTTGTCTGGCTGTTTTTGTATCTCATTCTCCTGTTCCATTGGGATGCAATAATGATTTGTTTGTTTCTATCTTATATTGGGGTTATATTGATCATTGTCTTATACTGGTCACTGTTTTATATTGGTCATTGTAGAATCTCTTCTTGATTTTGTGATTTTGAATTTTCTTTTGGTTCTGTTGTACATTTTCTGAGCTCACTGCAAAAATGATATTCTTCACTTTTGGGTGATATGCTATTGTACATTGTAAATGCCACTGCTTTACTGACAGTTTCAACATCAATTTCTAATTCTCTCTCTCAGTCAAAAGAAAAGCATCAACAAGTTATCATTTACTTTCAACTCTCATAGCCCCAGAGGAATGCTTCAAAACATAGATATTACTAGGGACTGACATTTGCTACTTTAGCATTAAAGGATAAAAAAAATATGGTTTCCTTTTCTTGTACTGAGTCTAATAATGCTTGAAACCAGTTAAGGTGTTCAAAAGTCTTTTATAATTCAAAAGATATAGAATTGAGGACTCTAGGTTGGAGTCTTGCAGACTGGAGTCTTCAGAGTAGAGTCTTGCAGCCTGCATTTGGGCCAGGTATGTATTTTAATAATACAAAATAGCCTGATTATAGAATAACCACACAAAAGCCCTTTTGATGTTCTTCATCTTCTCTCTTTCTCATGTCTCTTGATCATGAGCAAAACTTAACTTCTAATTGAACTTTACAAGATGGGGGAAAGGCAATGCTAGATTAGTTTTAACATGGATAACTCCATTTCTCTGTTTCAGTTCCTGTCCTACTTATAATTAAAAAGCTACATTATGTTATCAATAAATCCAGGAAAAAAGAAAGGAAAGATGCAATAAGTTCAAAATATGATGTGTCTTATCCTTTCTTTCCTTCTAGACATTTCACGTGTTTATACATGTGCTCCAGGAGTGGGAGCCACTCTAATTAAAGTGCCCAAAGCATCACATGTATCAGCATCTCCATGCTGAAAAATGGTGGCAAGGTTGCTTTAACTAAAGCTCGTTGAACAAGCTTTAGTTAAAGCAACCATTTTAGTGCAGGGACACTGATGCATATGATGCTGGAGTCTGCTGGAGCACAGTAATTACCATGCTCCAGTAGACTTGATTAATCGAATCTGTTCCAACATACTGTAATTACAGTCGGTCAGAGCAGCCTTGCTACACATGTATAGGCATGCTTCATCTTCTCAGTTTCTTTTCTTTTCTTTTCTTTTCTTTTCTTTTCTTTTCTTTTCTTTTCTTAAGTTTATGGCTAAGAAAGCTGTTGCTGGGGTAAACTAACTAACTCTGCCCTAGGATGGTACTTCCTAATACAAGTACTATTCTACAGTGGAGTTATTTAGTGCGCCACATCATATCACGCATGTGTAGACATGATAGTGTGCCATATCATGTCACATATGTGTAGATATGAGTGGGGCTGGCTGGGGCCTGAGGTTGCTACAGTGTGGGGGTGCCTGCTGGCTAGTCCTGCACTGTAACACCCTCATGACCCAGCCAGCCCCTCCTCAACACATTGAGCTGGGTGGAGCAGCTCTGGGTTGGCAGGCTGACCACCAGGCTGACCACCTACCAACAGGGGCTGCACCACCCTGGCTCAACATACTGAAGTCCCAGGCACATGTGCAAATGCTGTTCCCAGAAGCAATAAACTCCAGTGTGACCTTCAAAGTTACGAAGTTCAAGTGTTATTTTGGTGAAGCCTGTAGTGCACCTGCAATTCTTAGTGTGATCACTTATTTTTTATAAACCATGTGATACAAACTAAAAGCTATGTAAATACTATTGGGTGCATCTATACATTGCCCTCCGGTGACG
>NW_005842393.1:474475-510546 GCF_000455745.1 Alligator sinensis
ACAATGCTACGCCACTGGAGCATACAACAGGACCATTACAGAGTCAACATTTGCCAACTATTACCACAGATATTTTAAACAGAAGGAAAAATTGTGGTTAATCCATGTTGACCATGATGCAATCAAACCCACCTACAGAAGTCGCCATTAAAAAATTCTTCAATTACAAGGACAAATGAATTAGGTCAAAAAGTATTTGTTTTTATAAAGACAGAACATGCTGTCTTTCTTACTAACACTTTAATAGTATTTATATTTGGAAAAATAAAATGTTTCCTGTTTGTGAAACCTTTTTAGTTGTATTTCTTTCCCAAGCTCCTTTATTTAACTAACCTTATTAAACATTATTTTAACATTTGTGTTAACTGGATATGGGAATTCTGCTTCTTTGAAATATCAGCCCTTATTTTTATTTATGGCTTCTCTGTGGTACTTAACAGCATACTGCCTGAACATCTCAGTCGTTAATTAATTTATCCTCACAACACCCCTGTGAAGTGCTATTATCTCCATTTTACCAGTGGGGAAACCAAAGTCCCAATCCTCCTAATACACTTGTGAGCAACTTTACCCACAGCAGTAGTCCCATTTAGTTCAATGGGAATGCTCTGGTGGGTAAAGTTATGCACATGTACAAGTGTTTGCAGCATTGGAGCCTGTTTCAAGGCCCACTGAAGTCAACTAAAAGACTTGTGATGGTTTGGATTATGGGATTTGGAACAAGTTCTTAGTGTATTGCCATATACAATGAGCTAAAAACAGAGTCCAAATCTCTCACATCTGAGTCCATGGACATAAGCAAAAAATTATCCTTCCTTTCTAGTTAAATATAGGATATGACTTTTTTAGCTGATTCTTTTTTAAAATAGGAGATATAGCTCTTACTTTAGTAAATGCCAGTTGCCTGATAGAATGCTTACAAAAAAGTGACTATAGCTCTGAACTCTACTGTGTCATAGAATGCTATATATATTCAATTCTGTTGGTATTTTGATCCCAAACAATTAACTCATTTTCTGTTCTGATATCTCAAACCATCTGCTGTGAAACATAAAAACACTTATGGAGGGAAAATGCAAATAAATGGCCAACATAGTAATATTTTGAAAACAATCATCATTGGTTATTAAAAAATGTGGATGCCAGAATAGTCCTTGAATAGGAAGCAATGTATTTATTTAATAGCAATTTTACGTATGCTCTTCAGTTCAGTAAATTGGGAAAAAGTCTCCACTAACAGCCTAATAAAAGTTTGTGTGTTATTAACATTTGGCCTTTTTTCAGCAATCATTTCTTGTTACAATTGTACAGTTAAAAATAATGCAATCTGATTTTTCCTTGGTTTTATCTTTTAAATCCATAAAAATATTGCATTCAAGGAAATTATTTGATGTTTATTACTTCCCATGTTTTCTTTCTGCATCTTAAAGCTTCCAATGATGTGTTACATTAAAAAATATAAAATGAAATTTCTTTAAAAGCCAGGAGTCTTTTGTGTCTGTGAAGCTTTTTTGCTGGGACATTTCCTTTGGTCCTACATTTAGGCATTTTTAGTATCTGATTAATTAGTAGTTGGGGAGGAATCGAGCTATTTTGAGACTGTTGTCCCACAAGTAAATCTACATTGGTGCAAAATGTGCTAAAATAGCAGTGCAATTAGCACTGTACTTATTGTAACACATTTGTGCAAAATGTTAGTAAAATCTGGAAGTTGATTGTAACTGTGAAAAACCTTCCTGGTGCTCTGTGCTTCCTAGTGTAAGCTATTTACAGGACAATTAACCTTAGCGTACAGAGCAGCAGCTCTGAAAATAAATATGCTGGAAAATGCAGAAGAAAGACATCATGGTTAATGCAAATTAATGTAATCATGAATTCAGAAAAATAAACTATTCCAGTGCCACAGTTTATTTAGTTTTGTTACTTGACAGTCTTAACCTTTCTTTTTATTCCAGTTAGTCATATTTATCTTTCTATTTGTTAAGATTTTACCAAAATACATTTATATTAATTATTTTCCTTCACTTCTTTTCTTTTCTCTCTCTCTCTCTCTTTTCCTTTCTTTTCTTTTTTGATTGATTCCAAAAGCAAAATAAAACAAAATCAAGAATGGAGCTATTTTACAATTATATTTTCTCAATACACTAGCCCTTTTTTATTGTGACTGAAGTCTTCTTCCTGGTGTCTGCATGTTACAGACAGACAGATTTTTAACCAGAGCAAATTCAAGTACAGCTTTCAGACCAGTCAAACCCAAGAGACAGGCAGGAGGGCAGCCCTTCCTCAGCCGTTCTTCTTTCTGCATTAGCCTTTCCTACTCAGGCTCCATCGACCTGTCAGAGACATCACAGTGATTGACTGCCCTGGCAGATGTGCCTCTATAACAGGTAACTTGATCATCCAGACCCATCTGTCTCTCAGTCCTCTTCAATTCACACTTTGAAAAAAATATTAGAGATTGGGGAGGGGTTGGATTCTTTGTTGTGAATTTTCTTTTTAATGTAGGATATCTGTATTTCACAAAAGGTTATCCACGAGTAAATGAATGGTGATGTACAGTCCTTGAGCTTTATCCTACTGAGAAGAGTTGCCTGGTGCTATTTCAGTGTCAGTGTTTAGGATCTGGATTAACAATAACCGGAGAATTAAAGAACTTCATTGCAAAAACATAGTCTAAATTAAGGACAGTTTTTAGAACCACCGTAGTAATAATAGAATGATGTTTCAAAGATAACCGCTCCTATAAAAATGAGACAGATGGACTGTTTAACTGTGCTTAGTGAGAGGAGGGGATCTGATTCAGTGGGAGCATTTTCACGTCTTCTCTTCAATGCCCACAGCCTGGCAAATGTTGTGACATCATTAAGCTGAACTGCTGATTTTAGATGGGTCTGGAACAAGAATAGGCAGAGGTAACTCAAGCTTCATGCTGAAATGTAGTTAACTAATTTACTAGTGTCACTATTTCTGATAATTACTTTTCACCAAAATATTTTGCTGTGCTTGTGTGTAGAGGATTTCATTCTACAAGTCAACACCCCAAGTGTTGTAGCCTCGCAGGATCTATCAACAGCTTCTATTAAGAGAGAATATAATCTTGGTGAGAGCACTGGCTAACACTTCTCCTTTCCATTTCTCAGTAAAGTCTACTGCATACTCACTATCAAAGGATGTACATTGGCACAGATGACATAGTTCACAATATAAGGGGAAGTAACATACTGAAGCAGGCAAAACAAGGTAAAATGAATGACAACTGACAAAAAAGCAAGTGAACTCAAAATATTTTTTTTCAAATCAGAGGAATAAAAATATGTTAAGTGTGTACATAAGCAATGACACTTGCAGGGTAGGAAGAGATAAATAAGTGTTGGGGATAGATGGGTGGGGAAGAATCAAACCAGCAAAGGGTTCCAACATGAATCTCCTTGTAACTCTTGGATCAGTTAAAAATTGAACCTGACATGACATTGAGAAAGCCAAGGCAAGGTTAAGTAGTAAAAATAATACTTTATTACTTCCAGAAGATTATATTTAGTATTTAACACTTTGGGGACATGTCTACACATTCATTAATGTGTGGTAGTTACTGTGCATTAAGTTTAGCACTTGGTTAAACCAAGTACTAAATCAATGTGCAGGATGCATGCTACTGAGCAGTAGCACCAGCACACACATATTTAGTGACACTGCACAGTAGCCTAATACTACTGTGCAGTAGCGTATTAGCATGGGTTTTGCCCAGCACACTGTTGTGCAGTGTTATTAGGCTATTGCATGGTTTTCATCATGTGTAGATGCGCCCTGGAAGTATGAGTTCAATATATTGTCCGAGAAGTTGCTCATGGGCCCCCATTTTAATTGTAAGAGAAATTTGGGTTAGACTATTTCAAATATAACCCTGTCACTTTAACTCCGAAAATATCCTCTGTTTCAGAAAGTTATTCTTCTTTAACATCCAGCTCTTATCCACTCCAGCCCAGATACAGATGATTCATGGTGTATAATTCTATTGCCCAAGAGTCCAGAAGCTCTTGCAGCATGTCCATCTTGTGGTGGACTGTGTAGCTGAACAGTCTGAAGCTTAACATCCACCCATACTGAGGGCTAGGGCAGGACCAGACAAGTGATCAAAATTCACTGCTATATGGGTCATTTAGTCCTCCTTTCCTGCAGACAGAGAGATGTATGAGGAGGGCAGACCCAGCTGCAAAAGGTCGGCAGAAATAATAATAGGATTCCAAACCACCTTGCTCTTGTGTAGTTCCCAGTACTCAGATAAGAATTACTAAGTTCGGGGACAGGGTCAAAAATTGTGGTGGGGATCTATTTTGTATCTCTTAGCTCAATTAAATTTCCACTGGAGATATATGAGAGGCCGGGATGCCAGGCCTCCATAAATCTGTTCTTTATTGGCTCTTCTTCTATGTTCATCACAGTAGTGTCTGAGCACCTTTCAGTAGTGCATTAAGCAATGAGACTAACATCTGCTAACTGTTGTTTGCTCTCTCATCCTTTCCCTGGGGGTAAAAGTGTGTGTGCAGTGGACTGTCTTGTTTTAGTGCTTTTTTGTTTGTTTTGGTTTAGGGTTTTTTTTTTTTAATTTAATATATGTGTTTCTGTGGACTTGTGCATGAGCTACATAAATCCCTATAGATCAGTTTCTCCTAGTTTCAGTCCAATATTCCAGTAGAATTTCATTTACCATGTGCATCATCTAGTTAGCATAAAATATTTTGTTCCTCAAATTATAACCCCAGAACACAAGTTTGATATATTTTAATGAGAAGACCTATTATTTTATGTTATTTGTACCATACTGTACATGACTTTATTCTAAGTAAGATTTTTGTCTAATAAAAAAGGCAAATTACATCTCTTCCTGTGCTTCAGGACATCAAAATCATGAATGTGGAAAAAATGGCCAGACACAGAGAGGTCCATCTAACTAAATGACTTCAGGTACTACAATTTTAAATAGTAATTGGTAGGAGTTTAACACATCACTTTCTATCCTAAAAAAAGCAAATAGATATGTAGAATATGGAATATACATCTAGATATCTAGTAGTGCACAGAAATCCATGAACTGAAGAAATGATCAATGATTAAAAATTAACTTGGTTCTGTATGAAAGATTTGGAAAAAAAATGTGTGGTGACATTTGTGAACCATAATTGAACTTTCATATTGCCATAACAAAATAAAACTGTCACAGTCAAATCTCTCTTCTTTAGTCACTTCCCATGCAAAATGAATGATACAGACTGATTGCATTGCTCACCAGAAGCCCTGCTAAAAGCAATGGGGGTCTGTGAAGGTGCAGACTACCATGGTTATGTTTCCAGGACTGGATCTTAGAGATTATTCTTGCTTTCACACCAGTGAAATCACAGGATAAGGAAGAACTGATAAGATTCCAAATGCAAGTTGGAGGTTGTATGGAAGCCTGAGGACATAATGGAGGCATGGACATAGAAACTTTGTATTATGAATGGAGGCTTTACTCTGCTTAGCTTGCCATTTCAACACTGTAAGAGAGGTGTTGCTTCTCCACTCCATTTACACAGCTGCCACAGTGTCCATCATCTATTTTAAAGGAGTCTGCAGATTTCCATATTCTAATCATGTTTGTTTTACTTTCTACATTCTATGGCTCCCCCCCTAAAATTCTAACACTTATTTTAGCATGTTTAGGTCTGATATTGATACATTGAGGATAATTTCATTCCTAGCTACATTTCTTAAAACCAGCTACAGTTTAATATGAAATATGCACTTGAAGCAAGGAGTAGAGCGCATGTAATCTTCTCCAGAGTACCCCACAGAGCCTTGCCTTTTTCTGTGCGCTCTCTCTGGTCTAATGAATCTTTAATACATTTTTTTTTATACAAGGGCAGATGTTCAACAAAATGATTAAAGAGTTAACTCCCACCCCCAAACAATGCACAGTGCCTGGTCTTTAGAACCCTGCCTAGGAAGAGGGGTTATTTGAATTTGGACACTCCAGCAGAAAAGGAAATCCAGCTCAAGTCTCTCATTCCCTGTGCAAGTGCTCTGGCCACTAGACATGCATGTAAAAGTGGGGCAATGCTCCAAGCTATGCATTTAAAAAGACTGGTAGCTGTACTACATGTTGTGAGGAGCTTCAACTAGTCAGTGTGGGTATGCTCTGATAATGCCTCCTGGGAGTTTAAACAGAAGAATACCTATTTGGTGTTCTCCACGTGAGTCTGATCTTATGTGACTCAGTTCTAGCCTTACATAGAAGTGCAAATTCACGGGGACTTCAAAATAAAAAATTAAGGTCTATGTGAAGTGAGTGCCCTCTCCTGCTGTAGTGATCACTGGGTTCAATAAACACACATATGTGAATGAGAAGAATTAAACAATTACCTTAACTGCAGAGCAGTAGGCAACCTCTGCAGGCACTTGGTCTGTCTCTTTCTAACTGCTACTACCCAACTGGAGGACCATTTCCCAGTTTTCAATTCCCTTAGTCTTCTGTTAGGGAGCATTTACAAATTATAACTTTCATTACTACATCTGCTTCCATGGTTTAGGTAACAACTGATTAAGGGTTTTCAAGATTATTAGCTTTTGAATTTAGTCATCTAAATTCTGCCCAAGTCCAGTTTTAGGAAGTTAAGTTCTTTATTGGATCTAAGTTAGGTTCCTCAACTGCACTTCATAGGGAGAATTGGGATGGGTCCTAAGAATTGGATCCTCAATGGCCATCATGCTGAACAGGGTACTGTCTGAAAATTAGTCAACAATAAATGCTCACAAGTACATCCCTGCCAGACTTCAGGATTTAAGTTCCTTTCTCTGGGCCACTTTGGAGATACTTTTCTCTGCATGGACCCTTTCCTGGAATCAATCCATCCTTTCCAAGTACAGCCACCGTAAGAGATACTCAGTATCTCAGTGGTTAGTGCAGTCACACAAGATGCATGAGCCTGGGTTCAGGCTAAGGGGATTTTATCCTATATCTTCAACGTCCCAGAAAATTGCTGAACATTCTGTTTGCAAGGGTGTGAGGTGCGAGAAGGGGCAGAGGAAAGGACTACTCCCATTCCCTTATGTTGAAACTGTTCCACTCTACATGGAGTGATTAAATATTCATTGAGACAGAAAAGCATGTTAAGATAGGTAGGGAAAAAAGACTGCAAGGATACGCATGAATCTACAGCCTAGTGATTCAGGAAGTCATCTGGGGGAAGGAAGACCTGGGTTGCAGTGCACACTGAGTGCTTTCTCAGAAGGAGAATTTAGCCTCCCAGGGAACACTACTGGCAATATCTTAGTCACTAAGGGACATCAAGGTCCTGCAAATTTATTCAGAAGGTGAGTGACCAAAATGCGGGGCATCTAAATGCTCCTGAGTATTGGGTCTATGCTTTTAAGATAGGGCCAGATTCTTTGCTGGGATTACTCCATAGAGTTATGCCAGTAAAGAATTTGATCTATAGAATGTAACTGAGGCTGAAATGCCTCATACAGCCTTGAATATCTCCCTTACATAGGATAAAATTCACATGAGAAGCACAAGCATAATTTAGTGAAGGAAAAGAAATGACTTCCTTAAGTTCTGATTAATATTTTTTCTAAATTCCCCTTTGAATGAGGTTTGGCCTTCCAGGGCCTTGTTTGCTTCTGTTTTCTACAATATAGCTAGAGGGTTGCACACATTCCAACTCTGCCCTTTTAATATTATTTCCTGCTAATTATACCAATAGAAGGAACCAACAGCAAGTATGATTTTAGCAGTTCATAATAAGAAAAGTAGCTTGCACTTCTATTCAGTACAAGTTCCTTGCATTCAATTATTACTAGCAAGCACTCCACCTACTGGTTCAAATTATGCCAAGCAAGTGATTGAAAAAAAGCTCAGACATTCTAATAGGAGCTTCACTGCATAATATACAAACATTATGGGCCCCAAAACATTAGATGTTTATACACCTTTTTATGCTACCAAATCAGGGTGTTTGTATGACTTTAAATTGCTGTTCAGAATCATTAGAAGGATTCCTTGCATTTATTTTCACAAATTAGCATCCTAACTGTAAAGTTTCCCAACCTCAGCAATAAATGTGATATGAAAATGGGTCAATAAAAGGCAAGACACAGATAAAGAAACCTGAGGAATTTTCAATTTTAGTAAATACTGTACTTCATACACAGTCATAAGGGACAGGAATTAAGTGGAGGATGTTTTAACCTTTTTTAATACAACCTCACATAGTAAAAGCAGTCCTTGTAATTACTGCTTTTCATCTTCAGATCCTTGGTAAAGGCTAAATATATCAAAGAAAGAGAGAAGGGTATAGTGAAAGGTTAGTACTGAAACAAAATCAAGACCAACTCCATCACCTATACTGAATACAGTCAGTCTTAAAGCTTATCTTTCAACCTGAAAAAGATCAGATACCTGTAAATAACAAAGGTTATCTTCCTTTATTTTTAAATAGAATTTAATATGCAATTGTTTGCATAAAGGCCAAAGAAAGGCATTGATTCAGCTTGCATATCCATATATACCACTTAAATCAATGGGCAAGTCTTGTGCACGGGGAATGCAGGACTGGACTTTTTTGTGTATTTCAGTATGTTAGTATATAATACAGCAATCAGTATGGAGTCACAGAATGCAAATCAAGGATTACCAGATACCTAAGTATAAAGATGCAAGAGAAGCACTAAACTAATTAGGTAAGATTATTGCAGGAGTGTGTATATTGTTCTTAAGGGCTCGTGATTATTGCACAATATCGTATGCTTGTTGGGCGGTCAGCTACATTTTATCATCACTTTTCTGCCACATACAGTATTAATAATGAGATTTCTTAAGTGTGCTCATTTTCATTAATATGATGAGGTCTTCTGCTTTTAGCAACTTTATGTAGTGTTAACTGAAACAAACACTGATACAATATGGTACCATGTGATAGAAAAGTCATGCATTAAGGATTGAAGAATGTCTTTCCTGCCCATTCCAGCTGCTGTCTTGTTTAATACTGCTTTGAAGCCTGACAGAATAGCACACATGTCAATATCAGTAAATATAATCCCGAGTAAATCCTCCTTTATACAAATAGGATTTTAAGATTGAAAAAATGTAATGCACTCAAATATTTATTCTGTAAATACAAAACAAAGAATGAAGAATCTTAGCACAAGTCTACATAACAAAATTTACCTGACCCCTTAAAGCTCAGCAAAACAAGACAGAAGGTCCCCTTGATAGGCTGTATCATATATATCTTCTGAGACTTTGTTGCCCATATGTTCAATAAAACTGTTGAATCTCAAAGTTATAATAATTTGCAACGAGGTGCCAGAACCAATTATTAAATATCATATGATCCAACAGAGATGAAATAAAAATATACAGGGTTGATCTTACTGGCTTTGACTGTTAGGAAGCATATAAAATACTTAGAATTGCTGTTTAGCTTAAGGGTAGTACTAAAGACATCCTTATGCTTAATTTTTCTAGCAGCTGAATATTATAAACCAAATGCAGATGGTGCATTTTTCTAGATACAAAGAGAAGATTGCCCTTATTTTTATTGATTTGAATATCAATTCTAAGAAAAGGAGATATGCTATTATGATGTCTTCTAATAACATCAACCTTTGTTCAAAAGAGCAAGTGACAGCCAAAAGTACAATTCAAGTGAGAAAAAGGTACAGTGTGATTAGATCACTGAATGATACCATCTCAGCCAAATAGCTGCCTATAGTGTGGAAAAAGAAGACACTTAGGACTAAGTGTAAACAGTCATAATTTATTTACCATGACATCTCTTAAACATGAATGAGTGAATGTTTTAAATACCAGTTCCCATCTCTTAGCCAAGGTCAACTGTTTCACACTGGTCTGTGCATTTCTTCACACTGTAAGCCCACAAGATGAGTTAGGGGTATACATGACAACTTTTTTTATTATGGCTGCAAGCTGTAGTTTTGACTAAAATACTTTTGTGGTAGATTCTGAAGATTTTGCATTCCCTTTCAGCCAGCTTCCCAAAAACAGTAACATGGTGCTTTTAGAAACAACCAGTTACCCTACTACATCATTAAGAATGAAAGATAAATGTTCAGGACTTCTCTTTTATTTCTAGTGGTGAATGTATTCTGCATCTTAGTGTATTACGCCTGAAAAGCTCCAAATGTAATTGCTGTAAGAAATAAAAGTATTTCTGCCCTCAGTTATTAGAGCATTGCAAGCATAGGACCATGTTTGTCTATGTATGTTTACAGCACCTGTCAGCCGATACATGAGAAACAAGAAGAGTAATGTAAACTGATCCCCCCTTTTGCTGAATATTTAATGCAGTCTGCTGGAAAGAAAAGCACAAACATTCTACTTTTCCAATGCTTGTCTTCCTTGCCCTCTTCTAATTTTCTCTGGGGAAGGATGGGTTTCGAACTTGGTTACTGCTAGCGCCCATTTGCTTCTGGATCTTTACTTTCTAGTCTTGGCTTTCTTCCTGTCTCCTAAAACTAAATTTACTTCATTTTAGCCACCTCAGAGCAGACTTGTGTGTATATATTTTCAGGGAAATTTGATTGTCTGTATGGATTTTTAAATCAGCTTTCAGATCAAGTTCAGAAATATGTAAACTGTTGTGTTGTTGCATCAGGCAGTAGTGGAACACATACCTCAGATGCAGATCACCCAATACTATAAAGTGATCTTTAAATGAGACAACTAGAGCATAAGTAGATTAAAGTGGCCAATAATGGGAAAACAAGTGCCCATTCCAAGAGCAATTGTAAGAAATTTAAGCCCCAGGAAGTTGCATTATACATTTTATTAAATTGAGGGTATATTCACACTTATTGTGGCTTGAAATTTGAACCAGTATTTTCTGTCTTTGGTTACCTTACTTTAGGATTCCTTAATGAGAAGAAGATGTAATGTATAATATCATATAGCTGCTTTAAGTTTGTAAGTTAGTTTCTCAAAAGTTGTAATTTAATTTAAATTGACAAATGTACCATAAACCACTGTTCTTTCATATAAAACAGTATCTGACCTAAAATGAATGTAACAAGACCCTGGGATTCCTACAACATCCTGCTTCTTTGTCATTTTACCCTTTTTGGAAACAGAAAGCATCTAGTTTTGAGCAGCATTACCAGTTAGCACTGTATAAAATGTTAGCTTTCAAAAACAGATTCAAATCATATTTATATTTTGAGCCTGCTGTTTTTCCAATAATCAAAAGAAAGAGAAAAACAAGAGCGAGCAATTTATTCGCGCACACACAAAATGAATGCATGCTTACTCAAGTTCTTCCTAAAAGACCATAAAATGTTATTACTAGCTTATAAAAATATAGTTCTATAAGCGTGCAACAAGATAAAAAACAGTTGTGGGGAAAATTACTTTGAAAACTGCATGTGGTGAGCCATGAAAATTGTGAGGCTTCCTATCGTCTGACAGGTGAAGGAATTTTGGTTAGGAGAAAATGAAGGAGCTGCATCCTTCAAGATGCATGCATGGATGTCCATACTTTTCCTTACTAACCTGTAGAAAAGCCAATGAAGTGCTGAATAGCATTAACTCTACATGGAAAATCTTCTGGAAATAAATTTTGTCGGAAGGTTGGGAGACAGAAAAAACCTACTTTTAATGGCTCCTCTGTATTGGTTTCGCTTCCCTAAGACTTGTCATGTTTCCCCAAAAAGTCTCAGAATACATTTCAGCGAGGATTTATGCTGAAAGACTTCTGGCTTGGAGAGAGACAGGGAAAGTATAAAGATGATCCTGTTCTCTTCCCCCTGTTATTCTGCAAGGGAGGCTGGTGGAAATTTTCCTTGTAGTATCAATATATGCTGCATCTCATAGAGGTATAATAGAATCTATGTTTGCAATATATCTTCAAACAAAGGCATAGAGATACGGAATCTTTTTTATCATTGTTTCTGACAAGGCCCACATGTTACTGGGTGCTGTAGAAATACAAATATGGTCCCTTACATGTTTTAAGCCCCTATTAGTTGTGGAAAACTTTGATTTCATGTAGCATATGAAGGATCTTATACTCTTACAAGATTAATATAGTTATTTTTACAAGCAGCATTTTCATGGTGTAATTTGGATATATAAATTATTAGTAGGGCTGTCACTTAATCGCAATTAACTCGCATGGTTAATGTGTTACTCGATGTTTGCATTAATTTTTTTTAATGTCTTAATCGCTAATGTGTTTTTGGAGCCTGCACCCATGCACTATTCCATCACCGCCACCTCCAGACCACCCTGCAGGGCAGCAGTGGCAGCACAGAGGACCTCAGGGTATCCAGGCACAGATATGGGCGGCTGCCATGGGCTGGGGGGGGAAGGGCACACACAGACAGACACAGACATACAGCTGCAGCCTACAGGCAGCCAGGAACATAGCCCAGCAGCATGTGAAGCAGTGCCCAGAACACAAGTCTGCTGAAGGAGAAGGGACGTGGGGGAGGGAGGAGGTGGTGGGGCAGATTGAGGCCCCCATGGTGAGGGAAGGAGTGGGGCAGAGACAGGGGCAAGGGCTGGGGTGAATGGGGCCCTGGAGCCAGGGCAGGAGCAGGTGGCTCATCCAGGGGCATGGGGGGGTCTCGCTGCTGCACGCACCCCAGGGGAGGCATGGGGGACATGTGCCCCCAGATTTGTGTGTGGGGCGGGGGGGGGCTTCCACTGAAGACTGGGGCTCTGTGTCCTGTTGCTTTTTCTTTGGGGTGCTGCATGCTGGCTGCGCTGTGTCCCCTGCCCACCTTGGGAGTGGGAGGCACAGCATGGCATTGAACAGCTTGTGGGGCAATGGCAGCAGGACACAAAACCCAGCACACAGTGGCAGCCTGCCTCTGCCCTGTGCACAAATCCAGGGAGTATGTGTCCCCCATGTCTGCCCCAGGGGTGTGCACAGTGGCAGAGCGGCTCCCCCTGCATCCCTGGACAAGCTGCCCATAGCTTTGTCCCATGACCCGACCTGGCTTTGGAGTCTCATTCACCCCAGTCCCTGCCCCTGCCACTGCCCCACTCAATCCCTTACTGTGGGGGCCTTGATCTGCCCTCCTACACCTTTCCTCCCCCATGCCCTTTCCCCCCCACACTTTCCCACTGGGCAGTATGCGTGTGTGTGTGTGTGTGTCTAGCTGCCCCTCACTCCCAAGCCACAGCCCCCCCAACCCTGCTGCTGCCCCTCACTCCTGACCCACAATACCCCACATCCAGGGTATGCAGGAAAACCCCTCCCCAGGCTCCAAATACCCCCCACACACCCACAGCCCCCCCACATCTTCATAAATTTCTCCTCCCCACACAACCCACACCTATCCCCCAACCATACAAAGTACCCGCATAATCTTGCATAACTTTGAGTTTTTCTGTGCATAATTTTAAGTTTTTAGCTGTGCAATTAAAATCGCAATTAATTGCAATTTTTTTTTTAATCGTGCAACTAATCATGATAAAAATGTTTAATCATTTGATAGCCCTACTTATTAGGTATTTAAGGATCCATAGAATTGTACAATATAAGTGTATAATTACAAAAGGGGAAAAAAACTACAACTCATCTGGTTATATTCTCATTTTTCCCTGGGCAAGAATGCATCTCTGACTTCCCACAATAACTGATATTTTTCATCAGTTAATCCCCTATGAATTAAGACATCTATAAGTGCATTACATGTTAGGATAAAACAGTGATTGAAGGTAGGTTGCAAATAATTAGTGTTGTGCAACCCTTTAATTTCACCCTTACCTCTTTTCAATGTATTCTTAATTTATTCAGAAGTTAACTCTGGGTTACATTAGTCAAGGACATGTCTTTTGTAGTCATATGTGATGAGCCTGGATATCATCCCACACACAGAACAAAGGTGACATCAGAGGTAAAAGTAAAAAATTCATAAAATCAAAGAATCATCCTAAAGCAGGGCTGGAGAGGATATCAGGAGGTCAGCTAGTCCAACTCTCTGCTCAGGGCTGGATCACCTCTACTGTTCTTTATTATATAAGTGCAGTTGAACTTATTCTTAAAACTGCATAAACAGCCCTCTTGCACAACTATTAAGTGCAATGTCCTCCAAACACCAAGAGCATCCTAACTTGCCCCAGATAAAGCACTGTCAATGCCTGCTCCTGCCAGAGGAGCAGGTTGACATTGGAGAGGGAAGTTGACATTGTATACCTTGCATACCTTGACTTCCAAAAGGCCTTTGATCTAGTATCCCATGATGTTCTTGTGAGAAAATTGGATGATTGTGGGCTTAAATGCGAGACAGTTAGGTTGGTAGGGAGCTTGTTGTGGGGTAGGACCCAGAGAGTTCCAATGAACAGATCTTTGTCATCTTGGCGAGAAGTGGCCAGCAGTGTCCCTCAGGGGTCGATGCTTGGTCCAGTGCTTTTCAACATCTTTATCAATGATTTGGATGTGGGGGTAAAGAGTTCACTGGACAAATTCACAGACAACACCATGCTATGGGGAAGCATGGGCATGCTTGAAGATAAGCTGCAGATATAGGTGGACCTAGACAGGCTAGCAAGTTGGGTGGATCGGAATCAGATGAAGTTCAACATCGAGCAATGTAAAGTGCTCCACCTGGGGACAAAAAAACCCTACACACCTACAGGCTTGGCAACACCAAACTGACCACCACCGTGAATGAAAGGGGCCTGGAGGTAGTAATAGACCACAGTATGAATATGAGCTGGCAGTGCAATGCTGTAGCCAACAGAGCGAATAATATCCTGGCATGCATCAATCAGTACATCTCCAGCAAAACTAAGGAAGCAATTTTTCCACTCTACTCAACATTGGTGAGACCGCAGCTGGAGTACTGCATCCAGTACTAGGCACCACACTCCAGCAAGGATGTGGTAAAGCTCGAGAGAGTCCAAATAAGAGTCACCTGTATGATCAGAGACTTCCATGCGAGGAAAGGCTGAGGGACTTGGGCCTCTTCAGCCTAAAAAAGAGAAGGCTGAGAGGGGACTTGGTAGCAGCTTACTGCTACATCAGGGGAATACATCAAGGGCTCAGTGAACAACTGTTCACAAGGGCACCCTTGTGGAAAACCAGGAGTAATGGCCACAAACTTCTGGAAAACCTTTTTAGGCTTAACACTAGGAAAAATTTCTTCGTGGTTAGGGTGTCCAGACTGTGTAATAAGCTCCCTCCAGAGGTGGTGCAATCACCCATCCTGGAAATCTTCAAGAGGAGACTGGACAGTCACCTTGCTGGGGTCACCTGACTCCCTGTTGTCTTTCCTGCCTAGTGCAGGGCAGCTGGATGCAACGATCTCCCAAGGTCCCTTCCAGCCTCTTACAATCTATGATTCTATGAAAGTATTTTGTTAAAATACTTCAGAGATCTGAAGAAGAGAACTATGGCATCTGCTGCAGAGGAAGGCAAAAATCCCCACAGTCCATGCCAATCTGTCCCTGTTGTAAACTTCCTTCCTAATCCCAAATGTGGCAATCAGTCTAACCTTGAATAGAAGAGTAAAACCCTCTAAACAATAACCTCTAGGTTTTTTAGTTCTAGAATACTATTGGCACACCTTGATCAAAATCCCCAATCTTGGCTACAGCCAGCACTCAATGCTTCTGAAGAAGGCAGAAAAAAAAAAAAGCCCTTGACACATGTACCAACAGAAGGGAATACAAAGCCCAGAAGCATGGGAAAACTAAACATCCTTCAAGCTGCGCCATAACATGATGGCTGCAAACAATTCCATGCATCACACACCCTGAGTAGAGAGCCAGAACTTCTCTTTCTGTCATTCTACCTCCTCCATAAATTTCTGCCAACTCTTTAATCACATTTCATACCCAAACTGACAATGAAGCTCTGCTTCATTCTCTTGCCGCTGAGCATGGTCCTCTCCAATTTCCACCTGTTCCGGGCTTGTGATCTCCTAGTGATGCTTATATGTGGGTCAGGGGGAAGATCAACAGGGCTTCTGCATGTTTGTTTTTCACTGCACTCTCCAAGGATTACTACTTTTGAATCATCCTTGACCATCCTCTTCTTGATAAGCCTTGCTTCACTATTCAGTGAGGCAATTCCACAACTTCCCTAGGAAGTCTATTTCACTGACACACTGTTCTCATGAAGACTGCTCTCGTGAAAAATTTGCCATTTCATTTAATAGATTTATCATGAGTTATCATGAATTCATATTAATATCTATTTTGCACAGATATGAGTGGACTAGTTTCTTAGAGATACTATATTTCTGTAAATTCCATGTCTTAGTGACTACCTGTATCTTTTTTGCTTAACTACTAATAATTAAAATACCATATGGTGATCATTTCACTGTGGATAAATGGGTGTAAAATACTGAGGAAATATAGAATTTGTATATTATTTCTCAATAAAAATAATTCTCATGACTGAGATGATGTCCAGGAAAAATCATACATACCACAATAAATGGTGCAACAGTGGATATATCTACATGAGTTGCTTTACTGACTAATTAGCTCCACAGTAAAGTGTCACCATCTACATGTGTGGTATTGTTAGGCTACAGTAAACTAATTAAGTCCACAGCTCTACATGAGTACTATCGTATAGTGGCATAGTTACATGTGGTGAACACATGTGTAGATGGTTATGGGGCTGGCTGGGGCAAGAGGGTGCTACAGTGTGGGGCTGCCTGCCCCACTCATGACCCAGACTGCTCCTCCGCAGCACACTGAGCCAGGCTGGCGCGGCCCAAGGCTGGCAGGCTGACTACTGGGGCCCCTGTCAGCTGGGACTGCTATGCCCAGACTCAACACACTGCAGTCCAGGGCACATGTGCAAACACTGCATCCAAGAGCAATAAACTCCAGCACAAACTGTGCTGAAGTTTATTGTGCTGGATTAATCACATGTGTGGATACACCCAGTATGAGAGAACTAGAGAAATGTAAGCATTTAGGGGAAAAAATGGAAAATGATATGCGGTGGTAAAATAAGATTGGAAGAGGCAGAGATTAAAATAGGAAAAAGGAGGGATCAGTGGACCAGAGTTAGAAGAATGAAAGTGGGATATAGAAGATGACTGGATATAGGAAAGAAAAGGGAAAAAAAAATCACATGTGGGGTATATTAATTTGGTTTTTATTCCTATGTATCTTATGGTATAGTCTTTAAAATACATAAAAGGAAAAGCATTATTCTTGTGCTTTAGACCTGGTAGATGAGGAATTCATTGTGCTCTGGAAAGAAAGAGGCTAACTGGGAGAGACAAGTAGAGGTTGTGGTGTCTAGATTTAGAGAGGGACAGGGGATCACAACTGAGCTCTGCAATGTTTTTGAAGAGTTACTAAACTCTAGCTATTCTGTGTTACCTCATGATTCTACTGTGCATCTCACTAAGAATCTTCAATACTTCTCTTTTTTACTTCAACACTTCTCTTTTTCTAATCTAAAGTATTGTAGCTAAGGTATGAATAGTATAGGTACTGATCTGATATCCATTAATGTCAATAGAAACAGTTTAAGTCACTTAAATAGGTAAGCAATTAGAGCGGATAATGTATAGTTATTCATTTCCTAACATATAGACAGACAGAGCCGATCGATCAATTGATTGATCAATCTATTATAACTCTGTTCTTTTTCCCCCTCTCCCTTAAAAACAAGAGATCCTCTCCCCTTCCAGTATCTGCTGTAAATAACTTTCAACAATCTAAACAAAAGTTCAGGCTGACAAAAGGCACATTTGAATTTCACATACTAGAACTTAACAACTCTCAGCTCTCATATATTTTCAACCTCAAGGCTAAAGTGACAGCTGAAGGAATAAAAATTATATGTATTTTTGGCCAGAGTGTTACTGGGGATGGGTATTATGACAGATAAAGATATACTGGGTGTATCTACATTGATATGTATAGATAATCTTAGGTCATCTCAAAAAGTCTGTCATCTACCTCCAGGGTTGCAAACTGCCTTAAATTTACAGACAGTCCCTTAAAGTCCATTGAAATAATGTATCTATCCTTAAAAAACTAAGAAACAGTGAGATTGATTGAAGATCCATCATTGGAATGAGGCTGGATGCAAGTGTTGATGGACAGGCAGAGCAGAGCAGCACCACCTTTTATCTGAGCTGGAGTGTAGCTCAGCACCCTTCTGGGATTTTTGGTCCATGGGGACCTCTGTAGCCTCTCCCCTAGCCACATGCTGCTGCTGTGTCCCATCTACCTGTAATGGCTGCTCACCTCAAAGGTAGGCAGGGCTACATAGACTTGGGCAATCTGAGACACCAGGCAGAAGAGGAAAGGGGTGATGTGGCTGGGATGGAGCTGCAGGTATGGGAGGGCAAAGAAATGGTGAATGGGTGTCCATTCCAGGATGTGGGGGGCATGGCCAGTGGAGATAATGTTGGGGGTAGGCTGATGGGAACAGCCCAGTGTGTGCTGCAGTTTGGGCTATCCAGGTGTGGGGCTGAATTTTGTTCACTTTAGAGCACCGAGTTAAAATTTGTTTTCCCAGGTTTCTGGGTGGGGGCTTGAGCCAGATTTAGAAAGTTGATGTTAAATCTCTAAATTTGAATCCAGCTCTTGTTATAGCCATCCAGGGCCTGGCACAAAAGTGACATTTACGTCATGTTATATCATGAAACATATGTCACTAAAAAGTTACGTTGCCACTAAAAAAATTGCAGGGTGTCAGTAAAAAAAATTCTTGGGAAGTGAGAAATGCTGATAATGGTACAGGGCAATGGCCTCAAGTGCTACATGGTATTTTTTTTGTTTATTTTTGCTTCTTTAAATACTTCATTTCACAGTAAAATGAAATGCATTCTCATCCGGCTACCAGGTGAGGATCTTCTCATTTTGTCAGGCATTTTTTCTTTGCCCTTGATATGGGAAATCCCTCTCCCCCACCTCTCCCACTTCATGTAACATTTTTTCCTAGGACTCCTTATGCCATATATTTTTGATGGACCTCAATGAAAATATGGGCAAGCAAATTACATTCTAATCCCACGCTTCAGCCTATTGCTATCAGAGGTGGATTAATCTTCCCAGGCATCCTTGTCCCAGACATACTGAGACTGTCCTCTGCATAATAACTTGAATAGGGATGAAATAACTTGAATAGGGGCAATACACTGGACACATATACGTGAGCATTAATGTGCTGTAGTTACTCCACATTAAGTTTAGTACCTGTAATAACAGATAGTAACTTAATCTGCAGTAACCGTTGCTACAGCACAGTAGTGCTGGTGCATGCCTTTTTTACTGGTGCTAATGCACAGGAGACTATGCATTAGCATATTAGCACAGCTTTTGCCATGACACCCTAATGCACAGCAGAATTAGTCTACTGTGAATTTAGCATTTTGTGTTGATATTTGTGTAACTTCGCTCACTGTGAAGGGTCGTTAGAATGGTTTCTCATTAAATTCCAAGTCAGTAAAAACATGCTAAAAGTATTTCAGATATCTATTCCTTTCTTAATTCCCCACTGAGATTATGGTGTAGGTAAGTAAGAACTCCTTTCTTTATCCATTTACATCTGGAGTTCATTTGTTTGGTGGACCTGATAAACTTAATATATAACTCAAATGTAGAGCCTGAGAAGCTATTGCAACTTAGTGGTGTACTTTACAGAGCACCTTTGTTTCCAACAGTTTTGCAGCCGCATTGTACAAAATCTTCTGGACAATTAATTTGGATGCAGAAGGCACGGCTGACATGTCTCCACCTTCCTGTCTTATTTAGCTTTTACTGGGTCTTTCCTCGATATGGTAAAATTTCCCCTTTGCCTCTGACTTATGCCTTAAATTTCTAAGACATGGGAACAAGCCTTGAAGAACTCTGGGCAGAAGGGGTCCCAGGCATTCTCCAATTTCTTTTTTTCCCCCTGTTCAGTCAGCATTGCTTTATTGTAGGTAGTGCTGAAGAAGGTGGATGGTACTAGTCCCCAGAAGGTTTTTGAAAGAACTGCTTGTTAATTACTGGCCATAATGGCTTCCCAAAGAAACAGCTTTTAAGTTATTTATGCCATGACCCAGAAAACTATTGAAAGTATCCTGTGAGTACTTGAAATATGGATTGGATATTTAACCTGTAAATATAAAAAAGGTATCCTTCTTAATTGGATCTGATCATAATCAATCCACAAGGTCCATTACTATCTGTTCCCTTATTCAAATTGTTGCCATAAAAATCCCCACACTGTACTGTCTTGGACCAAAGAACCCTGATAAATTTCAAAATAATTGCACTCAGGTAGCAGCACTAGGAAGAAAGACCCCAGGCATAGACTACGGAAAAATGATTTTCAGGTGGGCTAAAGTAATTCTAGAATTTGAGTTCACCATCTAGCACAGGAAGCTGAGGCTGTGAAAACATTAATGCTGACACACTATCCAGATGGCTAGTTAACCATGTGCAAGAAGACAGTACAGCAGCGATTGTGAGAGAGAGCCAGAAATTACATGTGAAGAAGCACACACTCCATAAAGTCAAACTTTTAAATATGGGAAAGAATTCCAAGCCACAGATTCCTTTAAGCAGATACGCTCACCTCTGAAAATGTTGAATATTCCTGATGGAATGTTAAATAGTGGATATTCTTAGATCACTTAGCATTACAGCCCTTCCATCATAGCTTCTGCTGTGAATAACTTCTTTAGGATCCTGTACCAGTTGGCAAACTTAAAAAAAAAGCTTTAAAAAATGAGATCCATACAACAATGGGCATTTGCACAGTTTGGGCTGATTATCATGACATCTGCAATGCTAAAAAGTAAAAGCCACAATGGTGTCACTTGGTCCTTTGATAATAATTTAGTGAAAATCCTCTAGGAACTGGCTGCAGTTGATACAATAGAAGTTCCAACATCAAGAAAAGGGAACACCTGCAGGTGTTTGTTGTTACACAACTCTAAGTAGTTAGAAGTAATATGATTCCAGACTAAAAATCAGATCACTCTGTGCCATAACACATCTTAGTAGTAGCCCTTGATACTTTGATTAGATTTGGGATAAACTTTGAAAAGTATGTCACAGCATAGATTTTGCAAATCTTTCAAATTTAACAAATCGTTAATTTCTATAAATTAGCTCCAATGAGAGAGATGCGTGGAACATCTAAGCATTAGAGGCTAAGAGGTTTTTAATACAAATAACTTATTTGGAGTAGGACCTCTGTTTTTGTTTTGTTTGTTATTTTGAGCTTGTACAATTATTTAGCACAATGAGCTTGCATCCCTAAATTACTGCAATGGGATTCTGAGAACTAACATGGGTGAAAGCACTAAGAGAGGCATAGTAGTTCAGTGAATAAAACTGGTTTAGGGTTCATACCTCCTGGCTCTGCTGCATGACCTTAGGCAAGTTGTTTCACTTATCTGTGGCTCTTTTTCCCTTCTCACCTTTTAGCCCTTGCCCATTCAGGTGATAAGTTAATTGATTCACATGTATCTATAGCAATTATTATACAGGAACTCTGGTTTCATTTGGGGCCTACAGCACTTATGATAAATAAATAAATAAATGATTTCCCTATTAAAACAAACACAAAACAAAAAAAACCCACCAGTACAAACCAAGGGAAACATTTACAAGACTTACTCCATTTTTGCTAATGTCCAAGAAAAATATATGGTAGCTTTCTGCGATCAAGCTCTAAATAAGGGAATTTCAAGCTTGAACATGGTCAACTCTGAAGTACAATGCTTCCAGGCAGTGGCTGAACTGAGAGTGTTTGTAAGTACAATATTCATGGTATATTGCTAACTAATGGAAAGGGGTGATTTGCAGAAAGAGAAACAGAATGTGCACAAGGGAAGAGGAGATTTGATTTGCTTATATATTTGTGTATTACTGGAAATGTGAATGAATAGCCTGAATTTTGCAAGAACTTTATAGACACCTATCTGACTGGACACAGAAAGCTTATTTACCTAACCAAAAAAACCACAACACCTTCTTCAGAACAGCAATGTAGAAACTAGCCTGCAATCATAACAATGAGAACCCAGTAAACAGGGCAGTGGCGCAAATTCCTTCAGTGCAGGTTCACTTTCAGTTTTAAAAAAAATGCACAGTGCACAAAATGGACAGTGCTCATTAATGCAAAGCAATTCAAAAATTTGTTCTCTCCTTATTGCTCAGTGTGTGGGCCTAAGCCTTATTTATGGCACATTATTCATACCCTAGTATGAAGACAGGATTAGGCATTTCTTCCTGGCACTTTTAACAGAGATCAACACCACTAGGGTATGTGAATGATTCACAAACAGGACTGTATTTTCACAACATCCTTATGAAATGAAGATGTGTTGTTCTTCCTATTTTACAGATGTGAAATAAGGCACAAAGAGATTAGGTAAAAAATATCCAATAATCCGTACCACCCATTTTAAAGACAACAAGGACTTGATTTTTTCAGTATGATTTAGTACTTTTGGGCATTTATACACATGCTTCAGAAGTGGGGGGTGGGGTGTGTTTTAATTAGAGGGCTCCAAGAGCCATTCTAATTTTAAAGTGCTTGGAGCATCTCGTGTATTAGTGTCTCCGCACTTCAAAACAGCAGCAGGGGCGCTTTAACTAAAGCTCATTCAACGAGCTTTAGTTAAAGTGCGCCTGCTGCCATTTTGAAGTGCGGAGACACTAATACACAAAACGCTGGAGTCTGCTCTGACATGCTATGATTACAGCATGTTGGAGCAGCCTCACTACTCATGTATAGGTGCTTTATATGTTCAAAACACAGCTCTCAATTATTTCAGTTGCAGCTGTCAGTGCTCAGCACTTCCACAGATAGACCAGCAGTCTCAAGTCCAGCACCTAGAAAATGAAGAACACACAATAAATGTGAAAAATAAAATTACTTGCATACCATCAGTAGAACCTTTGCTGTGGCAGAAAAAAAGGAAGAATTCAAATCTCCAGGGCAGTTGTTAACTGCATTAACTCTGAGGCCCACCAATTCTCTTCCTACAATCTCTGTCTCATCCAGGGGGCTCCTTTCAGTTTTTACAATAACTGAAAAGGTTCCTAGAGAAAAATTCTTCTGGTGTTTGACTTTGCAACCTTAAAAAATCTTTTTTTAACACGGTATCATTAAGTAAAACGGTTCCTATGCTTTGAACCGAAAAAAATTCACCATGTTACATCATATTGATAGCTAAATAATTTGTCAGTATGTTTGAAATCTGTTGATGCACTGCACAGACCTCTGACACTTTTGCTAACCAAGCCACTGATAGAGAATGACAACTATTGCTATCTGGAAAAGCACCAGAAGGTGGTAAGAGACACCATTTATCAGAGAGTTTCACTGATATTTACTAACACCACAGAAATGATAGAATTTAATAATTTGTGTGTGGTTCTGGAGGCAATTGTGTATTCATGAACTCAGACCCCCACAGGCCTCCATTCCCCACAGACTTTTTTTTTCTTGGCCCCTTCCTCCTGAACTTATCCTAGTCCTTGCTTATCATTGCTTCTGTCATTTACTTTGTTTCTTCCCACCTACCTAATATCAATCTGCACTCAGGCTCCTCATACCAATTCAAGCCTTTTTACCATGCAAGCTGGCTCCCTGACTTCTTGCTTAGCTAATCTCAGCAGCCCCTCCCCTTTGATTTTGTACCCAGTTGTATCTATCTAGCATCCTGGCCCTAAGTTGCATTACACCTGATTTTCTTCTGACTACTTAAGACTCTCAGGGTGCACCTACATGAGACGTTTATTGTGACATCGCCTAATTAGTTCTGCAGTAAAATGCCAGCATCTACACATGCTGCTCTATTAGGCTGCAGTAAACTAATAAATGCCACTGTAGGATACTACTGCCCAACACAAGTATTATCCTATGGTGATATAATTTAGTGTGCCTCAATGCAAGTGTAGATGCTGACAGGGCTGGCTGGAGCATGAGGATGCTTCAGTGTGGAGACTACCTGCCAGCTACTCCCTCACTGAAGCACCCTTGTGCCCTAGCCAGTACCTCCACAGCATGTTGAGCTGGGCCAGAGCAGCCCCAGACTGGCAGGTTGACCACTGGGGCCCCCTGCCAGCCGGGGCTGCTCCACCCTGGCTCAAAATGCTGTGGTCCCAGGTGCACATATAAACAGTGCACCCAGGAGCAATAAACCCAAATGTGAATGCACCAGAGTTTATTCAGTCAAAATAATTTCACATGTAGACGTACCCTCAGTTGCCTATTCTGAGTTGTCTTTCTCCAAAGTCCATCCTTTGCCCCGCAGTACCTCTTCTCTTCCACAGATTCACCTCCCCTGCTTCTTACCCATTTCTTACCCATCACCTATTCATTCTTAATCCCAGTCTCCTCCCCGGTCCCTAGATCCAGTCTCTAACACCCCGTTTCCTTTCTTCCTTTTCCAAGGAAAAACTCATCAGAGTTTTTACCAGAGGATTCTTTCTGCAAAGCTTCTAAAAGATTTACCCTTTCCTATCCAACCACACAGCCAAAACATTTGTCCCGACTCCTGTAGCCTCATGCATCCCTTACTGTAATGCCCTTTTCCTGGGTTTGGTAATACAATCTTGCCTCACTCATATCCTTGTACACTGCTACTCCTAGTCCCCAGTGCTCTGATCCCATCACTCCATTCTTTGAAGCATGCTCCTGCCTCCCATTTCTGTGTTGAATCAAACATAAATTACTTGTCTTCATTTTCAAGACAGTCCCTACCTATCTCTTATTTAGAATCAGAAGGTCAGATATTACCTCTGGTGAGCCTATAATGCCAGCCAATGTCATTACATTAAAAGAAAACCCTTTTGTTTTTACCCCATGTTGGTCCTTGCACTTGAGAGACGCATCCTATAAACACCTACAAAGTTGCCTCATTATGCTTCTTCAAATCCCTCCATATAACGCTCTTTTGCCTTGATGCCTTCAAGAAGCTTGTGAGCAATACAGTTGCTTTTGTACTTACACTACTTGGCAGTAAAATAACCAGGGTTGTCTCATCATTTCTTCATGCTCCTTCAGCTGTCTCTGTCTGTTGTTTCTTGCCTCATACTTAGGCTGTAAATTCTCAGCAGCAGGTATTGCCAGTCCCTAGTATGGTGAGGTCCTGGGGCATGACTGGGGCTCCTGGGCATAAACAATAGTATAAATAATCATTCATATTTTTGTAGTCACTTTCTTGGAAATATCTTCTTTTGTTCATTTTTTGAAAATCATCCGGTTAGATGCAGAATCTTTCAAAGTAGTTAATAGTTGAAAATACTGGGAAATATCAGGGACTTTAATAAGCACCCCATGTACAGTAAATGGAATGCTATCACCCTTTTTACAGTAAGATGCAAAAAAGAGCTTTTGCACACCAGTTAGGTGTATATAAGTTTAGACCAACCCCTCCTCCCAAAGCCTCCCCTCCACCCAAAAAAAGGACCTATGTGTTTCCCAGAAAGATTGTTTTGTGTTTAAGGGTACTGAACTAAGTGTCTGGAGGTCTAGGTTCTGTTCTTGATTTTGCCACAGACCTATTCAGCTAGATTATCTTTGGCTTTATGGAGCAACCAGATTTCCTCAGTTAATTCAGAGCAGCTTTCAGAACAGATCTCTGACTGTGCCTTCTGCATGGGTTCCCAAAGCATGTTGCATTTTTCATTGGTAGTTTCCCTAGAAGGAACTCCTGTTGAACAAGGCACTGACATTCAGTTTTTATTGCTAAATCTTAGCAGAGGTTTTCAGAATCTCCATTAAAAATGTCTCTCTAAGAAGCAGAAGTGAGGTCCAAATGAGCCAGATAGGTTCAGACTCAAAAAGTGCCTGGGCTAAAGTATCTGGATCACTTTGGTAGGAAGAACAGGGTGTTCGATGACCAGAAAACAGTAGGGGGAGCTCTAGAGACACAAGAGCTATCCTACAGTATTGTTTGGTAACAGGTTAGTTGTTTGGAGTGTAAAGATGGTTAATTTGCATGAAGAGAATGTGATCAGACACTTCGCTGGTCTATGTTATATATTAGAAATACCATAGAAGGATTTATTTGGGGGTTTTAGATTTTCATTTACTTAATGGAGGCATCCAGTGAACCTTTTCTTCTGTCATTCAGACCTAGCATCCTGCCCAAAAACACAAGCTGTGTACATACTGCATAATGTTGATCATACAGAGCTACACAGTCTATGTTAAGGTATTTTATATCTGTAGTCACCATTAAAATGCCAACATTAACCAAAATCTACTACCCTGAAATTTTTAGTTTTACAGTATTTTTCTGTACTTTTGAAAGGAAAAAGATGCAGTTTTTTACCTCCTGAAGTGAGGCAGTTTCTGTTAGGTGCTGACTCTTTAATGGGGACATTTTTATGGATACAAATCTCTCTATCAGGAAGAAAGAGGTTATCCAAATGGAGCTGACATTGCAGTGCATTGCACTTCTTATTTATTCTTTTTTTCGGAGTAACTGCTGAAGTAGACCATTTTTGCTTGCTCGTGAAGCTGGCATGTCATAAGTTAAGATTTATTTTTTTTTCTATGTGAGTGTACACATTCACTACACTAACAGATCATAAAGATGACCTCATTGTCTCAGTATGGTGGAGTACCAATGTGCTAAATATAAAAGGATGCTCTTCTTCATTACTGAGCTGTCTCCTCCTTTTGGCCACTCCTTCACAGTTCCCTTTCCTGTTTGGTGTGCTGATAGATCTGTCTCCTATTCCAAGAAAGCATAGTTGCTCATTTGGTTTCATATTATATATTTCAGGGATCAGTGAGCACAAATGATCAATGTGACCACAGTAGTCACTCAACTGTGTAGGGACAAACAGTACCAACTGTGCCTTTAACAATATTTTATCACACATATTTTAGCTCATATAAAATATTAGAACCTCTTGCATATTGAGGGATTTTTGGTCAAGGAATAAATTTAACTAAGAAAAAATAAAACAAGTGTGCCTTGTCTTTAGCATAGTGAATTTGACAGTAAAAGTTGACAATACATTTTCAGTAAATTTTATGCCAATGTGTGGAAACATCATAAAGCCCTGTGTATCACTTAATTGCAGCACTGGGGGAACTACAGCAAGGAGGGAAGATGCCATAAAGGCTGAGAAAGGGCTATCTCTGGTAGCCCAAAAAAGACCAGTGTGGAGTGGGCTTTTGGCAGGACTAATGAGTTGATCCACGCTATCTAGATCCAGTGGCCTTAAGTCTATGTAGGAGGTAGGAATGGAGTATTGGTTGCTAACCAGCTGCAAGACTTGGAATAGCCACTGCCAGTGGGTTGAAGGGGTGAACTCCACACACCTGCCATGGAGTTTGTCATAGAAATTCCATTGGAAAGCATTTTGAAAATTGAAATAACCCTGGTAATAAATATGCTTTATGACTCCATGTGAATTAAATTAAGCACTAGGGAGGACATAACACTGACAGTTCATATTGACAATTCATATTTCTTTACTTCACATATGCTTAGTAATAGCCTATGTGTAAGTAGCAATACTGATTTTAAATCTATCAAGTAAATGGAGACAACAAGCCTAAATAAAAGCACCATGTGGATATGAAGATCTGTCATTTATATTCACCTTACTTTCTGTGTATCCAATTTTACATAAGTATTGAGAAAGCTAAACTGAATTAGACCTCTTGACCTCAGTAGTCTTACACGTAGTTAAATATTTATGAAACATCAGAACATGATAGTGGCTATTACAGCTCCTCAATTTCAGCAATTAATTTTATTGACAGAACAATAAGGAATGTTTTTCTGTAAGAATGGCAACATAATAATTCACTTCCATTTGTTTAAAAAAAGTTGCATCCTGCTTAAGTGTGATGGGAAAAACTTCACTTCTGATGCAACTACAATAAAGCCAATGTAGTTAACCCAAGTATGAATTTGATTATTGTGGGTCAAATTGGCCCATTTTCATGCAACTCATATGTTCAGCTTTTATTCAGAATCCCATTCAAGTTAATCAATATTTTTTTAAAAATCCACACAATTGTCCCCTAAATCAACAAAGAAACTTTTTGATGCCATTTAATTTACATAATGTAACTCTTTCCAGCCAGTCTACAGTTATGTTTTGCTTTTACATAGCGGATTGAATGCCATGTTTTGTTTTCAACAGATGTGACTTTGAGTGCACTGGAGAACAATTTATGCATTAGACTCAGAATTTTAAATGAACATGCCCTCTAATGATTTCCTCAGCCTAAGCTGACACTTAAAAAGTGACACTGAAACCAAGAAAAATTACTTAAGGGATCAGTTACATCTAAAATGATGAAATCAATAACAATATTTTCTCTGGGATTCTTTCTCTCTGATAAGCAAAATCTTTACTTAAGTTAAAAGCCCCATTAAAATTTAATCACAATCTGTGTGCTTTAGCAATTGATAATTTCTGGACATCTGTCTTCTGCTTTGTTTAAGTCTTGTATTCCTTCTGTTTAAGTCTTGTGTTTTAATAGCAAGACTAGGTGTATGTGTTGTTTAAAAAACCCTTGATAATATGCTAATATTTAGTGACTTGAAAATTATATATTCAGTAGATTGTCACCCCCCTTATACATATAAAACTGTCAAATGAAAAAAGTCAAAAAGCATATTACAACTGCAGGAAAAAAAATAACAGAGCTGCAAGAGAACAGATATATTTGCTTTAATATGATCCCAAACAAACAAGTGAGGATTATTTTTTTCAAATTATTTGTATCGATTCTATTGATTCCAAATCAAAGGAAGTCACATTACAGCTAGTTTATATGAGTTATTTTGTCTTAAGTGATTTTCTTTTACACTGTAGGTGTTTTTCACCTAGTTTGGGCTTAAAGTAGTTGTAAAAAGCTCTGCATTGATGTTAATTACATTTATACATGTTTCTGAAAACTTCTGCCTTTGAAAGGATAAATGCTAAATTGTTAAGATTTGATACTTCATAATTTAAGCACAGATTTTGTAGAAGCAACTACAGCAATTACTGGTATCCCTTGGTTCCTCTCTATCCATGTCTCAGAGGAGGAGAATAAAGAAAGATTATCTTTCCCAGAACTTCCTCTGATTACACTCCATTCTCCGATCACCTAACATGACTGCAGAGACTTGCAGTGATAATGTAGTATTTATTATAGAAGGACTATTTAGGAAAATCAATATGGTCAATGTTAGGCTGTGCATTTAAGTTTTGAAGGCTGAAATAGCTGACATAGTGGTCATACTATAGTGTCTTGTGGTAAAACATTTTTCACTCTATTTCAATGTGCTCAAGTAAATCAATAAGGTTAACTACACTTGCTAGGATTAGGGTCAATAGAATTTGTAGTTGTTCAATATCAGAAGTAACGTAAGTGCTTGTATTTACTTTTGTCTTATTTTGCATCAGCTATTAATTAATTAAACTACTGAAATTAATAAGTAATAATTAGATACACACATTAAAAAACATAATGCAAAAAGAAGCAGATTGCAGTTTCTTGAGAATATAAGTATCCATATAGTATGTCAATTAAGAGAAAAACTGAAATATTCCAAATATGTCCACAATATGTCCAAATATGTCTGCAATATGTCCAAATGTATGCACAATATTACAAAATTCAGACTATTGCATATTTTAGCATATATAGCATTTAGAACATTCACAATTAGGATGGTTATTCTGAAGTGATTAAAATAATCTGTATTGGGTTAAGAGAATACATTTAGGGATTTTTTTATTATTATTTATGCCCTAAATAGCCCGACAACATAACATGAATTTGTAACACATGCATGAAATTTATAATAATTTTGTGTATTATCTATAGATATTAAGTTATAAAAAATGTTTTTAGTATTCTTTATATTCTTTTGCTTTGATTTTACATACCTTCAAGCTGTCTCAAGATGTTTAGAATGATGGAGTTATTTGCATGGTAACATGTTTTATATATATTAAATTGTTTTTCAAATCATTTTTAAGAATAACATATTCCTCACCAACATTGCTATTCTTTTCTGCAATGAATATATTTTGGGGCTTGAGGGGAACTATTTCTTACTATTTCTTCTTACTGTGGGTTTTTTTTTTCTCACTAAGCTGCACAGTTTTCTAGCTATCAGAGTAGAATTTGGAGAGACAGCGTCTGCTATAGAAACAAACTTAGTACATTATTATCAATATTGAACATGCATTAAATGTTGAAAAGATGAAAACTTGGTTTCATCATGTGCTTTTTGTCAGTCTGCTAGCTCACATAAACATTTTTTGCAAGATCTATGTGATAAAATGTAAATTGCAATCTTGTTAGGTATTCTTGCTTCTGAAACCTTTTTCTAACAATACTTCGTCTCAAGTTGGTACCTTCTATATTCTGCTGAGTTGCTTCCCACATAATAAATGTAAAGATTTTGATGACATGCAAGATCTTTGCTTTTTTAATACATCTAAATTATGCTATTGGTTAATATTTTCAAACAAACATACATGCATATAATCTAAATGATTTAGAAAAATAAATACCATCCACTTCTTGTCCTTTTTAAAGAGTTAAGTAAACTAACTGCTTCAAATGAATACACAAAAGTCTGCTTTTCTGCAAGCAAAAGCCAAGTGACTAGTTAAAAATTTTGCAAGTTTGAAAAATGCAAATGGTGTTATCCAAATATGCAGCCATATGTCTACAAGACACTCATTTTTTGGAAAAAATATAAAGCTATATACCAGAGGAATATATTTAAAGATGCTGCAGACTTATTTTGTATTATATTTGTAAGGGATAACTGCTGAAGCAAAATTTCAGTGCATTCAATGGTGAATTTATATTTTTTTAATATTATATATTTTTCATGTATTAATAACAAAATGACTATACATTACATCTAATGCTTGGTAAGGAATATGCCACAAAATTCTATAATATGAAGCAGACTCTGCTTATTACAGCATCTTTCTTTTCTTAAGGGAGTTCTTAAAACCACAGTTTTAGTGCATTCCTCCAGACAAGAAGTACACCAAACATTAACATAAATTAGTTCATGTAATTTATGCTGCAAAGTTTGTCTAACCTTTAAGCAACTTTGCTCTGCTGATCACAGCATCAATAACAATAGGGAATACGAGGCCAAATCCAAATGGTTAAACCCCTAACAGGAAAATATCAATTAATCTTTTTCAATAGAGTTGAAGTATGGGTAATCCTCTCATTAAATAGTCTGAACTTTTCTCCCAGTAAACAAAAGAGGGATAATGAGTGATGTGGTCTGACTTGTTTACATGGAGAATCTTCAAGAGGCTTAGGCTCAGCTTCTCAACATAGGGTCCTTCTTAGTCAATTGTCACTAATTACCCTTTTTAAATACATTTGTGTCAGCTCAGAAATTCTAAAAAGAAAATATTTTCTATTTTTATGAGAAAAAAGGATGGCAATATCTTCATTTCAATATAAATTATTTTTTATTATGTGGAAGTATAATTATACTAATAAACTATTGTTTATTTGGTTGCTAACTTTAATAAGAATATTGCACTGTATTCTAGTGACTGCCCAAGATGCTGTAACAGTGACAGCTATAGTGACAGTGTTTTGTACCATTAGCACAGAATGTCTTCAACTGTTTTTATTGTGGAAACAGTTGATTTTTTAGATTATTGTGGATTATAAATCTAGCACAGGAGTCTGTAATCATTTGAGATTCTGATTGAGTAAACAAAGTATGGTCAGTCCATTCTTCTTTGAGTAACTCTGAAGTACACTACTAAATATTAATTTCCCTACTTGTTTGTATAAATAATTAATATATATATATATATATATATATATATATATATATAATTTGTACATACTTACATATGTATATATGTACTTATGTATTTATGTATAGGTGTATGTATCATACATAATATAATAATATATACATATATTATTATATAGTGCTATAGGTATATTTCAACACTATTTTCGTTTACAAGTATTACTGTATTTACTTACATAAAGCTTTTCAAAATGAATGTTTCAAAAGAGTGCTCAAATGGGAAAAAATGAAGCTCATGCTGCTTTTAAAAAAGGTTCTTATTTTTCTTATTTTTTTATTCAAATTCAAGCAAAACCAGGATGTTAGTGGACAGTAGTTTCCTGTCCACTAATTATATTTGAACAAGACACAATAAAAAGAATCAATTAAAAATGAAAATGCATTGTCACATTAGATTGATTCTTTAGCTGTGTTATAATGGAAACTCCAATATGGAAGGAGTAATTAAGAGAAATCATCACCTTCCCTTGTAAACTTTAAGAATAATAATGGGCCAAATTCTGCCCTAGGCCATAGAAACTTTTATAACAAGAATACCACTGAGATTTCCTGCACGAGGGAGTCATTTATAGAGAGACCTATGAACACTAATGTCCATAGTATGAGGTTATTTCAGAAAGTAATGTCAATTTTGAAATAAAACCTTTTTATGTGCAATGATCATTTACTGGACCACATCACTTCTCTACATAGTTGTAAATGATAAGTGTTTTCAACAATGCTGTCATTAGTGTTCCCCACTGCTGTGTAGTTTCCTGCTTGCTACATTCAAAATGAATTGATTTCAAAACTGCCATTACTTTTGAAAAGACCCTCAAACAAAGAGTGGGATAAGCTTGATTAATTAACTTTCATGAAAGTAGCAGTGGGCACATCTACACATGCATATTAATGCTCTCAAATAAACGAACGAAGTAAAAATAAATAATAAAGCTTATTGCACTGGAGTTTATTGCTCCCAGGCACCACATTTACACATGTTCCCAGGACTGCAACACATTGAGCCATGTCAGAGCATCCCTGGCTGGCAGGAAGCTCAGGGGGTCAGCCTGCCAGCCCAGGGCTACTCTTCCTAGCTCAATACACTTCAGAGGGGCTAGCTGGAAGTTTTGACTCCGCAACAGGATAGTACCTGTATTTAAAAGTGCTATCCTGTGGAGTTAATGAATTTACTCCAGCATAATAGGGGTGCACGTGTAGACATGCAACATTTACTGTGCAGCTAATTAGTCTACTGTGCAGAAAACATCCTGTGCAGACATGCTTAGAGAAGACAAGGTTATTGGCCTTGGAACTGGGAACCAGGTATTGAACTCAAGCTACTAACTGGAATTAAACCCCAGGTTACCTGGTCTTCACTGCTGTTAACCCTAGTTAAGAAAGCATCTTTTTTTCCAATAGTTTTCAATGGTTCTTACCTAGTTAACCCTAATTTCTCTACACAGAAAAAGCATACCCTAGGTTTTAGAGGTGCTTTATGCCTAAACTAGTTTATTTGGGTAGAGGTTTAATTTGGACTCGGGCTATCCATATGTCAGCAAAAAATGAAGGTAAGATCAGCCAGATGAAGAGTCCTCCAATATGTCTCACAATTGCCCCAAAGAACACAAAATCCCTTTCCCACTTGACTGAGTGGGAATTCCAGTACAGTCCAGAATGAAGACCCAGAGACTATGCCCTATAACACATATGGACAATTATAGACATGTGAGCTTTGCTGTAGGAACTGGATTTTGAACCTTCATTAGACCCAGATACCCTGTGGAAGCACCTCAGTTTCTCCCTAGGGCTCGCTCTCAAGATTTTAAGGTTCTATCCCTGTAAAGATTTAAGCTCTCTGCCCTAATCCAATAAGCACCAATGCACTTGAACACTGCTTGCTTGGGACAACTCTTGTCCTTAAGTGATTTGTTGGATTTAGCTAAGAGAACTCAGCAACATACAGAATTGAAACCTGAATATAGTACTGGCTGGAATCAACCTCGTAGGGAGGGTATTTGGGTCCAAGAAAATGATGTGTGGAAACTGTTGGATTCATGGTTCTCAACCTTTGTGACTCAAGGCTTGCCTCATTAGACTGAAAACACATTTTGGAAAATGCCAGCTCTTAACTTTGACTCATTTTTTACTACAGAAAAACAATAAAGGAATTCTTTAGTTGCAAAGAATTTAGGAAGACCACAGCAGGTTAGGATGTTTTTGACACTGGATTTGTATTGTAAATCTCCAGGATTATCTTGTGAATCACGTGCCGTTATTTCAACACCTAGCAGTACTAACATTGTGTGGCACCTTTAAAAGGATCTCATGGCACCTTGGTTGAAAATTAGTCTTCGATGTTAGACTTGGGCTTCCCTTATCTGATACTTTATAGCAGCATGATTTCAGGCCAAAAAACCAATATGCTCTGACAAACATCCAGTCAAAAAAAAAATGTTGTAGTATACCTATTAAAAGAATTTATTTTCTTATTTTTTTCATATGAAGAAGATAACTTAGTAAGGGGACAGTTCAATTTTAAGTGATTTTTCCACATATTCTGACATTTTTCATGTGGGAATAATTTTGGGTTCAACATACTTTGTGGTTTCCAGTTAAAAATTATCATTAGGCTAGTCTTTCTCAAAGCAGAGTACAATGGGTGCACTCACAAATACTGTGTTAAGATATACAGATCAGGTAATTAAGCATTTAAACTTGCCATCTGTACCTTTGCTTGTACAAATGCACAAGTGAATGCTTATTTATTTGTTTAAATTAGGGCTGTTTCAGGATCAGCACATACACATACGTGCACTTTTTAAGCCTTTCCCACAAGACTCTATGGTAAAAGAGGGAGGATAGAAATCTCTCTCAAAGGTGTAAATTACACATTTATAGAACAAAAGTGGGATAGAAATTAAGAATTCAGACATGCTCTTTTAAGATGATTTGGCAGTTGTCCTATGAGAAACAAGGTTGATCCAATTCACCACAATAATCTGAAAATCACTTTCCTTGAACCTGTTTCCCAAGGCCTGTTATTACAATACGTACCCATGCAACTGAAAGTTGCCAGACTACTTCTGGACTCCATGGCAGAACTCCTAAACCTTGGCTAACGTAGCGTAATTATTATCTAGAGCTCTTTCCATCTTCTACATGCTCTTCTCATAGAAATTCTAAAATGCATTTCTTTCTGGTAGCGGGTTGTGTCTTTGCATGACTTGTGAGCTGGCCAAATTAGCCATTCTTACATGGAATGTGTTATATTGCGTAATCAGTTTGGACACTTGAACCATATTCCATATGCCCTGATATGAGTACAATTAATCTTTTACTGAAAAAAAAAATCACAAGTGAAAACAAAGCCAAAGAATAATTTATTTAACTATTTTTGTTAAATGATTTCATGATTTCATGTTCAGAACACTGAAGCAGACTAAATTAAATTATTTGTCTAAAGAAGGAACTGCTTTTGGTGGAGGGGTTTTAATGTTGGATAACAGGAAGCTTAATAGACACATTAAAATTAAAATGCTATTATAATTTGTTTATTATTTTACACTTTATAAACAAGGACAAAAATCCTTTAGCTCTTATCTGAGATGGGGCACAAATATTGCTGTAAAGAGAGAAGACCTATCATAGACAACAGAAGAACTTTACTGTGTGAAACATTGTATTGTGAAGGAGAGTCAAATTCTCTCTGAGTTCTCGCTGAATGAAGTTTAAACACTCTAAAATGAGCTGCAGTTACACTTCTCTTCATTCTGTAGCTAGAGAAGATCCTCTTCTATGCTAGGTACAGAGATTCAAAAAATTCCAAGGCAGAATCAATCTAAGTTACATGGTTTTCTGTAAGCGACATAGATTAGATCAGTAGCTTCTTTCATACGACAAAAGATATGACACATTTTTGTCATATCTTTATCTTTGTGTGCTTTGGCATTTTTGTTGATTCGTGAGCTCTTGGCCATCAGAATCATTACCTGGGATCACTACATAGAAATGGCTTTTGGTCGATCCCCAGATTGGTAGCGAACAGAACATATATTTGCCCTTTGGTAGGGGGCGCAAATCTTAGATCAGGTTTCACCATTTTTAACAAGTCTGTGTGTGCCAAACTTCTGTTCTGTCATAGGTATAGACTGGTTTCCAATCACTTATAGCAGTAAAAGTGTAATGTCCATACCTAGGACTCCCCAAGTCAAGAGCACTAGTTCCGCTGAGCCTGGATCTCCAGTCTGTACTAATGTGTTAGTGGCAGCCCTGATCCAAAAGCTGAACTGACAGGTTGATTTCTACATCTTCAATTTCCCACA
>NW_005842393.1:510579-518880 GCF_000455745.1 Alligator sinensis
CCCCCCCCCAAATCCTGGGCTTATTCAGAGTAAACATGATTCATTTGTAAAGTTGGTAGAAGAATCAGGAGCACAGTACGTATTTTCAGAGTGCCAATACTATGCCTTAACTACAAGTATCCTGGATGAGAGAATGTTGGACTCTCTATCCTGAATGCAACATTATGATGTAAATGTATAAGCATGACATGTAAATAGGAATATTTAAAATAATTTAAATACATGTTCATTAAACATAACATCCCATTCACAAGAATTTGTTTAATAATTTTAAGTTGTCAGTCATCAGCCAAGTGCCATACCATTCAGCAGGTGCCAGTAGATTCACACACTTTGTCTCCTTCAACCAGTCACAGAGGTTGAAAATATGTTACAACAGAGAGCAGTGAATTCTTCTCTTATAACATCAGATCCATCATTCATTTTCACAATTACTGTACTTAGGGAAGAATCATGTAACTGCCATTTTTGGCTCATGTGCACAGTGGGCAATTCTACTTCATGTGCAGGGTAGACATATAAGCATCTACATGCAGCTACTGCTTTCTGTCTGAGTAGGTATATGGCTTCATAAATACATGCCTTAGTGTAAATCCTGAAATTCTGGCTCAATAAAAACTGGCAGGGAAGTGAGAATGGCTTTTCATGTTTTAGCTCAATATCCTATTGGTTAGGGTATTTATCCAGGAAGTAGGTGACAGAGGTTCTAGGCCCCTGTCACCCAGAGGGTTTTCAAATTGACATTTCTCTGACTTCCCAGTGCAGTTCTCTAATTACCAGGCCATAGGTTAGGCATTAAATAATATGTTATTCTGCTTCTCTGATTTCTATTATCTTTTATTGTAAGTTACCCTAACCCTCCCTGGGAAGGGTAGCATATCAACCTATTAAACAAGCCCTTCTTTTGAAGCTAAGGCACTGTACTTAGGAAAAAGCTGATGGCGGGGCCAGAAGGGAGGCCGGGGGGGGGGGGCAATGAAGACATTTCCTGCCAAACTGGAGTAGAAATTGCCAGGTACAATTTCATGACTTACAGTATGCTCACCATGGGTAAGCATGAACAGAGCTGCCTACCTGCCTGGCCAGCCTATTTACTATACTCGCTTAGCAATAGTATGGACATTAAGGCATCCACACTGCATAGGAAGTAAGTTAAAAACTGTGTATGTGCCAAAAATAGCAATTATGCATATTCAATGTATGCATTTGGGTGCATACGTTGAAATAGGATTCTGCTCTAAGTGCTCAATGTAAAAAAAAAATCAGCATCTAAGAAACAGAAAAGAAAAGAAAAGACTTGTGCCATTATAATGACTGGTATTCTTATGAAGACAGAAAAGTGGCTGGGGACTGGGAATCAGGGTTCTTGATGACTGGATATCAAATCTTGAAGAAACCAGTGAACTTCTTCATTCATTCTTCTATGAGATGAGTATACTACTACTTGACAGGATGCTTTATGAAGATGTTATATTAGCATTGTTATATAAGCCCTAATTTTTAGAGGTTTTAGGCCTGTAATGATGAGCAGACAGGGGTTTACTGGGGTTTTCAAAAAGGCTTAAGCAGGTTAGGTACATAACTGTCATTGAACTTAATGCAACCTCTGACCTGCACTTTTGGAAATCCAACTAGTCATTTATCAGGATCAGTCGTACCCTAAAAAAGCTGGCTTTTAGACAGCTGTCACTGGATATTTTGTTGGCTGGGCATACAATTTTCATAAAGCACCTAAGTGACTTAGAACCACAAATTTTATTGATTTTTAGTGTGACCTCAATCATACACACTTTTAACATGGAACTAAGAGCCTCATGTAAGGTTCAAAGGGAAGCTAAAATTCATCTCTCAAACTAAAACAAATCTCCTAGCACACTGGAAGAGACCATAAAGCAACTTTAAAGAAACATTTTCTTATATGATTAGGCCACATAGGAAATAGTCCAGTTAGGGAAGTGGGATCTGACCAGATACAAAACCACCTTCAGAGAAGCACTATGAACTTTGCCATACAAGTAATACTCTCCCACTTATGCCCAGTTGCTGTGGATACATTTACATAGTAGGGTAATGGGCAAGGTAAAAGAAAATAAACATTAATGAAAAAAACTGCAGCTGAGTCCCTGCCATTTCTTGTCTCAAATGATATTGCCTGAGGGAAGAGTAGAATGGGTCTGAAGAATCTCACAATAGCTTGTTTAGAGGGTATCTTTGGATGTTTCTGCATCTTGTTCCTGGGGAGTAACACTTTCAAGCATACCCCAACTCTCCACTTCTGGTTGCATACACCAAACCTGGAAATGTAGTTATGAAACCACTTGGAAGGCAACTCCCACAGCCCCTGCCCCTCTTTGCCATCATCACTAACTAAAGACAGCAGCCTTGAGTGTGGCCAAAAAGAACATCCCCAGAGTGACTTCACCACCACATCTCCAGGTTTGGCAAGTGCCACCAGAAGTGACTGGGTGGGACATGCTCCTGACTGTCCTTCCCCAGAAGGCAGGAGGATGGAGGTAGAATATGTCTATAAGGTAGGTACAGATATTCAAAAAGCCTAAGGCAGCATCAATCTAAGTTACATTTTTCTGTAAGCAGCATAGTTTAGATCAGTAGTTAACAAAACACACATTTGCTCTTGTGGGGGAGGGAGGATCTTAGACCAGGTACCTCCATTTTTAACTGGTCTGTGTGTGCTGGACTTCAATTATATTACAAGTATAGATCAGTTTCCAATCACTTATACTGGTAAAAGTGTAATATCTGGCCATAAGCTCTTCCTGGAGTCATAAAAAGGAGAAGGAAGATTGAAACCTTGAATGCAGATTATCAACTTGCTCAGGTACTGAACTAGAAATCAAAAGCCCCGAGTTCAATTCTTCCATAATTTTTCTAACAAATTTTGGGATTCTTCTGCCTTCTCAGTGCCTTATTTTTTTTTAAGTTTATCTAAAATTGGATTCATAATATTTACCTGACTTGTAAGTAGGCTTAATGTAATAATGGTTGCAAAGTGCTTAAAATCTTCAAATAGAAGTACAAAATATTATTGCTGAATGGACAGTAAGGAGTGGCATTTGGGGTAACAAAAGGTTGGTACTGGAATTATTTTAATATAGGGGGCTGGGTTTGCAAACTGTCTCTGTGAAAGCTTTAGCTTACTTTATGGCCTATACTGCTTCAATTCTGTTCTAGGAAAACATGCCTTTTCTTTCAGTATTTTTAGCATTTCAGGATGTTGGTAGACTGGATATTTCATACTTCTCTTTGTGTTGTTAGGATTTTCTCTACCCTGAAATTGAGTTCCTCACTCCCTGCTTACCATGGTATATACTATATAATAGGCCTGTGCGAAGTGGCTTGTATTCGATTCGGATTCAGCCGATTGAGGGGACAGTGATTCAATTTGGTGATTCAAATCTTTGAGTAGACTGTTCCAAACTGATTTGGCTGAATCCGATTCAGACGATTTGGCTGCTGTCTAATTGTCTGAATCTCTGAATCGGCCCCATCCCCAGCGCACATTCCCAGCCCCATCAATGTCTGTCTCGCCCGGCCCAGCTCCTGCGGCTCTTTGAAAAGAAAAAGCCCGGCACTCACCAGCTGCTTACAGGCGGGGGTGGGAGAGGGTGATCCTGGCTGCCCCCCACTGCCCCGTGCTGCATGGGGGGGGGGGGGTTCTGTCACAAGCCCCCATCCCCCACCTGCTCTCCTGGCTCCAGCTCCCAGCTCTTTAAAAGAAAAAAAAAAAGCCCCCACTCACATGGTGCTGCCTGGCAGGGGGGCAATCCCCACTGTCCCCTGCTGCATGGGAGGCTCTGCTATGAGCCTCTTGACCTCTGCCCACTCTTCCAGCTGCCCTCCATGCCTCCCCTCCCCACATGGCTGCAGTGCCTGCCCCAGCTCCTGGTTCTTTAAAAATAGAAAAAAGCCCCACACTCACCGGCTCCTGCCAGGCAGGGAGCGCAATCCCCACTGCCCCACGCTATGTGGGGGGCTCTGTCATAAGCCCCCAGAAGCCCCAAGGCCTCTGCAGCAGCCAGTAAGTGGGTGCTTTTTTCTTTTCTTTTTTTTTTTTTTTTAAAGAGCCGGGGCTTGTGCCCAGGGGGGCTAGAGGAGTGAGGGAGTTCAGGGAGATCATGGAAGAGCCCCCCATGCAGTGTGGGGCAGTGGGGATTGCCCCCCTGCCTGGCAGCAGCTGTTTAGTATGGGCTTTTTTAAAAAGAGCCGGGAGCTTGGGCCAGGCGGGGCAGCCATGGTGGGGGGCTGGGAGAGCAAGCATGGGATGAGGCCTAGCAGGGGTCCCCAAATGGTCCCTTCCCCCCTTTCCAGGCAACCCTCCCTCACCCCCTACTTGCCAGCATAGAGTCCGGGTCCAGCTCCCAGTGGCAGCCAGCAGGTACTGACTGAATCTCCAGAGCTCTCTGAATCTTTTATGAATCGAATTGTAGAGCTTTGAATTGATTCAGACCTTTTAACTGGTCTCTTGATTCGATTCAGATTCAGAGATTCGGCCAATGAATCTGACCGAATCTCCTCCAAATCAAATCAGCACCCAAAGCTTCACACAGCCCTACTATATAAAGGTCTCCAGAAGGGCTTTGTAGAACTGTAGGCTTCCAATATAGACTGAACTTTAGGGTGGGCTGATTTTTTTTGCTTTATCAAGATTTTGACTGTAGCCATTGCTGATTAGCTGCTTGAAAACTGTACAGGGAAAGAAGACAGTCACCTGGCAGTCCCTGTAATCATTGGGATATAATGTGCCCATACACATAACACTGTACATTGGAATCACACTGAAGATATGGAAGATGGTGAATTTCTATGGCAATTGTGGAGGTTTTCCTGAGATTTGAGCCCAAGTAGTTGAGCAAAGTTGAATGGCTACCCTTGACCATGTCCTGCAAAAAACGAAAATCTGAGTCATTTGAACAATTAATGGGCTTGACTATAACTTTAATTGACTAAAAGGATAACTTATATTCCAAACTAGAAGCAGTGCAGAGTAACCCTATACTGAAAGGGAAGCATTTCCCATCTTCAAAGAACTTTATAGTCAAACAGGTAAAAATTTATATAATGACTACACAACATATGTCATGTAGTATTGATTTGTGCAAGATGAAGTTATGTAATTTTGAAAAATACATGGAAATGTTTTAAGCTGATCTAGATGTGAATAATAACAAGGTGTTGACACCATATATGTCAGATAACAGTGGGAATTAAAGAAAAGCACACTGGCAAGCTTTTGAGATCATGACAGAAAGAGACCTTCATCTTGCAGGGTTACATAATTCGGAAAGTTTTATAACCCTTGCTATACTTCACTGCATTTATTACTTACCATGAGCCCAATTCACTCCTCATCAGCCCACTGCTTGAGTCATGAAATAGTAATGGAAAAAAAAATCATAAGAAAAGCATGTATAATCAATGAGGAGTTTTGGAAGTGTGGACTGGAAAGAAATTACAAACACCCTGCTCTATTTTCTTGGTCGTTTAAGGTTTTGTGGGTTTATCTTCCTAATTCCTAATGGTCAGTGATTCACATCATAAACCCACCATTTTTGGTATGTAATTCAGCATTATTGACTATTTCTGCCCCAGAATGGGCTGTGTGTAGAATAAGAGGGATGTCTCAGTACACACTAAAAGAGCTGCGTTTTCTAGTGTTCAGTACTCACCATTGACCTAAGAGTGTCATAAATGTTCAGATCAAGCACCTAAATAAAGGAAATATATCAAGAGTGCCTAGCAGCCCCATTATTTTATGCTGTCTAGAGCTTCATAAGTTTGGTTTATCATGATGAATTCTCCTGAAAATCTAAATCTAATGTTGGGGGCTAAGTACTTCAGAAAACTGCCCAGTGCCAATTCTTGCTATGTCAATCTTTTAGGATTGTGCAAAAATGTGTGTAGAATTGCAAATAAATTAAGTTTTACACTGGGTTTCAGTGCAATGATTAACATTAGCCACAATTTATAGAAGTCCCACATGTCTGACTCCTGAAGTTTGCAGTGCATAAGGTTGATATAGACATCTGGAATTCCTACTTTTCCTGCATTAAATCTGTCTCCTTGTCTCCAAACCTTGAGGATGCTGTGCCAACTACTGAGCTCTTCAGAGAAACTGGTATCCTTAATGCTGTAGAATGAGAAGACCTGGGCACTAGTAAGATACGTGGTTCTCTCAAATCCAAGCAAGCAGCTCCATATGGTATTTTTTTCCCTTCTGTGGAAGTCCAGCATCTGCTGGATACATTTTGTCTGCACAAAATCCTGTGGGATACATAGATATTCCTGGCAGCCCAGAAAGCTAGAAGATGGAGCTACTCTGAATCTTGAAAAAGAGGTAGCAACCCCAGACACTGCAAGACATTCAGTCTTTCCTCACAGTGGCACAAAAAGGGTGATGTGACCAGGGAAGCATCCCTGGACGCTAACTTGGCTGGGGAGGGGAGGGGGAGAGGCAAAAAAATAAATGCACTAGCAGTATGGCAGCAACTGGAAGTCACCACTGCCTATGTCTGTGACAGCTACTCCCAGAGCAGAGACATATCATTATGCCTCAGTTTTATCATAATCTTTCCTTCCTGTTTCCTCAAAATCTAAAATTATTAAATGGAGATCCAGGCTATGTTGGTGAAGATTAATTGACATCCAGCAGGTTGTTTGTAAGTTTCACGAAGTTCTCTAATCACAGGAGCCAAACTTCCAAGTGAACCAACTGTTAGGTAAATCTTGTTTATGCAGCTCTCCTGAACTCAAACCTGGAGTGTGCTTGCAACCCTAGCAATTAGAGCTGCTGATTAATACCTCACATTCACAGCACTTGCATAAACATAAAAATCGTAAGTGACAGCAACACAGAGTGTCATTAGGACAAACTTAACAACAAAATACCTGTCACCTACCTGCTCTAGCGAGTGGGTCTGATTTTGTGAGGTGATGAAGTGTGAGTGGATGATAATATTTTTGGAGCTGGCTTTTGCTCATAACAGTACAGTAGTGGGGAATATTTTTCATTTTTTCCTTGTGTCTGATCAGTTTTTTCTCATCCTATGAACTTGCCCATTGACAAGCTAGGCAGCAAAGAGTAGTTTCACCTCCTCACTCCCTTCTGTGGGTGAGACAGGACCACCTCAGCCTCCATCCCTCACTTCTGGCCACCACAAGAGAGAAGCTGAGGTGGAGAGGCATTTACCGCTGGGCAGCGAGAACCTGTCTGGGAAGCAGGATAGGTGCTTCAAGGGGGATACCTAACAGAAACAGGTGGGCAGAAAGAAAGAGGGACATCTGTGAGCAGAGAAAAAAAAACAACCTATAGGCTAAGTGAGTAGTGACCCAGGGAGAGGTGAAATGGGATGACAGGGGGCCCATTTTGTTGCTGGAAAGGGGAACATTAGTTACTTTTTAGTTAATAGATGGTGTGGTAAAAAGATCAGTTACATGAAGACAGAGGATCGGTTGGTTGTTTAGGCCTGAGGCAGATGGGCAGTGGAGGATTGCTACAGTGGGCTCAGACATTTGGGGTAGGGAGAAGAAAATGAGCAGGCTAAGAGGAAAATGAAGCATGGCAATAGAGATTGGCTAAGTTGCTAGTTAAGAAAAGACATATTCATGTTAACAAAAATATTTGGAACAGAATCTGTAGTTTTGTTATAGTCTGAGAACTGTTTATTTCCCGATTCAAACATAGATTTTTTTTTTTTTATCTCTGTAGATCTTCAGTCTCTATAAATGAAGCCACTGACAATGTAACATAATAGTGTATTTTATCCAGGGACCTCAAAGTGCATTATAAATTTAGCAAAATCTCACTACATGCCTGCAAAGTAGCTAAGTAGTGTTACGCCCATTCTAAAGGCAGGTATATAGAGGCGGAGATATTTGTCAACCATGGAAATCCTTGGAATTCTTCCTTCCAGGCATGTATACCAATTACTGGTTTTTACTCTCTGCATTTCCAAGAAATAACATGCATGGAAGAATGAATATATATGTTCTATATCACCTTCCTACCTATATTGATTCCCAACCCCACAAACCTATGGGCAGTTGTACACATGATGGTAGGGCCATGTACATGTTACAAAAAGTGATGAGAAATTGTCATTTGTCTAACATAATGGCATCACTGTGTACACATGCACAATTTTGTTTGTGTTACACTTATTTGAGTATGGCAACCTAGACCACCTCAGACATATTTTAGTTTGATTGGGGCAAATTGTCCTATTGTGGATAAAAAAATTGTGCATGTATACATGTCTGGAGGCCAGAGAAGGCAGCAGGAAA
>NW_005842393.1:518911-531411 GCF_000455745.1 Alligator sinensis
GCTGCTGGAAACCTAGGCAGGCTCACAGAAGCTCAGGTGTGGCATGTTTCCAGCACCCTGTGTACTGTCCCTGCTACCTTTCTGGCCACCAACACACTCAGCTGCCCTCCTGCCACTTTCCTGCATTGCACCAGGGGCAAGCCAGCCCCCTCCCAGGCAGTCTCAGGCAGCAAGAAGGTGGCAGGGACAGCATATGGGGCGTTGCAAGCCCACCAAGCCCGAGCTTCCCTGAGCACACCTGGGCTTCCAGTGCACCATGCACTCCTGGATTGGGCCTGGTGTTGCCTGAGAGCTGGGGCAGCACCCACCCATCTAGCACCCTGCCTGGGAGGCCGTGGGGGGGGGACACCGCTGCTATGGAGGGAAGCACCAGGGGCCACCACAGCCCAGAGGTTGCACAGTCCAGTGGCAGCCTGCATGGGCATGGTCTGCCAAGACAAAAAAAAGAAAGCAGTGAGCCTGATCCTTTTTTCCCTTGTGGAGCCTGCCTGGCTCTCCCACAGCCAGGGGCCAAGCTGTGGGGGCCCTGGACCTTCCCTCCACGGGGGCAGCACCCCCCCCCGGGCCACCCAGGTGGGCTACTAGTTGGCGGGTACCACCTGGGGGGAACTGCCACCATGAAGGGAAAGGACTGAGTGCCCCTGCAGCTCAGGGGCCACCGCAGCTCATCGCCTGGTCATAGGAAAGGCAAGAAAGCTCCATGAGGAAAAGAAAAAAAAGGATCAGACCCCTTGTGGCTTTTTTTCTTCCTGGGTGGAGTCTGCCCATGGCGGCAGGGGGGCGGTGAGCTGATGGCAGGCCATCACTGCTCCGTCACAGTGATGGAAACCTCTAAGTGGAAATGGTGGGCCACAATTAAAAACTCACAAATTAAAAACCCACCATTTCAACTAAACCCCCCTCACATGTACAAGCACCCTAAGAGAACTTTTGAATCCCTTTTCAGGCAAATATGGCAACAGGCATATTGGAAAATTATTATGCTTACATGAAAGAATACAATTGGGAGAACTTGCAAGGAGACTGAATGATCTGTAAAATAATAATACTAACTATACATAAGATTTTCTCATAGTATATGCTGTTTACATATAATACCTAATAAACATATTCCATCACAAGTTAATATGTCCCCATGGTATAATTACTTAAAACAGACATGTAATCAACCTACTATAACGGAAAATGGGAATGATACAAAGGAGAGAAAAATGACACCGTTTAGCACAAGCTGTCTCATTTTCTAAAGTGTATAATATTTTCCTATTTTCTATGCAAAAACTACTTTACAAATACCTTTAGAAATACTGATGGAACCAGTGATAATATTGTCTGATTTGTAAAGTTACAGCCCATAGTTTGTGTAGGACGTTTGTAGTTTTAGTTATAAATCCAGTTCCTAATGATATCTGAAATAGTAATGAGTATGTTGCTCCAATAATATTGACTCAATCAGATCATATGGCGAAACATTTCCAGACATATTGATAAATTCATTGATTCCTCCCATTCTTGTAGTCACTGGACTAGAGAAGAAAGGATCAGTAGCCATTTGACCTTCATTGTGTATTAAATAAACACCAGATGGCAAGGATTCATTCAGTAAATCTATTCTTTCTTCTTCATAGTCATGTTCACACTGTTGCTTCCCACTGAGTCTTTATCTTTATTTGTCATGGTGCCAAAGCTGCCTCTATAGCACCTTTCATGCATCACAGCTTTCAAATCTTGTCCCATTAGTTTCATTTTGTTTCTATCATAAATAATCTACTACTTTCTCATACATTCTTCCATTACCTAATAATGTTCAGTCTTTGTACAAAAGGATAAAGTATTAAAAGGTTAGTGAGTACAGTTTGTCTGCTTAGTCTCTATGACACTATTTATTAAAGGGAAAAATGTAATCCGCAGGTAATAATCCATGAACTCCAAAGAACACCAGTAACTTCAAGCAACATAAACATTTTAATGTTGCATTTAAAATAAAAAGAGATGCATGTGTTTTAAGATTGACCCTACCCAGCAAAACGTACTGCCACAATATGAGCTTTTCAGGGTAGATTTTAAAATGCACAAATAGCTGTTAGGTGCCAGCTGTAATTTAAGGGGGTGGGGGGTTGAAAATCCCTTATATTCATATTTTGAAAACTCTGGACATCAGGTATGTCTGGTCAGTCATAAAGGTAGGAGCTAATTGCATCCAGGTTCAGTGTTCTAAAACACTGAAAGTTCAGGATTCGGGTTTTTTGTTCAGACTTGCACCTAAACTTATATATGCCCTAACAAACATGCCATCACAAATGTATTCTGCTTCTATATGCAGAGGTCCATAAAACTGCCCTCTTTGTCTACCATAGTTGGGAGTTATAGGCATTTACCAATCATCTCACAAGTTTTAACTTATTGTTTCATAATTAATAGTCAATTATAGAAAAAAATATTTTAAGAGAATTCTTAAATGGGAAAATCTCAATTATAAAAGCCAAAAAGAACATCATTTTATTAAAAATATAATTCCAAAACACAAAAAAGGGCAAAGTAAACAAACATATATAACTGTTGAAAATGTGTTGGTTATTGAACTCTCTAATGACTGGGACTTTCATAATGGTACAGTTTCATCAAGAAATTAAGTATCAAATTTTAGGTACTGCAGTGCGGATGCCCTGAAGGCTTTCTCCCTTTCTGTTGCTTCTACATCATAATCAACAGTTACATGGCTATATGTATTCCCTGAGCACAAGGGGATATTAATGCTGTCAGAAGAACAAACAATCGGCATCCCTGAGTGAGATAGGCTGTTCTGCTAATTGGAGTAGTTGCTTCAACGCACCTTTCCTAAAGGGGATGGCAACAATTGTGACTGATCCCTTGCCCCATTATTGGTGCATTTTTTGACATTATGAAATAGATGCCAATTTTAACCTGACCACTCATCAGAAGAATTAGGACAAAAAAACAAAACTATGCATTGGGAAGGGAAAGGACTTATTGCCTCCCTGACTATTCTAACCTTCTGGTTGATTCTATAATGAGCCAAAATTACCAGCCAGATAGGGAGAAGAAAAAAAAAAAGCATTTGCCCACTTGTTCATCTTATTACCTCTATCCCATCATCAAGGTGACACAGTGGTTTGATCATCCATCTGAAGTGACGTGTCTGGTCAGTTCATCTGGTTCATCTGGACCAGTCTGTACTTGTCATCCTCAGCCAAGCCAATCTTCCTGAATAGGGCAGGAAAAGACAGAGTTAAATTTGAGACATCGCACTCCCAGAAACGTATAGTAAACAAAGGGACTTGGGTGAAGCCAAAAAGAGAAGCTGTGTTGTGTGGAAGAAAAAAAAAATCAAATATAAATGTCTCTCTCACTGCCAGAGGAAAAAAATTGAGTAGCATAAATACATTTTAGATTTTAAGTACCATAAATAGATTTTTATTAGATAATTTTCTTACATAAAAGCTTGGCCAAAATAGAAGTTCTTCCAGTTAAAAAGGAAAAATATGTAAGAATCCTCCCCTACTGCATATATATTTTCAAATATAACTTCCCAAGCTTTTTCTTTAATGTAGCCCACATTAAGAAGTCCTGAGGTCACTAGACATCAGGCTAAATGTAACAAAGTAAAACAAAACACTTGGAGAAACCGATGACTTCTGTGTCATGCTTTTAACATGGGTGTTTTCTGGGGGGAGACCTAACTAGAGAGACTCAGAGGTTTTGTTCTCTTCCCAACTCTAACATACAGAGCTAGCAATGCAGCAGTTTGTTCTGTTTATTGTGACCTCTGTGATGATTACTAGTTCTAAATCTGTTTACTCTCAGGGGGAGTGATTTTAGTCATTCTGCTTACATTTTATTTTTAAATCACTAACAATGATACCGTGTATTTAAATCAACCCGTTTATCCTAGGGACAGTCTCTCCAAGATTATATTTAGTGTGTACAAAGTATCCAATATAAATGCAGCATCAAAATCGTAGTTTAATTTCATCTCTTGGTTTTTTTGCAGTTATGATAATTGCAAAGGTTGAGTATCATGGCTGGGTCAGGGTTATTTCCTCTCCTTAGAGCTTAGAGTAAAAATATTTGCTGGAGGAGGGATGATGTCATTTTAAACCTGCTATTTATCTCTGGGAGCTGAAAAAGACAGAGTGTAACCCCCTCATGCATAAAAATATCACCTTAAGTTTATATTTCACTACTTTTTAGAAGTACTGAAGAATATGCCACAATATGTCTTGTTCTAGCAGCTGAAAAATTATGCTATGACTAAAATGACATCATTCTGCCTCCCACAGAATGTTTTGGCTCTGAGAGCTCAGGGAGCAGATGTAATTAACAGGAAATGTCACTGTCACACAGTTAGGAGGAAAAATATTAACATCTCCTCTGTTTCTTGGGCATCACCTTGACAAGTCTGAGAGGTCACTATAAAGCATCTCATAAGAACCTATAGAGAGTAAAATATCCATCCCCCCATTGCTGAGGGCCAGCATAAGGCATATGAATCACACACGTCTTTAAAATAAGGATTAAATGGGATCCAAACTGGTTTGTAAAATGTGTGTTGGGCTTTTCCACCAGGGTTTGCAAAGGTGCCACCATCTTCCTTCTTAGGACAGCCAGTGGCTAAATTTTGACAGTGCAAGTTAAAGTAATCAGCATTTGACATGTACATCAATGTATTTCTAATCCCCTTGTTCGGGTGTCGATACAACTTTTTCTGCAGTGTATTAGGTGCCTGGCAAGCCTAGGCTTTGGGTTTTGCTGGTCAGTTGGAGGGGCAGGAATGTTTTTTTTTCCTCTTGTGAATGCTGTATTTGCTTTTCTTTCCTCTGGGGGACTGGGCATTGGGCAAAACTAAGACTAAGATCACTGGTACTCCTGCCAGTGTTTACATACCTCCTATGTTCCTGGCTAGGTTTTGCTCTTCCAGTCAGGTAGGTTCTCGATGAGGGAGAGTGTAGCACCCACATCTCCCACTCTCTGAGCAAGTTCTCTAGCCACTAGACTCATCCAGCATCCAACACAGGCTAATTGGTTTAACTGGTTCCCCCCTACCCCCCTGAGACCAAAGCTTTGGGACTTCTTACCCAACATTATGCACAAGCTTAAGTGATTCTGTTTTTCCCTAGAGGAACTTGATGGAGGGTTGTCTAAAATGAATTTTGACAGGGAAACTGAGGCCTTGATAGTGCATTATGTAAAAAAAGATAGAGTTAGCAACTTATTCAGAATTAATAATTATTCAGTGGTCACAGAATTAAATCACAAATTTATTGAAAGCTATGAAGAGGAAGAGTAGATATCTTTTCCAGAAACTAATAAAAGCATGAGTTATGGTCAGAGAGTGAAGAAAGTTCAAAGAACAACTACCACCCCTCCCCCCCAGTTCATTCATCATTCAGCTGTGGAGAATACTCAGGAAGCAATGGGCTGCTATTTTAGAATGGGTTCTACTAATACATGCTCCTCTACCACACACACAGAAGTACATTTACTCTGGTGATAATAGCCTACCTAAAATATCAAATAAAAAGCCTTTGATATTAAAAACTGAAGTATGGGTAGTGACTAATATATAAACAGTTAGCAATGGAACGTCATTTAGTAAAATAGGAATGAGACATACCATGGGGGAAACTAATTGATGACATCTATGGATAAAGCACAAAATCAATTTTGAAATATGTTCCAGCTACCAAAAACATTTTCATTTGGTATTGCATTCCTTGGAGTTGCTTTACTGTGTTATTTTAAAGATGTACTTTTATAAGTAGCAGAGTTCCTGACAATTACTCAAACAGGGATCCTGTTTTTTTCCAAGCAATGCTTAGAAATGCTTTTTTAATCGACATTTTTTTGGCATCATATTATTTTTACTTTTCCAATGTCATTATAGTTTTATCATTATAACACCTTAAAACAGGCAGTTATAGTTTGAACTTGGCATTAACTGGTGAGGATAAACCCTAGTGGGAAAACAAAGGATTGCTTTGATCAGGTAACATGTTCTAACTAGATTTTACCAGTTTACACTATGATTTTATCATAAGATAGTTATCACAGTGAGCAACTTAATATTTGATTGTATTTGCCACAATAGGCAATATCGTCTTCCTAAAGCAGACTTGATCATGAAATGTTGATGCTCTGTGCTAAGTCACAGTGGAAGACCTTTAAATAAGGAATTAGTTCATTCCTCCCATTATGGAGGATACATCTGCAGGACCTACATAGAGTCCACCAAATATAGCACTAGTATGCATGGCCTTGATCTCTTGTGGCTCGACATGTATGGTATGTGACCATTGGATATGCACAATCACATGACTATTGGCCATGTCCTTACCACGCCCTACCAGCATGCTACCAAGTTCCACTAAACTGTCTTCCATGAGCCAAACCATACAACAAGCAGGAGACTCTAGTATTTATTATATTATCATTTTTGGTCCTTGTCCATGAATAGGACTGTTATACCATGAACCATACAGAAATGGAACAACAAATGGAACCCAACCCAAAAACCCTTACAATTTCAGTATAAGACAAGACAAAATAGAGTCAGAGGAGTACAAGGAAACAACGAAATGATGCTTACCAATATGATAGGCAGTGAAACCAACAGTTTAGTACAGGGACAGGCAATTATTTTGGCTGGAGGGCTGTTTAATTAGCTTTGGTGTGCTGTTGAGGGCTGCAAGAGTAGCTCCGTCCCTCCACAGGTACCCCTCCCCCTGGTTGCCATCTTGAGAATGGAAGTCCCTGCCCTACCCCCTGACCTTTGCCACTGGAAGTCCCTCCCCTTGCCCCCCAGAAGTACTCCTTTTGGGAGGGGAGAATTGCCATCTTGGAACCAACACCCCCCACCCCCCATCATATACTAAAAGTCAAACACCTACTATAACATATTTAAATTTTATTACAAAAAATATTTGTCATGATTTGTGTTTGGGTAGTGTATATAGAGGTGATTGCATAATAACTAAAAAATAAGTTACTTTTGCATGCTGTGCATGGTGGGGTTGGGGTGGATGTGTGTGTATGGTGCGGTGTGGTGGGTTTGTGTGGGGGTGTGGCTGTGTATGGGAGGCAATAGGTTATGTTGGGGGGTGTATATGTGGAGGAGTTGAGGGGGCAGAATGTGGGCATGTGGTATTTGTGGGGCATGAAGGAAAGTAGGCATGTCCATAGTGCACAGCCCCCGCCACTGGTATAACAGATATGGAGAATATTGTAAAGAGATGGGTTACATGGTCAAAGTGCTCCTGGAGAATAAGAGCTGTTTTTTAACAAAGTTGAGGTTAGGAGGACAGCTTAGAAAGGAGGAACTATCAAAGACAAGCTTGGTATGTCTACACAGGATGCTAAATGTGCAGTAGACTAATTCTACTGCATACTAGGGTAGCAGGCAAGAACTGTGCTAATGCGCTAATGTGCAGTAGAATTCATAGTTTGTAGGGTCGGAAGGGACCTGAGCAGATCATCAAGTCCGACCTCCTGCCATGGCAGGAAAAAGTACTGGGGTCAAATGACCCCTGCAAGGTGTTCGTCTAACCTCCTCTTAAAGACCCCCAGGGTAGGACCCAGCACCACTTTGCTTGGAAGTTTGTTCCAGATCCTAGCCACCCTGACTGTGAAGTAGCACCTCCTAATGTCTAGTCTGAATCTACCCTCTGCCAGCTTGTGACCATTATTTCTAGTCACTCCTGGTAGTGCTCGGGGGAACAGGGACTCCCCCAATGCCTGACGGTTCCCTCTGACTAGTTTGTAACAGGCCACTAGATCCCCCCTCAGCCTTCTCTTGTGGACGCTGAACAGGTTCAGGTCCCTTAGCCTCTCCTCATAGGGCCTGCCCTGCTGCCCCCTGATCATGCGAGTGGCCCTCTTCTGGACCCACTCCAAGTTGTCCACATCCCTCCTGAAGTGCAGCGCCCAGAACTGGATGCAGTACTCCAACTGCGGTCTGACCAGTGTCGCATTGAGGGGGAGGATCACCTCCTTAGACCTGCTCGAGATGCATCTGTGAATGCATGACAAGGTGTGGTTGGCCTTCCTGACTGCGTCCCCACACTGCCAGCCCATGTTCATTTTGGCATCAATAATGACCCCAAGATCCTTTTCTGCCTCTGAACTGATGAGAAGGGAGTTCCCCTGCTTGTAGGTATGCTGCTGGTTCTTCCTCCCCAGGCGCAGCACCTTGCACTTATAAGTGTTGAAACCCATCCTGTTCTCATCCACCCACCCCTGTAACCTGTCTAGGTCCAATTGTAGCCTATTCCTCCCTCCTAGTGTGCCCACATCCCCCCACATCTTAGCGTTATCAGCAAATTTGAATAGCGTGCTTTTTACCCCCTCGTCCAAGTCACTGATGAAGATGTTGAACAGCACAGGTCCAAGGACTGAGTCCTGGAGGACCCCACATCCCTCCAGGTTGAAAATGACCCATCCACCACCACTCTCTGGGTGCGACCCTCCAGCCAGTTAGCGACCCATTTGACTGTGTAGGCGTTGACGCCACAGTCCCCAAGTTTTTTAATGAGAATGGGGTGAAAGACAGTGTCAAAGGCCTTCCTGAAGTCCAGAAAGACTACATCCACTGCTATCCCTGCGTCTAAGGATTTTGTGACCTGGTCATGGAAGGCCACCAGGTTGGTGTGACAGGACCTGCCTCTAATGAACCCATGTTGGTTGCCCCTAAGCTTAATCTCCCCTGCTGGCCCCTCGTGGACATGGGCCAGGATAATTCTCTCAAAAAGCTTACCCAGGATTGAGGTAAAACTAACTGGCCTATAGTTTCCTGGGTCCTCCTTCCTCCCTTTTTGAAAATGGGGACCACATTGGCCCTTTTCCAGTCATCTGGCACGAGTGCTCGTAAAGCCGTGCCAGACACCCCACAATGACCTCTGCCAATTATCTCAGCACTCTGGGGTGGAGATCGTCAGGACCAGCTGATTTAAATATGTCCAGTACCTCCAGAAGTTCCCTGACTAGATCCTCACTGACCCTGGGCCTGGGTGCACCTCCCCTGGGTGCTATTAGTCTACTGCATGTTAGCATCTACTGCACATTAGTATCACAAAAAAAGCATTCACCAGCACTACTCTGCAGTAGTGCTAATTATGGCACATTACAATTAGTACCTATAACAACAGGTACTAAACTTTATGTGCCATGATACGTCACATTAATGAACATGTAGATGCGCCCACTGAGACTTTATTTGGACAAGGGAAAAAGGTGTGGAGTAGAAAGGTAGATCCATGAACTGCCTACATAGAGATGGTGTTTGAACATGTGTTTGCAGATGAGATTACCCAGGAAAAAGTGTGGAGACAGACGGCAAGGGACCAAAAGCAGAGCTATATAGGATGTCCTCATAAAGAGTTGGAGGCAGGATGAAGAGGGTACTCAAGGACTTGGTGAAGGGGTAATTATAAAGGGAGTGGAAGAACCAAACAAGGACATAGTTATGGAAGCCAACTGAGGACAACATTTCAAAAACATAATTGACTGGTACATCAAAGAGGAATTTCAGAGTACTGGTTTTGAGCTGTGCCTAGGGGGAGGCCATGAGGAAAGTTATTCAAACTAGTCTAATCTCTTCAGTTAGGATATAAGGGCACATTTAAACATGACAGACCTCCTCTCCCGAATAGCAGGCATTGGAGCAGACTCGATTAATCAAGTCTGCTGTAAGTCTGCTCCAGCAGACTCTGCATCACATGTATTCAGCATTCCCATGTTTCAAAATGGCAGCGGGGTGCTTTAACTAAAGGGGTGCTTTAGCTAAAGTGACCCTGCCACCATTTTGAAACACGGGATGCTGAATGCATGTGACACTGTGGACACTTTAATTAGAGCAGCTTTCAGAGCTGCTCTAATTAAAATGCCTCCACTCCATCATAGAGCATGTCTATAGATGCCCTAAGATCCTACATAGCATCCTGCACACATTTGCAGTAGGAATAGTTCATACTAGAGCCTTTAGATTGCTGTAATACTGTTGTTCAATAAGGTGGATATGTATATGGTACTTCCTTCTGCTGAAATGCAAGGGTTTCTAATTAGGTTTCTTCCTAGTAAACCAGTAAGAAAATAAAAGTCCTAATGCTGCTTCAACTAATAGAAATTTCTCTGTAGTTCAAGGGATAGGGGTCCTGTAATTTTTAAATCAGAACACCTTGATCTTTCCTTGCTAATGAACATGAAATCTATGCACACGCAGAATCACTGCATTATCCATAGCAATAACTGATTAACGGATGCAGACCCAGATACTGTGGTACCTCTGTTAGATGGTTAATGGGAATCTTCAGTCAGCCTGTGTCCCAAAGCACAATCTAGAGCAGCCTGAGTGCAGTTCTAAATTTCAATGGTTTGTAACAGCCCTAAAGGTTATTAGTAGCCAGATATTACTGGCATATATTTCCCTCTTTTCTGGTGGCAGCTATGGAAGCTATGCAGCTCTAGAATACTGTCCAATTTTAGGTTAATGCCCTGGCTGAATTGGCAGTTTTAGGGCAGTTTCCTGGATTTCCCCAAGGGGATCTGAGTTATGATTTCTGCTGGGGTGTTTAGGCAATGCCTAAATGGTGTAATTTAAATCTCTATGGGCTCGTCTATTACGCAAGACGCTACTACACAGTGGTTACCATGCCTTGATTTAGTATTGGTATAATCAAGTACTAAATAAATGTGCAGTAACCAGAGTTACTGTGCAGTAGCTCTGATTAACACCTTTTTATGATGCTACTACACAGTATCCTAATAATACTACACAGTAGCGTATTCGCACTGTTTGTGCTGTGATGCACTACTGCACAGTATTATTCAGCTACTGCACAGTTAGCATCTCATGTAGATGTGCACAGTGGGTGCACCTACACATGCCCTTTGATGCCGAGCTGACTAACCATGTCTGCAGTAAAGCACCAGTCTACCTGTGCACCGGTATTAGGGCACAGTAAATTAATTAATTATTGTTGAGGACAGTACTATCCTACAGCAGAGTAACTTACTCCACTGAAATGTATACGTAGGTGGTGAGAGGGGCTGGCTGGGGCACAAGGGTGCTAAAGTAGCCCCACACTTTAGTACGCTGGTGCCCCACCTGCCACTGCCAGCCGGAGCCTGGGTCTGAAACGCGCCCCATCTCCCCCAGGCCTCTTACCAGCCCAAGGCTGCTCCACCCAGGCTCAAAGTGCTGCGGTCCTGGGCCCATGTGTAAACACTGAGCCCAGAAGCAGCTTTCCCTCACACAAACTGCTTTGGAGTTTATCACATCACCTTAATGGCACGTATAGATGCACCCTATGATTACCACTATATTAGCCAAAAGCTGTGAGTAATTTACCGTGCCCTTTATAACATCTCTTAATGATTTCTGTGTTATTTTATTAGACTGCCAAATGCCATGGTGCCCAGGGAAGAGAGCACCTAAACAGAAAAGAACAGTTTTCACCTGCAAGCTTTCTGAGCACAGTCAGCTAATTGTTTAAACTATATATCTTGGCTCTGAAAGTGATCAGAGCATAATATTTCTCCATAGAAACTTACCCTAGAGTGGTTTAAACATGTGAGGAGTTCAATCTTTACATTGTCAATGCCTGTGACACACGAATGTAGTAACTTTTCTGAAAATTAAAAATTAACATGAAAGAGACTGTTTTGCTGTATGTAGACAAATAAAATTAGTCTTTAAAAAATCTGGCAAAATTCCATTTACATATCTACATCTCACCTATTCCAAATGGATTTGACTGCACAAATATGCAGACAGTTCTTAAGCAAAGGTAGCAAGATTCTGATCGAATTACAGCGGTGTAAATCCACATAAATTTGCTACAGTTTAGATATTTTCCTCTGTAAGTGAGGTCAGAATCTAGCTCCAGAGTGTTTTATGTTAATTGCAGCAGTACTGTTATGCCTTTTGATCTCTTAGTAGTGTTTTGAATCATGCTTCAATTTGCATCAGTTCTAACTTTCACTATGCATTATCCTTATGTCTCAGATGTGGAATAATTGAATTAAATACAATGTTTTAGGATCTGGAGAGCAGAATTTTCCAGTTTTATCATGAAAAGCAAATGATCCTGATTTTTAAATGTATTTAATGTAATTAATTATTTCAATCTTGCCATCCTTACCCAATAAACAACAAGAGTCTTACCTGAGTAAAGGCTTCAGGGTTTGGATGTTCATTTACATTTGAGTAGCATGCATATTCTTTAAGATACGTAAATTCAAGTACTTAATATAATGCTATTACACTGAGTCTTAATGTGCAAGTAGTAGGTTTTTAGCCTTACAGCTGCATTCAGAATGCAATGCAAATTAACAAAAGGCTTGTTTAAGTTCCTATTCTTAACTTATTCACACACATGTATATTTTACACATTCTATAATGCAGATCTATATTCTGAGTGTTAGAAGCCCTCTTATGTGGTTTGTCTCTCAGCCACATTTATCTTACTATTTCCCATTATAGCCTG
>NW_005842393.1:533911-619321 GCF_000455745.1 Alligator sinensis
GGCAGGCAAGGTTCTTTGGGTAGATGTGATATCTTTTATTAGACCAGCTGAATAGTTGGAAAACAATGATCTTGGTAAGCTTTTGAGCATAAACACCTTCATCAGGCATAGTTTCCCTATGCCTGAAGAAGGGCGTTTGTGCCTGAAAGCTTGCAAAGAACATTGTTTTCCAATTATTCAGCTAGTCTAATAAAAGATATCAACCCAAAGAACCTTGCCTGCCTAAGTCAAAGAGTTTGGTCATTTCTCATATTCTGGGCATTTTCTTTTTTGCCATGACAACTTCCAAACTAACCTACTACAGTAAAAGCTCTGTTATCCAGCATCCATGGGGAATGGGGGTGCAGGTTAATCAAATATGCTGGTTGTCTGAGAGGTTATCTCCAGTGGGTTGGAGGTGTCTTTGCCAGTGCACCAGGGTTTTCACTCCCTGGCATCAGTGTGCTGGGGGACAGGGATGGGGGGCCCATGCAGGCTGCTTTGCCCCAGGCCATGGTCCTCAAGGAAGAAGTGGGACTCGGCGAAATCGGAAGTGCCATGGTGGGACTTCTGGTTTCACTTTTGCTGTGTCAATCCACTGCCGTAAACAACAGATGCCGTCTGTGACAGATGCCGGTTAATGGAGCATTCCGGATGGTAAAGTGCCGGATAACACAGCTTTTACTGTATTACTGAATTAATCTATGTTTCAGTATCATCCAAAAGACTCAAAAGATATATATCAGTGTAAAACAGACTTCTATTTCCACAACATAAGTCAATCTTCTTGCCCTTTAAAAAAAAAAAATTAACAGGCTTTTTCCAATGATTCCAGAATATGCTAAATATAGATTTATTTAGAATTAATTCTGCAGTCCATACTCATGCTAAACACACTCTAATTCCTACTTCGAAAACATGTGAAGATAGAAACAGGTATATGTCCTAACCAAATCCCCATGTCCCCAGATCCAAACTTTGGGGAAGTTCAGATGGATTGTCATTTGATGTTTACTGTTGGTTCCTAATGTCATATCTACGCTCTGCTGGACTGTGGTAAAAAAAAGTTCTATCATGAAAACATGCCAGACTAACCACTCCTCTTCAATGCATCCCAAATACTGAAAAAAAAAAATGTTACTGCTATTAGGCTAGTGCTGGGCCCATCCAGTGCTGCTCTAATAAAAACACCCGATACTGAGACTGAACGTGCACCAAAAAACATTGTTATATTTGGTGTACTAGCAAGTGAACAGGACATGTCTTCGTGATTGCATTCCCATATATATTCGATGCAATATAGATCTGTCTGATAATAATTATTCCAGTATGAGTGAAGCATTTTGGGAGGGTTTTTAAAAACACTCAGCAAATAGATGGTCAATGGGAGCTGGGTTAGTTTGATGCTGCATGTGCACTAGAAAATTCAAGTATTTTTATTTATTCCATGAGTCCCCTGTATGAACAGCTTTAATCTTTGGGGAATCTATCCTGGTTCTAAATTTTTGCATTTCTGGATCTGCTATACTCATGTTGTCTTTGACTATATGTGCACTTGGACTGTGGCCTCAAGGAATTTAATTCTATCCCTATCCCACCACATGCTTCAAAAGCATGATCTGAAGTCAATAACTTGTTCCACTCCTTAATGACATTGCTGTGGTTCTCCACTCCAGATCTGTGTTTCTGTTTTTTAATGAAGTAGCTAATGCAATACAGATAGTAGAATGGGAGGTGCCTTGTGGCAGACATAACTAGCAGACAAAGAGAATCAACTAAAGTAAATATGTAACAGTAAGAACAGAGAAAGATACAAACAAAAAGGGCAATATGCTACTAAGGTTTAATTTCACATATACTTCATTCTAGTATTCTTGGCATATCAAGTTCCACTTTGGTATAATATTAGGAAAAAATCAGGACTGGATGGATAAGGATCATGCACCTTTGAAGTTAATTCTGTAAGATGTAAGCCATGAGACATACAACTAAAAAAAGTTCAAATTCCTATTTAATCAAGCCTTTTAAAGTCAGCCTTGCAAAACTGTATTTATGTATGGCATGTTAAAATATCCTGGTTTTTTTTTCTTTTTTTCTTTCCATTACTGTTATTTTCGAAAAGCTAAGGGTTTCATTTTCAAAGGTGCTGACCAGTTAAAGTCAATGAGAACTGCAGGTGCTCAACACCTTTGGAAATCCAGGCTGAGGACTGCGGGAATTTGTGGTAAGCTTTTATGAGAAGCCTGAGCTAAGTGTATGAACAAATGTAGACCCTCAACCTATGGTTTTCTTCAGCTTCTGAGCTTTATAGAGATTTCATTTGCAGAAAACATTATAACCATTTTCTTTTGCAATGCATGATCTGATTTATATTCCTGGGTGGGTGGAAGGGTTCAATTTGTGCACTGCACTACTATCAATATGGCTGTTTGAGCATGCTTTTGTCAGCTTAATAGTTTTGTTTTTATAAACAGTTGGTGTCATTATACTACAATTGGTCCTATTGAACTAATTTGTCCATGTAAATTAGGAATAGTTTAAGCATTTTTTATGGTAGTGGTGAAGGAAAGTTAAAGTATCTTGTGTCCATTAATTTAATTTTTGCTAACACCCGAAGGAAGAACAATGTCTTAAAACTCATTTTTTAAACTAATATATAATCATGTTCTCTCTTCTAATTTAGCTTTAGAAGTATATCCTTTAAGGAGGTATTTACTGTGCATACTCACTAATATATATAGCAGTGCAATCAAAGACAACAAAAGGAGTATGTATGGCAAGCTAGTCTTTTGATGTTGTCACAAATCCATGCCTGTTGTTCTGTTACAAACATGTGAGAATGTTTCAAGAAAAATGGTTGAAACTTATAAATTAAAGGTTCTTCAATATTGCATCTGGCTGTAACATCTAATTAACATTTTAAAGGCTACAGTTTAATTTAAATGAATGGCAGGCCTTTGACTATACAAGACAGCTCATGAACATGATTACAACAAAGTAATTTCCCTTTGTCAGATACAGACTTTCAGTAATAGTGTTCTTTTGGCTTAATAAAGTTAAGCACCACTTACAATCGGCACTTCATTTTGCTTCTTTCTATTATATAGCACGGTGGTTGTTCAGTTCTTATAGCAGCCATCTGCGTAGGTGTTCATTTGTACTCTCCTACTGTGTGGGTACTCTGTCTAATTCCCAAGCTTCTAGCTTTATAATAGTTTCACAAAATGCTGTTTGAATTTTTATAAGCTAGTTTTCATTATCATTAGTTGAATGTTCCAAAGCTTTATACTGCCCAATATGGTTCTATTTTGACTTATGTTTGTATGCATTGATAAAGTCTCTGGGCTGTAATGCTAGTGTTACAATAACTACTGAAAAAACTTAAATTAAAATGTAAAACATCATAATCTATGCAATAAGACATGACACAAATGTTAAATAAAAATGCATGTGTTTCAGTATCATGATATCAGTTATTAAAAATATGATTCACGAAGTGTTTAGCTTAAAAAGTTGTACTGGTTAAAGATATCCTAATGGTACTACATAATACAATCCTATATAATTTTGTACTGCATTATCTTTATATAGACCCCTTGTTACTGATACCTTTTATATTTCCTCTGCTTAAGAAAGGAGACTCAGATGGAAAGATGCACCATGAGAAGATATTCTATAATTTAAATGTACAGAAAAAAGTAGAGTAATTGTATTAGAGTTGGACCAAATAACTAATATTAATATGGGCACCATCAGTCTAGGATGCTGAAATGCTTTACAAATATTAATTAGTCTCACATAATTTTGGGCATATACTTTCTGTTTATTAATTAGACTCGTGTTTCAGATAGATCAAAATGAGGCACAAAAAGGACAAGTGAAAATTACTTATGTAGGATCAAAAAGCAAATTAGTGGTAGACATGAGACAACATGGCTCCTAATCCCCTCCTCCACTTCATAAATCCATTATGATTTGGATTTATGTTTCTTGTACGGTTTATTCCTGGGGAAATGATTGTGCAAAATACATAGAAAAATGCAGTGACATAATTTTTAAACATGTCCGAACACTAGAAAATTTGTGTAAGTTTCATTTTATCCTTTGAATAAGTTGTCTTGATCTGATTGCAAGATAGGTTACCTTTCCAAGGAAAATGTTCCAGTTTTCTGAAAATTTTCTCTGTTGAATTGAGACAAGAGTAAAAAAAAATCTGAAATTTTTTGATAAAATCAGAAATCTGGAAAAATATTGAATGGAATCAATTGAAATATTTCTTTCAATGTAGACTTTTTCACAATATATGAACTTAAACTTAGAGTAAAAAGTCATTTCAACTGAAAAAGGAGCTTTTAGAAAATGTGGAAACTGGTTGCTTTAACAAATTCAAAATGCGTTTTTGAAAAAAATGTTCTGAAATAAGATAATTCATGGATACTGTCCTTTTCTAGGGAAATATTTGTTTTGAAAAGCTTTCATTTTCTGATGAAAAAGAATGTTGTCAAATAATTTTCCAACTACTCTAGTTTTTATATTAGGCATTTAATCATCCAATAACATATCAAAGAACTATACATTGTACTGAAATAAATTGACAATTAAAGTATAAGCCTCATCTTTAACATATAGCATAAATGACTTTTGGTTTTCCACACAAATGCTGAAATATTAGCAAGTGAAACTTATTTTCCCCATAGCTCATAAACTAACCAGTCTCAGAGATCTATATCTATATCTAATGTCCCCTTCCCCCATTGTCCTCTTTGCCTTACCTCTGTCTGACTAGGTTGGGACTGGGCCACATCCCCTTCCTCTCGCAGGACTGGGTCCCACCCCCTCCCCCTGCACAGCTGGTTTGGGGCTAGGCTATGCCTCCTCCCTGCCTCCTCCCCCCACTTGGGGCCAGCCCATATCTCCTTCCCTCCATCCAGCCAGGGTGTAGCTGGGCGATACACCCTTCCTTCTGCAGGGCCAGGCCATGCTCCCTCCCCACTACATGGCTACATCAGGACCAGGCTGGATATGGCTGGATGGGGCCCCACTGGATCCAGCCCGCAGAGGAATCAGACACTTCTCATCCAGCCCAGTCACCCAAAAGGTGAGCACCACTGGTCTAAGGTATTAAATGTATTAGTATACAGCTCCCCATCATATCATTAACGGTATTTTTTCATGTTGGGGTGCAGTAAACTGGCCTTTCAGTAATGTCACATTGTCTCTAGTTAAGAAGGTGATGTTACTGAAAGACCTGAATAAATTCCATTGCCAAGGGGAAGAATAGCTACTATCTGAAAATATCTTGGTGTTTTAGTCTAATTTTCAGTGGATAATGTAACAATTTAATAGAATGATCATCTTATCAATAAAAGTGCACTAGTATAAAAATGAAAAATTCTGCTCGACATGTATCAGGAAATTGTCAATGAGTGTCTGGCTGTAATAATTATTTGGGTAATCTAAGTGAAGAGAGTGTTCTTTGTTTCTGACTGGCAGCACTCCCAAAATGATACCTTGACCTATGATTGCAGCACAAATTCTGTTGAATTAGAATTCATGCAATGATCTCAAACAGAATAACTGGACCTAGACTACTTAAAACTTTACGCTAAAGGGGCACTGATACATTGGTCCAATATTGGATTGACACCGATACAAAGAAAATTAACTGTATCGGAAATTGGGTTTTTTTTCCTGATGCGGCCAATAACGTGGCCAATAAATGTCCTGTGCATGCATGCAGCTGCAGCACAGCATGTAGACAGTGAGGAGCAGAGCCTGGTAGCTTGGAGAGCTGCGTCCAGCTAGTACATCTGTTGCAGGGGAGGGGGAGGGGGAAGGAAAGAGGCTTGGCGGGGCAGATCGAGGCCCCTGCAGTGAGGAAGGGAGTGGGGCTGTGGCTGGGGCAGGCATTGTCCAGCTGGGGTGGGATGGAATATGGAAGGGAGCCGCAGCTCATCTGGGGGGCATGGGGAGGGGGTGGCTCGCACTGCTGTGTGCACCCTGGGAGAGCGTGGGGAGCACGTGCCTCCGGATCTGCGCAGGGTGAGGTGGGCTGCTGCTGCAGGCTGGGGCCAGGGCTTCACCGAGCTTTTCTCAACAGGGGACTGGGCCAGGCTGTGCTCAGGGCAGGGTAGGCAGTGGTGCTGGGAGGGGAGCTGGGGAAGCTACAGTGAATTTTAGGGTGGCTGCAGCCCCTCCTTAACGTCCCTCCAAGTGCCACTGCCACAAGCACAGCCCGGCCCAGCCCCTACCAGGAAGAGCCTGGTGTATCCTCAGCTCACAGTGGCAGGCTGCCTTGCCCCATGCAGATCCAGGGGCATGCATCCACCCTGTGCCCTCCCAGGGTGCACGCAATGGGGGGGAGCTGTTCCCCTTCCCTGTGCCCCCCAGATGAGTTGCGGCTCCATCTTGCATCCCACCTGCCCCGTCTGAGCAGCACCTGCCCCAGCCCCACTCCTTCCTTCACCACAGGGGCCTTGATCTGCCCCACCCCACACCCTTTGCCTTCCCCCTCTCCTTCCAATACAACAGACTTACCAGCTGGACACTGCTCTTCAAGCTGCCAGGCTGTGTATTGAAATCATATTGGTATCAGCTAATATGCTTCCTTAAAAATTGGCTATCAGTATCCTCCCAAAAAATGTCTATCGGTACACCCACCCCTACGTTATGCACAGTTTTGTTGTAGACTAGGATTGCTTTGATTCTCTTAAAAATACCAAACTGATAGAAATTTTGGCCCCATTAGAATAAAAAGTTGTTTTGCCAGATTTTGTTGGAGCAAAATTACTCCCCACATTCTTCCTCAAGTTTGCAAATGACAACAAGTAATATATAGTTTATATTCTGTTGGGACGTTCAGTCATGTGGGTCAGATTTAATATGATTTTGAGGATTGGGTGCATTTATGAAAATCAGGCCCCAAAAGTGATTTTCAGTCTACTTTTTAGATCAGTACAAGACCTATGTGCAAATGCTATTTTTAGATCAGCTTAACTAGGGTTAGGTCAATCTAAGTGCCAATCTGTACAGACATTTGGAGAGGTTAGATTGGGCAAAAAATATCTGGCCCAATCAAAATCAGTTCACCTGAGGATGTGAACTAAGTTCAGGAATGGGTTAGCCTGATCTACTGAATGGCTGTACATGTTTGGAGTGCAGCCTTGGGGTTGAGAAAGTTCAACCCTAGGGCTGTACTCTTCTTGCCTCTACCTCCATTCTGCCTGGGATATTTTTAGCTTCTTGACTACTCTGCCCCCAGATGGACAACCCTCTCTCCCTACTGCAGACCCACTAACCGCTCCACAGACCTTCCAGCCTCCCTCCCTAATTCTGCTCACCCCCTGCTCCTCCCCTGGGCCCAGGAACCCCCTGCATAGACACTAACCCCACCACCCCAATCCCAGCTACCCCTCCTCCCACCCTGACTTACTTAGATCAGGTTCCTGGTGTGGCTCCCAGCACCGGCAAATGTGTGTACAAGCTACTCTCAGTCTATATTCATGTAGCTTAAGCCATGTGATTGTTGATCAGACATGGTGAATGTCTGCACATACCCTCTCAGTGACCATTTTTACTCTATATATATTCCAGCCTGGCAGCAACAATAAGCAAGTGTATTTCAGCTGACAAAGGCCCACATATACTTTGTATTGGTTGAAGCAGTCTCAGACAAGAATACCCAGTTTTGGAATTTGCTTTTGTCGGTAGTCAAATTGAATGTGAATCATGCCATCTGCAGGGCAGACATACTGTAATATATAGATATTTATACAGATATTTTTGGATGAAGTAGTATAGTTGCTCTGAAACACTCAAGTTTGACCTTATAAATAAGAGGTATGACATAGTAGGAAAGGAGAGAGCATAGTTATGTTCTCTTCATGGCTATTCTTTGCATAGGAAAATATATGCAAAAGGCTCCAGACACAATGACAACACAGAATGTTGTTATAACAATCCAGCCACCTAGATTTATGTGAGAAGATCTGGAGTCCTTTTTGATTTTGGTTTGACTGGATTTTTTATCCTCTCTCCTAACTAATTAATTCTTAAGCTTTCCTTCTTTGTACAATTCCATAATGAGAATGTGTGTGATATCTTTTCAAACACTAGCTGAAAAGGATTAGGACTGTATCCAAATTAAAAAAAAAAGTATGCATGAACTGCATACACTTTTTCTCTTAGAATTTACTCACAAAAAAGTGCAGATGGCACCACAAATAAATGACTGTCATGGACCAGGATCTTTTCTATGCAAATGACTAATGCATCACTACAATTCTGCCAGAGCAACAGAAAGAGCCTGCCAAAAAAAATCATATCATAATCAGTGAGTGTTCCTGATTGTTCACTGTTTGTGACACATATGGATCCTCTGAAATACAGAACACCTACCTAAAGAAACACTCAAATCATTATGCATCATGAACTTTTGCATGTGTTTAGAATGTTTTAAGGAAACTATTTGGTCTACAATAAACAGACATATTTTCCTAGTGTCATTACAGCAATAGCTGTGTTAAAAAAACACAATAAACAAGACACCAGTATCTATGCTTAAATTTATAAAGCAGAAATTAGAACACAAACTGAAATTGGTCTACACGCTATTCCAAATACTCCTCCGTTCATCTCAGTCTCCCTGAAACACAGAAATAATAAAGTCATATAATAATGTATGGAATAAAAACCAAAAGTGATTCATTCTAGGAAAAGCAGTCAGTGTTAACAGATAAATATTTAAATGCCTGGTTGTTGTTGTTGTTTTATAACGGTTGAGTTAAATGAATCTCAGACTATTGTGCACTTTATGGGTTTTATTTTATGTTTATAGAATACAGCAGGCTTCCAAAAAACAGAGGTCCATTGTTAAATAGGACCACTGGACCCTTGATGGTTGGATGTCATGGGGCAGGAAATACAGCATGAAGCAGAAAAAATAACCTAAATTTACGTGTCTTATAGGAAATAATAGGAAAGTATCACACAACCTCTTTACTAAGTGATACTACCTGTAGTAGAGACCAAAATGAGTGAGGAAAAACCAAGGGAAGGTAGACACATTATATTTTGTATAGCTTTGCACAAACCACATCAAAATATAGAGACGACAGTGATTCTGTTATTGGTTTGTGCCATAATCCATTGAAAAATTAAGAAGTAAGTTCTCAGTGCAAAAAGCACAGCTCAGCAAATACATCTATTTGAGATAATAAAAATATTTTCTGGCCATTCAGTTAAAGCCTAAAGATTATTATTATAATTAAAGATCTATATGGAACCAAACCTTTTGGGGAAGGAGGTGGCTCTTGGTTTTATTTTGGTTTGGTTTGGTTTGGTTTTGAGGGTTTTTTTTTAAGGTTTCAAAAGGTTGAAATAAGATCTTTTGGTTCCAGGCTCATGAGAAGATAGGGCAGACAAATAACATTTTTGTGGGCTGTGTGGGAATTAAATCCATTGGCTGCCCTATATCCTAACCTAAAGAGCCCATCAGTCACTACCTAAAGACTTCAGGGTGAGTAACAGACTGTTGAACCTCCCCCTCTATGCTCCAGAAATGAATTTATGACAGGAAGGCAGATGCTTGGTTCTGCTGAACAGAAGTTTTCTGTTTCTTTAGTGTTAAGTTTACCATAGATTGACTTTTTCACTGATTAGCTCATCCTTGTTAATCTTTAGAAATAGGTTACTTGTGTGAGGCATCAAAGTTTGAAAGTGATTCTGTACAGCTAGAGCAGCAACAAATTATCATAGCAATAATATGCAAAGACTTGGTAATACCCAGTTTAGAATATAGAACAGATTCCCTCTTGTATACATATTACTTTCAGTTGTCATAAGCACCACCTTTAGCTTCTGAAGTCAGGGTAGAATCAAACATGAATTATTTGAAAGCACTGGGCAAAGTGTCTTTCTTTGATTATTATATTTTAATGCTAAAGCAGACAATTGTGGACATCTGGTCTGTACTCCAACACAACACAAGTCAGAGAACCTGAACCAATCATTTTCTGCATCAAATGCATAACTTCTACATGACCAATAAAAAAGAGACATCCATAATTACTTTCAAGTGATCATCTTTCCAGGTAAGAGGCTCCTCTGATTATTTACCATCACTGTTAAAATGTACATGTCTAGTTTGAACTTGAATAGCATCAGTTCTGAAAAGTTGATCCTTTTTGCTTCTTTTTCTAGAGTAAAGAACAATGTACTAGAAATCTCTTCCCCACCTAGGTATTTGTAGGCTGTAATAAAGTACTTTACACTGTTTCTAGTTAGTTTGACCAATGGAAGATTCCTAAGTTTTTTACAACACAGAATTTTTCCAAACTTCAGTCATTCCTGTAATGTTTCGAAGTCTCCCCAATTTATCAATATATATATATAAATTTGGACACAAGAATTATGCACAAATATTCTAGCAATATTAGCTAGAATATTCACTAGTACCATATATAGAGGCAATATTACTGCTTGTTTGCCACTTGATATTTTAATCTTCTTACATACAGCTTAATTTTGGGAGCTCTTGTTCCATTAGTTACCTACCATGACACACAAACCCTTTTCAGTATCCTTCATACTATGATACTCTCTCTCATCTGGTAAGTGGGACTTACATTCTTTGGCCTAAACCTGCTACTTTGCACATACAAGTATAATATCTGGGTACTACAGAGATCACCAAAAATGTCACTCAGCTGCTGCCTAACCTAGTAAGTTAGGGTGCTGACAGATGTGGGGGAAAACACACTTTAATGAAAGAAGCAGTATGTTAGTTTGACCTGGGTCCACAGCGTCTGTATAGTTCGGGTGCTTCAGCAAGGCTTTTTGATGCTTTTATCTAAAGCGGATTCAATCACCCATTAAATAAAAGTGCCATAAAAGTCCTTCTGAAGCACCTGATCTATACTGGTGCTGGGCAAGCCAGGTCCAACTAATGTGATGCTTCTTCTGGGCTGTGCTTGGTGCAAAGGCACACAGTTTAAACTGAAGTGCCGTTTTTGTTGGGGGAGGAGGGTGGGGTTACATCTGTAAGCAGCGTTAATGTCTACAATTTTCCTTGTAGGATCATTTTTTTCTGGTGCAGCTCTGGTGCAGCATTGTGTAGAAATGCACAAAACCACCTCAGCGTTAACATCACTGAACTGTTTGGAAATCTATTTAATGCCTAAAACCCTATTGGGATTCTCAAACTAGATAACCCCTGTTTGTGTATTAGTAGGTCCTAATCAATAAAGATCCTTGGAACATGCCTATAGAGTAATGCATTGCAGACTATTGGATTAGACCTATATAATGCATGTGTAAGAATAATCTGTTTTCTAATCATAATTCATTTTGAATTCAAATTTTGAAATGATTTCAAATTTGCATGTGTAGTGAGAAAGATTCTTAACCTTAAGTACTCTAGAGCAGTGGTTCCCAACCTTTTCTTGCCGTGACCCGCTGCTGAGAGCAGAGTGCGGTGGTGGTGGTGGCCCGGGGCTTGTGCAGCTCCTGGCACGTGGCGCGACTTATCCTTTGTGTGCGGTGCTGCTGGCATTGCCCCCACGACCCTCATTTGGGTCACAACCTGAGGTTTGGAAATGCTGCTCTAGAGCAAGGTCTTGTTCATCTTTCTTATTGAAGTAACTTAATTATGACACGTGCCAGACAGAGGGTGAGCTACCTGATTTCTCTTGGTAGCTATTGGCTTATCATAATATACATAACAAATAATAATAGCATCAGTAAAAATGAATTGGGCACATAGCATTTCTGAACATATTGTTTATCTAGAAGATGGAGTCCTGTAGTTATCAGCTTAGCCTGTTGTGCAGCACTATAATTCCTCACAGATATCAGTCAGAGTGTTTCCATGATGAAGAGGTTTACAGGTATCAGCCTTTTGTGTAGTAAGAATGGAAACAATGTGCTATTACGTGCTAGCAGCCCTGACACATAGTGCTATCTATCCAAGTTCTCTACTACCCAGGGTATGCTCAGGGTGGATCCTTAATGCTCTTAATGGCATTGTGACAGACCAAAAACATTCCTTGCATAACCAGTGTTGAATACTTTAATTTCTTAAAAATGAGTCTGGAAACCTTCCCAGATCATACATCTGTCATGCTAATTTACAGAGGCTGACGAGAGAAAGCATTGAGAAGGGCCTTCTTCTGTGCAACAACAGTGCATGATTATCCCCTCCTCAGGTCTCTGAAAAAATGTTTCCTGGCTACCTGGCAAATACAAGCTCAAACACCTGTATGCCGGATGGCATTTTTTGCAGCTGTAAACTAGAATATGCTGCTTTCAGGCCACCTGCACAACATTTTTCATTAATTGTCTCATCTTTGCTGCATCTGTGATGGAGATGGAATATGTCCATGTTCCAGTGAAGCAGTGTTTTTTTTCATTGTTTGTTACTCCTTTTAGAGTCCCTCTGTGTTATGTCTGGGGTTTGGTTCTGTTTGTTTGTTTGGGTTTTTGTTTTTTTTTGTTGGGTGGGGAGTAGTTGCTTCCCAATGCAGTGGGTACAGTAGTGTGGGACAGTAAATGCTTCTATGACAATGGTCGGCTCATCTCTAATTCTGTATCACATTGCACTCACTGGTGACTATTTCTTATCTCACTTAAACCTGTTTTAAAGCAACTTCAATAGAGTTATTCCTCGTTTTCACCAGTATAAATGTAAGCATAATTGAACACATGTTCTCGGATGTTTATAGTCCCTGCCTGTCCACTGAAATTACTAAAGAATTCATGAGTAATGAGGTGATTTTTTTTAATGTGACTGATCTTCAGTTAATGACACTTCAATGTGAGAAACATTTCATTTTCAGAATTTCTCTCTTTTTTAATGTTAACGTGTATATGTACTGAAGTTCAATTAACTTTTGAGACACACAGCCAGTCTCGCAAACCTGTACTTTATTTGGGTTCGTACTATGAAATGTACTAACATTGCATCTAACACCAAATTAATTGCTTTGTACTGACTGATGTTTAGATGAGATTTTCATGCCATTCTGTTGACAATCTAATTCATTAGATAAAGAAGTATCTCAAATGAGGACTTGTGATGGCTCTAAATGTTCATTTGTCAATATAATCCTCTGACTTTAATCATTCATAATCCAGTTCTTAAGAAGGCTTAACTTCTCTCAAAACAATACCTCTTTTTTTATAATATTATTACAATGTAAATTGCAAATCTAATGTGAGACCAAAGAGTTGTACCTGTAAAACTGTGACTTGATTTAAAAGCAAAGCTTAAACTGCAAGTGCCCTAAAGAGTGTGTGAGTGTGTTATGTAGCATTGTACTTTTGATGTTAGACCAGAAGAAAACATTTTCAAAAAGACCAAAGTCATTTGGAAGTCTGTATCTCATTTTCATAGGCATTGAGGAGTTTAGGATTTACTAAATGTCAATGTGATTTAAGATCCTAAGAACCAAATCCACAAAGAGATTTAGGCTCCATAACACTGTGGACAAGTGTGTCACAACACTGAGCTTTGACACCTCTTCTTAACTCTAATTGAGAAGTTCTTTGTGACCCAGGAAGTGTAAGAGACAACCAAAGGCACTGTTCTCCTAGACTAGGTCTTTGCCAAAGGAGATGATCTCGTGTATGGCTTGAACATTGAGGGTAGCCTGGGCGACAGCAACCATGAGCTCATCTGGTTCACTGTCCACTGCAAGGCTGACAAATCAACTAGCAGGACTGAAGTCCTGGATTTCAAAAATGCTGACTTCAACAGACTTCGGGCATGAGTAGGGGAGGCGATGCGGGACCAGGGATGGAAGGCAAATGGGGTGCACAAGGAGTGGTAGTTCCTCAAGGACATGATCCTTGAAGCGCAAAAGAAAACCGTTTGCATGAAAAGGAAAGGTAGCAGAAGGGCTGGCAAGCCCTCCTGCTCAAAAGGGACATCACAGTCCTCTTGAAAAAGAAAAAAAGAGGCGTACACACAATGGAAGCTAGGGAAAGTCCTCAAGGAGGACCATACAACAGTGGTCCACACTTATATGGAAAGAATAAGGAAGATTAGGTGGCAACTGAGTTTACGTTAGCCAAGGGAGTCAAGGACAACAAGTGAGATAAGGATCACAGGAGGCATGGTGGGAATGATAGCCTTCCCACTGTGGATGCTGAGTTGGTGCAAAATCAACTAGAAAAGCTATACATTTATAAGCCAGCAGGACCAGACAGACTTCACCCAAGGGTGCTGATGGAGCTGGCTGAGGTTATTGCGGAACTCCTAGCAAAACTCTTTCAGAAATCATGGCACACAGGGGAGTTCCCCGAGGCTTGGAAGAGGGCCAACTTTATACCCATGTTCAAGAAGGGGAAGAGGGAGGACCTGGGCAACTATAGGCCAATCAATCTAACATCCATCCCAGGGAAAATCCTAGAAAAACACATTAAAGAATCTATGTGCGATACACTCATTGAGGGTAAGATTCTGAATGACAGCCAGCATGGCTTTTGTCATGGGTAGGTCTTGTCTTACCAATCTCATCTCCTTCTATGAACAGGTCTCTCGCCACCTGGACATGGCAGAGAAGGTCGGCATTATATACCTAGACTTCCAAAAGGCATTTAATCTAGCATCCCATGATATCCTTGTGGAAAAATTGGAAGATTGTGGACTTAACTGCTCAACAGTTCAGTGGGTGGAAAACTGGCTGCCTGGTAGGACCCAGAGAGTTCTCATGAACAGATCTGTGTCATCCTGGTGAGAAGTGGCCACTGGTGTTCCTCAGGGGTCCGTGCTTGGACAGGTGCTTTTCAACATCTTTATCAATGTGGGTGTGAAAAGCTCGCTGGCCAAGTTTGCAGATGACACCAAGTTATGGAGGAGTGTAATCATGCCAGAATATAGGTTGCAGATACAGGTAGACCTGGACAGACTGGAGAGTTGGGTAGACCAGAAACAGATGAAATTCAACACTCAGAAGTGTAAGGTGCTCGATCTGGGGGCAAACAATCCGCAACATACCTACAGGCTCGGTGGTGACAATTTGATCTGCACCACGGCCGAAAGGGACCTAGAGGTAGTGATCGACCATCTTATGAACATGAGCCAGAAGTGCAATTCCATGGCCAGCAGGGCAAACAACATGCTGGCATGCATTAACTGTTGCATCTCATGCAAAACTAAGGAAGTGATGCTCCCACTGTACTCTGCATTGGTGATACCACAGCTAGAGTACTGCATCCAGTTCTGGGTGCTGCACTTCAACAAGGATGTGGAAAAACTTGAGAGGATCCAGAGAAGAGCCACCCATATGATCAGGGACTTACAAGACAAGCCATACGAGAAGAAGCTGAGGGACTTGGGCCTCTTCAGCCTACAGAAGAGAAGGCTGAGAGGGGACTTGGTAGCGGCTTACCATTACATCAGGGGAGTACATCAAGAACTCGGTGAACAGCTGTTCACCAGGGCACCCCTGGGGAAGACCAGGAAAAATGGATACAAACTCCTGGAAGGCTGCGTCAGGCTCAATTCCAGGAAAAAACTCCTTCATAGTCAGGGTGTCCAGACCATGGAATAAACTCCCTCCAGAGGTGGTGCAGTCACCTACACTGGAAGACTAGGCAATCACCTTGATGGGGTCCTTTGACCCCAGTTGTCTTTTCCTGCCTAGTGCCTGGGGACTGGACCCGGTGGTCTACAAGGTCCCTTCCAGCCCCTATCTATGAATCTCTTTCACAAAGCAGAATCCACGATCCTGTGTTAGGCTTCCTATCGTGGATTTGGACTAGGATTTACAATATAAATTAGCCAAATGCTGAAGAAAAGGATATGCCTTGCATCCAACTCTTCTCCAGGACTTAGATCTTAGAACTATGAGGCAGGCCCAGTTCTCTGTTTGGGATTCACTGTCCTGGACTTTGTTTTGAAGACAAATACCAAAGCTCTTCTTTTAAAAAACCATGCATAAGGCACTCACTGGAGAAGAGTATAACCACTCCCAACAGGTTAGATCATTCAGGTTCAATTCATTCCTTCTACCTGAGGTGTTTCTAACTCCCATCTCATAGTTCATCAAGACCATGCCAAAAGGGTGCAGGTTATTTTGGGGGAAGAGAGGGTCTCTGTAAAGCAACTAGGTGTCTATACATGTGCTCTAGTGTGGGGAGGGAGTCAGTTCTTTGATTAGAGTGGCTCCAAGAACTGCTCTAATTAAAGTGCTCGCAGCATCGCATGTATTCAGCATCCCATGCTTCAAAATGGTGATGGGAGCACTTGAACTAAAGCTCGTTCAAAGAGTTTTAGTTCAAGCACCCTGCTGCCATTTAGAAGTGTGGGAACACTGAATAGACATAACGCAGAGGCTGCTGGAGTGCATTAATTAGCATGCTCCAGCAGACTGGATTAATCAAATCTGCTCCGTGTGCTAATTAGCATGTGTTGGAGCAGACTTCCAGCATGTGTATAGGTGTCCATTGTTTTTTGTTTAAAATAAACCTGAAGCTTGGTCTAGAAAAAGTGAGATCATCTACTTTGGGGATTAGAATGCTAAACTGGGAAGAGGGAGATGGGCCGTGGGTAATAGACCCTGTTCCCAGGGCATCCTGTATCCTGGTTTAATGTTCTAACCATGAGCTACTGTATTAAAAGGACATAATAGTACTTCTTCTTCTGCCCATGGTTTAAAGGAAAGCATTTTGTGCCCTATAGCATTTTGTATTTTGGGTGGAGCCTTCTCTAGTAGCTCTTCTCTGAACATGCCTACTGGATTAAGCTCCTCAGCAATATAAGTGGAGGAAGGCCTAGTTGCAGATCCCAGTTCAGTTTAGGTGTGAACTAAATGCTGAGCTGCTCAGGGGAGACATTTCTGAATATATCCTAAAGCAGAAACCCAGAGAACTTGAAATTCGAAGTGAAAGTCTGCATATTTTAGATTTTTCAAAAGCAGAAGCTGAACAAGGATTTTGATGACTAAAACTTTGGATGCTTAAATCCTAAATACTAAATCTCTTTAGGTACATGCAGATGTTACACATAGATCAACCTAAGTATGTAAAAAATGGCTAGCTTGATCAAACTTAATTCACCTGCAGAGGTATACTAAATTAGATCAGGCACATGTTAGCCCAATCTACTGAATATCTGTACATGTTTGGTATGCAGCGCCAGGGCTGGGAAAGTCCAACCACTTTTCCCAGCCCCAGAGATGCACTTTTCCTACCTATCCTCCACACTGACGAGGCAATTTTTAGCCTCCCACCCCTGGATGGACAGCCCTCCCCATGGACCAACCAACCCCCACCCTTGAAGACCTGCCAGCACTACCCTCCAATCTCACTAACCTTCCCCAGACCTGCCAACCCCCCTCATGGACCAATTAGTCCCTCCACCCCATCCCATCTGCCACTCCTCCCCACCCTGACTTAAATTGCATTCCCAGAGCAGCTCCCAGGACTGGCAAACATCTGCATAAGCAGGACCCAATCTACAATCATGTGCTTTAAAGTAAACTGTGTGGCCATGTCCAGAGAAGATCAGACATTTGGTTCCCGGGGACAAGTAGCAGTGGTGCACCTTGTACCACAGTTACTTGTCCCCAGGGAATGCCTGTGCCGCCCATGCTTTGGCATGCAGCAAGTTACCCTGGGGGCAGTAGGGAGGCTTACCTGCGGTCCTGGGGGCCTCCGGGGGCTGCAGTGGTGATCCTGCCAGGTAGATCCTGGATGGTAGCTGCAGCACAGCTCCGGGCAGCCTGGCTCCAGTTTTCAGTGGCGCACGCTGTCCATGCATGCGCTGCTCCAGGTTTTTTTTTTCGCATTATTTTTTTTACCCCTGGAGAACACCTGACTGTACAGTGTGTGGCACTGCAAACATGTTAGCGGTGCCACATACCGCACAGCTGTGCTCATTTGGATGGGCCCTGTTATAGTAGATACAGTAAAAGGAATGTCTACATGAAACAGGGACTTGGACTTCTTAGCTGTTTTTAGGGGGAAAATAAAAACCCTCTGATTGTTAGTATCTAAAGTAAGATTATTTAAGGAAACTGTAGCACTGGTCTGAAAAGCATTTTCAAAATTCTTTGCTAATTTACAACTTTAATAATACATAAAAATAATATATTATTTTCTATAATTCCATAGCCTTGAGGTTAAGGACACATGAATGAGGAGTCAACACTCCACAGGCTTGGAGCAAATAGCACCATGACAGCTGTACACAAATGAGCAGGCTGTGCCTCTGAAGTGGGAAAGTGGTGCATTGAAGTTAGTCATTTTACAGCCTGACAAAGTTAGCCCCAACTCATCCCAGCTTAACCATGTCACTGTTATGGCAGGGCTACACAGCCTGGCTACACAGCCTGTAGAGGTTACATTTTATACTCAGAGTATTTTTAAGTTGAGACTGCTCGACTTGCCACATTTAACATGTTTGTATGTCAGTGTCTTTTGTGTTCCAAGGATTAGGTCTAAAAACAACCAATACCAGAGCAACAAATTCAGAACTAATAGGGTCAATTCTGTCCTTTCTCTGTCCATGTAGAAAAATGAAGTGTACTTCATTAATTCTTCTGGAAATGCCTTTTAAAAGTGAATCCTGATTTCTCTCTATGGGTATTGTATTTCCCATAGTACTCTCAAAAATAGGATGGGTTTGATTCAAAATAGTTGGCCAAATATTTTCCCTGTAACTCATCTACAGTGGTTCTCCATAGAGTTTTCTGTCTCTGAAAATTAATTAAAATTCACTGTTTTGTGAAGGAATATATAGGAGCATATTTTAAGGTGTTTATTTAGGGAAAATTTCCCTTATGAATTCAGAATCTGGCTCATAATTCATGATACACGTTATGATAAAAGCACTAATATAATATATTAGCAATTTTATTATTCTATTACAGAGCTGAATCATTAAAGATGTTATAATTAACCTTTAGCTTTTCAAGTTCTGGAAGGAAGATAAGAAATACTTTAAGGATATTCTAATTTTGACTTTTAGAGTGATATATCAGACCTGGGTTATACCCTTACTCATGTATGAAGTCTAGTTCAAATGAATCACTAAAGACTAATCCTATGTGTAATGTTGCAAATGAAGACTCATGTACAGAAATATTAGGAGGTCCATGGAAATTTAAATCCACATCCACTTAATTTGTACAAAACTTCTGAATTTCCTTATAGAAAAAATGTTACAACACTTTCTTTTCTGGCGTAGCCAGACATGTAATAATGGCCTTTCTCATTGAATCCTGCCAATGTCAGTTGCTGGTCTATACACACACACACACACACACACACACACACACACACACACACACGTATACACTTACATACACACGCACACATACATATATATATATATATATATATATATATATATATATATATATATATATATATATATATATATATATATATATATATATATATATATATATATATATATATATATATATATATATATATATATATATATATATATATATATATATATATATATATATATATATATATATATATATATATATATATATATATATATATATATATATATATATATATATATATATATATATATATATATATATATATATATATATATATATATATATATATATATATATATATATATATATATATATATATATATATATATATATATATATATATATATATATATATATATATATATATATATATATATATATATATATATATATATATATATATATATATATATATATATATATATATATATATATATATATATATATATATATATATATATATATATATATATATATATATATATATATATATATATATATATATATATATATATATATATATATATATATATACACACACACACATTTTATACACACACACACACATGTATACACTTACATACACACACACGCACACACACATATATATATATACACACATTTTATACACACACACGTATACACTTACATACACACACACGCACACATATATATACACACATTTTATACACACACACACGTATACACTTACATACACACGCACACACACATATATATATATACACACATTTTATACACACACACACACATGTATACACTTACATACACACACACACACATATATATACACACATTTTATACACACACACACACACACACATGTATACACTTACATATACATACACACATATATATACACACATTTTATACACACATGTATACACTTACATACACACACACACATATATACACACACACACACACACATTTTATACACACAGACACACACACACACACACAGAAAGAGAGAGAGAGATTGAGTCTTTCAAAATGCTTTGTTCAATTTTGATTCTAAAAATGGGTATCGGTTTAGAGTCAGAGGACATAGGAAGAGCCTTTTCTCCCCAGACAGATTCACCTATTCTTGAATACATTCCCTAAAAGTAGAGCATGAAATAATTAAGAAATTATACACTTGAATACTTGAATATTATTTCTTGGACAATTTAGAGCTGATCCAGAAATGTTAAACTCCAGTGTAAGAAGATGTTTTGGCCCCTTAAGAAAAGGCATCCAACCCTGTTAAGGACATTCACCTGTGGAGCCTTCTGCTAATGTGAGGGTGTCCCACTGGAAACTTGAAACCCCAGAAGAGATTGTTGAAAGGAGGCAAATTGAGGGAAAAATTGCAAAGAGAAAGGAAGCTGCCTGTGTGCCGAACAACTAGATGCACAGAAGGCCAAGCTGCTGTGCTAGGGCTAGAGCCGAATGGCTCCCTCCTATTGCCCAAGAGAGGACGAGGACAGAAGGTTTGGGGTTTGTTTGTTTGTTTGGTACCTAAAGACTGTGCTTCATTTGGGAGGACTGTCTGAGGAGCTCCCCAGGGAGCTACAGAAGCCAGCAGGTGAGGCAACCCAATTACACTTACACCCAGTTTAACACATTTCTAATTCCACTAATTTCAAGAAGATTTCAGTTAAATTAATCTATCATAACACAATGATTTCATGTCTCTTATTAATAATGTTTGATTTAGTAAAAATTTTAGACAATCAGGGCTGTGGTTTGAATTTGTAACTATGGATTAAATACATTTCCATCATGTAAATGTATTGGAATGAATGAGAATTTGCCTACGAGAGAATCACCCACTCTGTAAAATCAATACGTTCATTTACATTTTTGACAGATAAATGAGCCTGGGGAAATAATAATTTTATTTTTTCTTTATTATAGAATATTTTGTGCCTTTGAATAGACCAAATGACACTTTTTTAATTACCCATTGGAAAGCTGTAGTATCTCCATTAGAGTCTATAAGTTTGGTTCTTAAGCACTTTCCACCTTGTGTCCAGTGGATGTAAATTACCACCATTTTGATTTTACTTTGATCAGTGTAAAGATAAGGGAGTAAAGAACATATTTTTTAACAGTATGTTCCCATATTTATAAATATGCAAATTTGGAGTGTTTAAAAAATTAAGTAATTTATGGTGCAATTTGTGTGTTATTCATATAAGTTACTATGGTTATAATACATAACTGTAGTCCATAGCTTGCATACTTTTGTGACCTCTAATATACAAAAAAATTCAGGCTATTAATAAGAACCTACTTAATTAATGGTATCTAAGATCACCAGGAAATGTTCCACTAGCCACGATTTCCTGTAAAATTAACCCTGCCAAAGCATATTACTTGTATAATACACTGTTTCAGAATCTCCCAATCCTTACTGCCATATTTAGACAATGCAGCAATCCGTGCAGTCACTTTCACATACTTGAGACTTACTGGGTGCATCTACAGTTTGCCCAACTGCACAGTTGTTACCACAGTCATTTGGTACTTGCTCTAGTCCCAGCAACACAAGTCATTTCTGATCCTACTGTGCAGCAGCAATGAGCTACTACACAGTAGCTTGTTGCTACTGTGCAGTAGTGTTGGCATCATGGTTTATGCCTGCCAATGCTACATCACCATAGCTTGTCACTACGATGATGTAGCATTTTGTGTGAACACACCCATTAAATATCTGCAGTGATGGTGGGGGCAGCAAGGGGTGGGGCTACTGGGAAATGGTCCCAGAGAGGGAGAAGCACTTTCTATTAGTGGAGGAAGACAGGCCAGGCCTCACCAAGGTGGGAAGGATCAAGATGACTGCCACAAAGAAGAAGTGATGGGTGGTGGTGGCTGGAGACTTCCTTTGGCAGAGGATGGAGGGAGCAACCTGCTGACCTGACCTGTTATCTTGAGAGGTCTGCTGCTTGCCTGGAGCCTGGATATGAGATGGGCTCATCTGGCCCTCTGACCACTATCTCATGCTGCATATCCATGTGGACACCCATGATACTGCCAGGGGAGACCCTGGGCATATCAAGAGTGATTATAGGGCTCTGGGTGCAAGAGTAAGGGGATCTGGGGTTCAGGTTGTGTTTTTGCTGATCCTTCTGGTCAAGGGAAAGGGCCAGGGCAAGAGCAGGTGCATCCTGCAGATCAACACCTGGCTGGTCAGGTAGTGTTAATAGCAGGGTTTGGCTTCTTCAACCATGGGATGTTATTCCAAGAAGGAGGATTGCTGGGAAGAGATGGGATTCACCTGATGAAGAGAGGGAAGAGCATCTTTGCAGACAGGCTTGCTATCCTAGTGAGGAGGGCTTTAAACTAGGTTTTGCAGATGGAAGCCTTGAGGTAAGTGGGGAAGTGGGAGACCTGGAGGAAGAGCAAGCAGGAAGTAGAAACAAGGGAGGTGCTCTCATACTTCCTGAGAAATCAGGGCAATCAACTAGTTACCTCAGGTGCCTGTATACAAATGCACAGAGCCTGAGAAACTAGCAGGAAGAATTAGAAGTCTTCACACAGTCACAGAACTGAGATGTGACTGGAATAACAGAGACTTGGTGGGAGCTCGCATGACTGGAGCACTGTCATGGGTGGGTTCAAACTGTTCAGAAAGGACAGGCAGGAGAGAAGAGGAGGTGGAGTTGCACTTTACATAAAAGAGCCATTTGATTGCTCAGAACTCCAGTATGAAGCTGGAGATAGGCTTGTTGAGAGTCTCTGGGTTAGGGTCCGAAGGGAGAGCAACAAGGGTGGGGATGTCATGGTGAGGATCTACTATAGACCACAGACCAGGAGGAAGTGGTGGATGAGGCTTTCTTCAAACAGCTAGTGGAAGTTTCCCACTCACAAGCTCTGGTTCCCATGGTAGACTTCAATCACACTGACATCTGCTGGGAGGGCACTACAGCAGTGCGCAGGCAATCCAGGAAGTTTTTTGGAGAGTATTGAAGACCACTTCCTGGTGCAAGTGGTGGAGTGGCCAATTAGAGGCCATGCTCATCTTGACCTGCTGCTCACAAACAGGGATGAACTGGTGGGGAATGTAGTAGTGCATGGCAATTTGGGCAGCAGTGGCCATGAGATGATTGAGTTCAGGATCCTGAGAAAAGGAAGGCTGGAGAGCAGCAGAATAAGGACCCTGGACTTCAGAAAAGCAGACTTTGACTCACTCAGGGAACTCATGGGCAGGATCCCCTGGGAAGCCAGACTGAGGGGGAGAGGAGTCCAGGAGAGCTGGCTGTGCTTTAACGAAGCTTTACTGAGAGTGCAGGAACAAACCATCCCAATGTGTAGGAAGGCTAGCCAGTATGGCAGAAGACCAGTTTGGCTTAGCAGGGAACTTTTTAGTAAACCAAATCACAAAAAGAAAGCTTATAAGAAGCAGAAATGTACAACTAACTAGGGAAAAATATAAGAGCATTGTTCATGCATGTAGAGATGAAGTCAGGAAGACCATAATGCAATTGGAGTAGCAGCTAGCAAGGAATGTGAAGGGGAACAAGAAGGTTTATACAAGCATGTCAGTAGCAAGACAAGGATCAGGGAAAGTGTAGGTCCCTTGCTGAACAGGGGAACCAATCTTGTGACAGAAGATGCAGAAAAGGCTGTAGTGCTCAGTGCTTTTTTTGCCTCAGTCCTCACAGGCAGGGTCTGCTCCCAGACTATTGCACCAGGCAGCAGTTTGGGGAGGAGGTGAACAGCCCTCAGTAGTGAAAGAACAGGTTAGGGACTACTTAGAAATGTTGGACATGTCCAAGTCCATGGGGCCAGATAGGATGCACCTGACAGTGCTCCAGGAGGTGGCTGTGATTGCAGAGCCATTGGCCATCATCTTTGAAAATCCATGGTGATCAGGAGATGTCCTGGATGATTGGAAAAGTGTAAACTTAGTGCCCGTATTTAAAAAAGGGAAGAAGGAGGATCCAGGGGAATACGGACCAGTCAGCCTCACCTCAGTCCCTGGAAAAATCATGGAGCAGATACTCAAGGAATCCATTTGTAAGCACTTAGAGGAGAAAAGGGTGATTGAGAGCAGTCAGCATGGATTTACCAGTAGCAAGTCATACCTGAACAACCTGATTGCCTTCTATTATGAGCAGACTGGCTTTGTAGATGCAGGGAGGCTGGTAGATGTGGTGTAATTTGACTTTAGCAAGGTTTTTGATAGGGTCTCCCACAGTCAGGCTCAGAGAGTAATAATCAATGGCTTGATGTCTACTTGCCAGCCAGTATCAAGTGGAGTGCCCCAGGGATCAGTCCAGGGGCTGGTTTTGTTCAATGTCTTCATCAATGCCATGCAAGATGGCATAGAGTGTACGCTCAGCAAGTTTGTAGACGACACCAAGCTGCAGGGAGTAGTAGATATACTGGAGCGTAGGGTTAGGATTCAGACTGACCTAGACAATTTGGAGGATTGAGCCAAAAGGAATCTCATGAGGTTCAACAGGGACAAATCCAAAGTCCTGCACTTAGGACGGAACAATTCCATACACCAGTACAGGCTGGGGAGTGACTGGCGGGGCAGCAGCTCTGCAGAAAAGGACCTAGGGGTTACACTGGACAATAAGATGAACATGAGCCAGCAGTGTGCCCTTGTTGCCAGGAAGGCTAATGGCTGCACTGGTAGGCCAGTAGGTCAAGGGAAGTGATTCTTCCCCTCTATTCAGCACTGGTGAAGCCGCATCTGGAGTATTGTGTTCAGTTTTGGGCCCCCACTACAGAAAGGATGTGGACAAATTGGAGAGAGTCCAGTGCAGTGCAACAAAAATGGTGAGGGGTCTGGGGGACATGGCTTATGAGGAATGGCTGAGGGAACTGGGCTTATTTAGTCCAGAGAAGAGAAGACTGAGTGGGGATTTAATAGCAGTCCTCAACTACCTGAAGGGGGGTTCCAAAGAGGATGGAGGTAGACTGTTCCCAGTGGTGGCAGATGACAGAACAAGGAGTAATGGTCTCAATGGTTGCAGCAAGGGAAGTTTAGGTTACATATTAGGAAGAATTTTCCTACTAGACAGTAGTAAAATACTGAAACGGATTACCCAGAGGTGGTGTAAACTACATCCTTGGAGGTTTTCAAAACCTGGATAGACAAAGCTTTGGCTGGGATGATCTGTTTGGGAATGGTCCTGCTTTGAGCAGGGGGTTACACTAGATGACCTTCTCAGGTCCTTTCCAACCATAACTTTCTATGATTCTATTATTCTATGAGAACTTTCTTTCACTCCTTTTGAGTCTGTTCAGAAATGAACATAAGAGTCAAAGTGGGAGCATGACTTTGTAGCCCAGTAGTTGAGGCACTCAACTAAGGGTTAGGGAGACCTGAATTTTGCACTGTGTTCCAGTTACTGTTTATATAACTATTTAAATGACTGTTTAATATCAACTATATAACAAGCTTTGGAACAGGAACCTGATGAGACGACCTAGCCATTACACTAGAGAGTCATATCCCTCTTGCTTTCACCTTCTGATAAAAGAAACCTTGAACTGTTCTCTGCACTGTACACAGCTTCAACAAAAGATTAAATGTGCACCCCACTCCTCCTCAGCCTAGTCTACAGCCTGGTAGTTAGCATATTTCCTTGGGAGGTGGGATATGTGTGCTTCAATCCCTCAGATAGAGGAAAGATTGGAATCTCTGTTTCCCACATCCTGTGTGAATGCTTTAAACAGTAGGGTATTGCTTTAAACTGTGTGAGGATGGTGGTGATACTACCATCAGTTATGGTCAACTGTGTAAATGCAAATACTTCCATGCAATCTTCAGTAAGCACCTAAGCTCTAAGAGAAGTGGAATTAAGCTACATCTCTGTTGTTAGTGCTCCTTATTGTTTGGATCCTATTCTAAGGCACCTAACTGTCCCTATTAATTGTATAGCAATCCACACTGTTCTTGATTGCTCTGCAGGAGCCCAAAACTAAAAAGTTAGGCATCCCAGGGTGCATCTACATGTGCAATTAGCACATAGCAATAAACTCCAGTGCTGTTTGCACTAGAGCTTATTGTTCCTGTCCACAGCATTTGCACATGTGCCTGGGACTGCAGTATATTGAGCTGCAGTGGAACATTCCACTGGGTCATTCTGCCAGGCCGGGTCTGCTCGGACCCAGCTCAGCATGCTGCAGAGGGGCTGGCAGGGGCACAAGGGTGATCCAGTGCAAGGCTAGCTGGCAGGCAGCTCCTGCACCATAGCACTATCATGCCTCAGCCAGCCCTGTCACTATCTACACGTGTTTCACTGCATGTAACTACTCAGCTGTACTTGTGTTGGATAGTACTATCCTACAGTGGAGTTAATTTGTTTACTGTGGCCTAATAGCACCGCACATGTAGATGGTGACGCTTAACGTAGAGCTAATTAGTCAGGTCCACAGTAAAGCGTCTTGTGTAGATGCACCCACAGTGCTCAGAACTGCAGCATGTAAGTTCCTTTTTGGGCCAGCCCTCTGTTGGTATAGAAAGTAGAAAGTTGCTGTAGAAAGTGAGGCAGTGCCATGTAGTGATATCTGGAGTTACCTCTGTGTGTGCAAGCTCCAATCCAGAAGCAGTATTACTGCATTAGCTGAGGAATCCTGTGAATGGGTATATGTTGCTTCTGGTTCCACAGTTAGACTGGGGTATTTCTGCACAGCACTGCCTTCCATTACCTAGATATACCCCAGGTTCTTTTGCTTTGGGGCTACCTCTGTACCAGGGTCCATTTCAAAGTTCATTACCATCAATTAAATAATTTCCATTTACATCAATACACTTTGGATTAAGCCTTTACAGCATATTTAAGACAGTACTGCAAACCATTCCACTTACCTTTACTTACAAAAAATGTTACACACACACACACACACACACACGCGCGCGCGCTATTTTTCTGTATTCTTCGCAGTTCTTTAAAATACTGTGTTAATCTCTAACAGTTTACAGGCTATTGGTAGGTGTAAAAAAATATGACCGTAGTATTTTAATAGTGCAAAGGTTCAAAAAGTGCAACAATACTTAAAATAATACAGAAGGCCCATGTCTGTTTTATCAAAAGAATTACTGAACTGCTGTTTGCAATGTTCTGTTTTTGTATGTAACTTTACTTGGCAACGGATGCAATATTTATAGTAAAGTCTATCACCGTTTATTAATGTTATACATTAGAGTATTTTGCTACTCTAAAAATGATATGCTAAAATATGCCGAAACATTTTCAAATAAAACAAGAAAAATGATCTGACAATTTATTAATTGCATTTCATTGTTTAAATAATAGACCATGATAAACCATTGAATAAAGCAATGTAAATATATTGATTTCATCTAGCATAATTGTGCTAACCATTTATAAAGCTTTAATGAAGCCTCAAAAGAGCACTTTTCCACTTTGTTTTAAAATTACTAAAAAGATTTTTTTTCTAAACTACAGTTTTCCAGTAATTTATATAAAAGCAGAGTAATAGACAAGCAATAATGTGATGTACATATGTCAGTGTTACTGATTATCAGATAGTTCTGTGATGTGGAATTTCTATTTGAAATGTTTTGAAAACCATTGCACATAGGGTACCTCTTTCATTTTAAATCTATTGTAGGAAAATATTTTTCCAATGAATAATCATAAGGCTTCCAGTGCACAAGGTGCTAACAGTTTGAATTGCATTTTTTTCTAATTTCTTGAAGTTCAGGGTACTATAATTAGAAGAACATAATGTTTACCTAGTAAATCATTCAAGTAGATTTAAAATGGCTGACTATATCTATCCAACATTATCTTCAGGGTTTACAAAGGAAATATAAAACTAGCAGGGACTATACAAAACAATAGGGGACACAAGAATGTTTACTGATCACAGAGACCTTAGTTATAGAAAGGTGTATGTTTTACCAGGTACCTTTCATATACAGCTTTAAATAAATCTATTTTCTCTTTTTACAAGTTGTTATTTATATTTTTGCAAAAAAAGTCAATTTCAGGTTCGTTTTTTTTTTGCACTGGATAAAGCTAATAGCTATAAAATATTTTCCCTGGAAAACAACTTTCAAACAGACCCATGCAAAATCTGCAAAGCTAGGTTTTAATTAATTCTAATGAATAGAACCAGAAGATTGCACTGTATGAACAATAATTAAATCCTATTGTAGTTTCTTAGAGTTTTGAAAATAAAAAACTGCAGCCTTTAAAGCTGCGTCACCTATTCCATTAGAAAACGTATCTATGGCCAACCAGTGGGTGTTTTCATAAAATCGTTCCCTAGAGTTCCTCAAGACTCATTTTTCTCATCAAGTCCCTTCGGTCACTGTAGAAGTTTTACAATTTCTGTTGCAAAATACAGGGAGGCAGGCTATGGTGGATGAATTTTAGCCAAGGGAATGGTGGTCAGATGGCTGGCGGAGAGATACTCACATAGAATGCAAGGATTATCATTTCTGTGCAAATATCTTTTTCAGTTTTAACAGATGTAGGCTATGGGTGCCTATACATGGGTATAAAGGCTGTTCAAACATGCTAGAATTCCAGTGCATCAGAGCAGATTTGATTAAGTGAGTCTGCTGGAGTGTGCTAATTCCCGTGCTCCAGCAGCCTCCTCCGCATCGTGTATCAGTGTCCCCACATTTAAAAATGGCTTCAGGAGTGCTTGAACTATAGCTCATCAAATGAACTGCTTTAATTAAATTAGTCTGCCACCCCCAGCACACATGTAAAAATGCCCCAAGGTTCTACTTTGGAAAGTGACTATGAAAATTATCATTCTTCCATATCTATTGCTTATTCCTGGACTCAAGATAAAATCAGTCTAGTTGAGAAGGGAAAAAGCACTTCCTAAATACCAACTTTGTAAACTCTACCTTTAGATCTGAAAGTCAGGCAGTGACACATATTTCCAACAATAAAAATAAAGTCCCTGCTGTGAGGATAATTTCTTTTTTTCATAAAATAACATCTGCAATGTAAAAATGCATAAATAGTACTGCGAGCAAGCAAGAGAAAGTATGCAATTGTAGTATAATGGTTATGGCAGTCCACTGGGCTGGAGGGCATGGTAGAGACAGTCAAAAAGCCCAGGGCTGAATCAATTCAGTCTTTGCAGATTAGTCTAAGATGCACAAATTAAATTGAAACAGAAGTGAACAGACATTTACCTTTGATTCAGAAAATGTAGGCACATGCCTGCAGTGGCTCAGGTCAGAAGTCAGGGGCACTAGAGTATGGATCTCTGGCTGTGTATTCACTTCCTCTTCCTGCTGCCCCTGAGGTCTCTGCGATTTGCAGTCCAGACTTACAGCAGCAGGACTCTGTAGGGTTTCTCATCACTTCCTCTTCTTGCTTCCAGGTGCCTGTGGGGTTTGTAGTCCACAGTTGCAGCCAGCAGTAATTTTGAGCAGAGAAAGGGGTGTTAAACCCCCTTCCCTGGCCCTAGCCCTCAGCTGGGGTTTGCCTAGGAGGAGGGGCAGTCCTCCCCACAGACTGTGCTGCATCCCTAGCTGGGCTTGCCCTCCCCTCCCCTCCCCTGCCCCTACCCAGCCCATATCAGCCAGGCCTCACTGCTTCAGCTAGGGAGTACAGGGGTGGGGCCAGCTCTGCCCTGCTCAGCCCAGCCCAGACCACGGTTGGAAAACATGCTGGGATGCTGGTGGACTGTTATTTAACTTGAACCAGGAAGGGGTCAGGGACAGAAATGTCATAAACTGGTTTGACCCAAATTAGTTAAGTCTCAATACTACTATCAACAAGGTTTATCTTAAACCAGTTTCAGCCATTTTGAAGCTGCTTTATGTGCACTAAACTTCTACTCTGTTACAGATTTAAATCAGTTTCTGATCACTTAAACCAGTTTATGTGTAATTTGTATTCCTGGCCAAGGAGTCCTGAATTCTAGTCCCTGCTGTCTGATAAATAATGAGCATATCAGAGGACTTTAAAAAAATAAGAATGAATTTAGGGACTTTGAAAAACGAGAATTAATTGAAGTCAGAAGGGCCTGATGGAATTCACTCAGAATGTCTATACATGTGCTACAGGGTGGGAGGGTCTCTTGGGAACCACTCTAATTAAAACATTTACAGTGTCTCTTGTATTCATCATCCTGTGATTCAAACTGGCATCAGGGACACTTTAACTAAAGCTCGTTGAATGAGCTTGAACTATGAGCTTCAGTTAAAGTGCCTCTGCCAGCATTTTGAAATGCAGGAATACTGAATACATGTGATGGTGAGGCTGCTGGAGCATTTTAATTAGAATGCTCCAGAAAACTCAAGTAATTGAGTCTACTCCAACACATACTAATTAGAATGCATCAGAGCTGGCATCCTGTACATGTACAGGCACCCAATGTGCTGCCTTTCTCTAGTCCTCTGGGATCTCTTGTTATCCATGCAAACATTATTGCAGAACAGTACCATGGCAAGAAAGTTTGGCACATGGAGCAAAGTCTGCAGTGGTAGCCTGCCCTCACCCCACGAACAGGTTCTGGGGGCAGAGTGCCAACAGGAGCTGCCCATTTGGGGTGGGGCACAGGACAGAGCATGGGAATGGAAGGAGGGTAGCTTCCACTGCTGCTTGCCTGGGAGTGCATGCAGCAGTGGGAGCCACCCTCCTCCCATCCCCATGCTCCCCCAAATAAGCACCTCACAGCTCTGTCCTGTGCCCTGCCCCAAATGGGCAGCTCCTGTTAGTGCACCTTCACTTAGGCATCTGGGGCAGCTGCCCTGCTCTCTCCCCACTTGCTACTGCACTTTTTCAGAAGCTGAGTTGCTGTTACTACAGGGTAATTTTTTAACACTTCTTGGAATGTAGATGCCTAAAACACATCTAAGTCTCATTTAGGTGCCTAAAGAAACCAGTCTGAATATGGTCATTGAAATGGCTGTCACCTACAAAACTTTTTGCTTCTTTGAACCAGGTAGTCCCTAGCATGCTACCCTACCCTGCCTTCTGCCTGACTTCAGACTAACATGGCTACTAACCTCTTTCTAATTTTGCCTTGTGCTTTTGGACAAGCTGCTTTGGGATATAAATTCAAATTCAATTAAAATTCATCCACACTCCATGTGGTGTAGGATCATAAACTGTGTAAGTGCCAAAAAAGGCAGTCATACAGCTATTGTTTCTGTTTTTCAGAAAATAATGAACTTGACATGTAGGGAAATAAAGAAAAATAGAATTCAGCCATAAATCTTTCAAGATTTTAGAATGATTAGATCTCAGCTTCTTACAGTTAGGTTTTATTCCTGGATTGAAAAAGAAAAATAAAATTTCCTGCTTTTTCAACTGCCAATAAGATTTTCAGTTTCAAAAGAACTAGTTACAGAACTAACCTGAATAAATTGAAAGGAATTAAATATTTGTTTTACACCTGCAAAGGAAGCTACAGCTACTGGGCACATCCACACATGTGCTTTACTGCAGACTAAACTTGTTTACTGTGCAGTAAAGTGTCACTGTTTACATGTGCGTGGAAATTGGGCTGGTGTAGACTAATTTACAGTGCCATCAGATAGTCCTGTCAGACAGAGGTACTATCTGAAAGTGGAGTAAATTACTGTGCTTAAAGACACATTTAGATGATGATGTCAGGATTAGTTTACTTTGGCTCAAATTGCACAGGAGTTAGTTTATTTAGTCACATTAATTGAATGTGTACATGTACCCACTGAAAACTAATTTATTACTTCAACAAACTTTGTTTTTATATAGGAATGTCTACATGAGATGCTGACTGCATAGTAGCCAAAAAATACTGTGCAGTAGCACATCACAGCATGGCCAAGATAACATGGATGCCAGGGTGCTCTGTCACCCCTTCCAGACCACTGAGCCAGTTTTGGGCCCGCCCCTCCAGCACTGACTGGTTGGGAGCAGATTGATCTGGACACTTTTATGATGACAGTGGCTCCAGGCCTTCTCATATGCTGGGCCACCTTCATGCACATCATTACCCAGTTGCCCCCTCACTCTTCGCCCCCACAGTGCACACCAGGACATTGGTATGTGGCCACCCCTCACTTAGCAGAATATGGTGGCTATCACCATCATGAAGCTGGCCACACCCCTCACCCCCATCGCCTAGCCAACCAGTTCAATGTGGGCAGGACCATGACTGAATAGGCCATCTGGGAGGTATGCTTGGACATCCAGGACATCCTGGACAGCCAGTTCATCTGCCTTGTCAATTTGCAGGTGGTCACTGACTTCTGCCAGATGAGCTTTCCAATTGCTTGGGGTCTATGGATGGCACCCACACCCATACTCCATCCTTTGCCTGACCCAGGCTACCCTGCACCCATGATGCCCAGGTCCTTCACTACTCCCTGCTCCCTTAGCTGATGGAGAGAGTGCTGTCTGGACCCATATCATACTTATAGGTTTGGCAGTACTATTTTCACTAGCACAATGACTGAAAGAGACTTGGGGGTCATGATTGACCACAAGATGAACATGAGCCACCAATGCAATGTTACAGCTGGCAAAGCAAATAGAATTCTGACTTCCATCTACCAATGCATCTCAAGCAACACCCAAGAAGTCATCCTCCTGCTTTACTCAGCCTTGGTGAGCCCACAGGTGGAGTACTGCATCCAGTTCTGGGCTCCATACTCTAGAAAAGATGTGGAGAAGCTTGAGAGAGTCCAGAGGAGAGTCACACATATGTTTAGAGTTCAAGAGAGCAGGCCTTATGAGGAGAGACTGAGAGGCATGAGACTCTTCAGCCTGGAGAACAGAAAGCTCAGGGGGGACTTGGTGGCAGCCTATAAGTATATAAGGGGTATGTATCAGGAAGTGGGAGAACATCTGTTCACTAGAGCATCCTAAGGGAAGACAAGGTCTAATGGTCATAAATTGCTGGAAGACTGTTTTAGACTGGACATTAGGAAAAACTTCTTTACCATCTGAGTCTCCAGAGTCTGTTCCCCTAGAAGTGGTGCAAGCACCTACCCTGGATACTTTCAAGAAACATTTGCATGCTTATCTTGCTGGGGTCATCTGAAACCAGCTGACTTCCTGCCCTTCGGGCAGGGGGCTGGATACGATGATCTCGTGAGGTCCCTTCCAGCCCTAATGTCTAAGCAATCTATGAAATCTGCAAACCCCTGGTCAACTACCTCCTCACCCTTGTGGAATGGGATGAGTAGGGCAGGAGGGCTTCAAATGCCTATGCCCTGGCACCAGGCCATGGGTCTCCTGCCCTGGGTTTCTCTGGCTGTGCATCTTGGGCAACACTGCCCACAACCAAAACTGTCTGGGCACCCTTTCCCTTCCCCTCTCCCACCCTTCCCAACCCCCCACCCTCCTCCCGGGGCATACATCGGGGTGCAGAGAAATGCAGCATGAGAAAGAGATGTGCTTCCATTTTATTAAATGTTATAGCTGATAAACTTTAGTGTGTTTAAGAAAGAAAAACTGTTGAATATTGCCCAGGGCAGAACTTGGTCTGTTTTCCTAATTAACACAAACCAGAAAACATATGAAGAGGATGCAGGGAGGGGTTTGAGAAAGGAATGGAAGAACCTGGATGGAAGGGAAGATTAGGATCCAGGGCTCAGTCTCACCCTTTGAAGACCCTGGACCCACCACCCTTGACCACAACCTGGGGCTTGTATATGGCAGCTGGCTCAAGCCCAGGGCCTGCCTATACCTGCCAAAGTGGTGCTGCTCCCCCACAGTGAGACCTAAGGCAAGAGTGGTGCCACAGGGAGCAGAAGAGTTCCCACCCCCAGGCCCTATGACTGGCAGGTGGACAGCCGGCAGGCTTTGTTACCAGACGCTGGCCCAATAACAGCCAAGGCCAGAGGGCTGGTGGCCCACACTCTCCCTCCCATTCTGAGCACTCCTGTGCCCAATTGGGACTGGACTGGAAATGCTTGTGGGGCTTGCATGTATGGGGTGATTGCCAGTGGTCAGGGTAATGAGTCTGAAAGTGGGGCAATGTCCCAGATGGCCCTGGCATCAGGTTTTGGGCAGCCCAGTCCCATTTTCCTCACCCACTGCTGCTCCCCAGAGTGGGCCCCACAGAATGCTTTCCTGCCTCGAGACCATGGGTCAGCAGCTCCCATGGACTGCATCTCCTGTCCCAGCATCCCCTTGCCCCCCAACATCTCCCAGCCAAGGCACAGGGGGGCCACCGCCCCCCCTCCACAGCTGCCATGCAGGATCCCCCCCACCATGGGACTTCCATTCCTGTTGCCTCAGAGAAGAGTCCCTGGAGCAGGGCTTGCGATGCCATTGGGATCTAGGTGTCAGCCTACCTCTCATGCCCAGGAGGGCTATGGGTTCTCCATGGGAGGTGCCAGTTAGGGTTGTCATACATGGACCCCAAGTGGTATATGACCCTATACATAAACTCCTTATCCTGGCACCACAACTCTCACCTCTGCAGCAATATGGGTCATCACCTTCAAACAGCAGGTAGCCATCTGGAGACCCCATTCCTGTGCCTTGGCAGCCTGGGTATAAGCATCCTCCACCCTGTCCATTTCCTCTCTCTACATGTGGAGTCTGCAGACAGAGCTTTTGTACAACTAAAATGAAGTATAAAGAGAAGTGTTTCAAAGGCCTGTCATCATTCACCTGGGCACTCATGCAGACACACCAAGGGAGCTATGGTGAGCTCCCTGTCTGGACCCTTCCCTTGCCAGCTGCTCTCCAGCTTGCACAGGTCCCAGCTGTGCTACAGGTGGGAAGCACCTGAAACAAGGCAGAGGAAGAGTTCCAGGGAAGTAGGGCCTGGGTCTCTCTGCAAGCACTGTGGTGGGCAATTGCTCTGCTCCTCAACAAGGGTCCAGGAGCCCTGGTTCCCATGGGAACATGGAACATTCCTGGAGTGGGTAGGAATGGACCACATTGGGGAATGCTGGCGGGACTCTTACAATGCTGTCTTCCGCCATCCTTCCCTTACAGAAGAGATGTGTCAGTGCTCGATCACTATGGGAGCAGCACCTAGATCCTCTCATTGCCATGGTGAAATGCACCTTGGATGGTATGGTTCTTACACCACCACCTTCCCCTATGCTCCCCTATCTAAAGAGACATTTTGGCTCTACATCCCTGACTCCCAACATCCCCCTGGTGAGTCTGCTGGGCCTGGAGGGATGAGTTTTTCCAGTTCTCCCAGGGGAGCCCCAGGCAATATGTCATGCTTTCAGCCATGGTCCCCTGGAAGCATCTTGACAGCTGGAGAGGGGTCAATCACTGTGACAGCAAGCTGGGGAGCTCCAGGTTGCCACTCAACATGAGCAAGCACCTTAAAATGCTATCTGTGGCTCCACTATGATGAGCTGATACCCTGGAAGAGTTGGTAATCGCCAACACTATTGATACACTGCTCAGTCTGTGATCTGACCTGGAGAGTATTTCCCTAGACCCCGGATGCCTAAACAGAGTCCTGCTGTGGGCCACCCTTGGCTTTCCAGCACCGTTCTACTGAGAATACTTTTAGAAGGGAGTAGAAGGACGGAGGGAGGGAGTTACAGAAGAGTCAGGGGGTTTTTTGCTAGGAGGATTTTTTTCTTGTTCCTGCTGCACTGCAACTGCACCCTGACCTCAGAGAACTCTCTGTCAACTGGGCCTGTAGCAATGGCAACTGGGGGTCATGCTGTTGCATCTGCAGTTGTAACTGTTTTTTACACTTTACCTTCAGAGCTCAATAAATACTTTCAGTGCCTTTCATTTCATGCTTGGGGGAGAGTAAGGTGGCTCTGCACGACTGCTCATGGCAGCTATGGTGAGACTTACTTTTCCCAGGTGGTCATCTTGGCCCTGAAAGATAGGGCAGGGAGGTGTCAATTAGGTAGATTTATGTTTCCATTGAATGGGACATGGGCTGATAAGCAGCTGAGGCTGGTAAGGGAATTTGGTGCCCTGGTTTCATTCCAGGATGGTAGGGTGAGGGCAAGAGGATGGGGGGTCACTGCTCTGCTGAGGACTGAAGGGCAGAAACATTTTAAGCAATTAGATATCTGGGGTCCCACACTGTGATCAGGCAAGGTGGGATGATCCCTGCCCTGCCTCCCCTGAGCCCCTTTCTGGCCTTCTCTCTCATGGCATGAGCGAGAGCTGTGACCATGGTGACAATCTGTAGCAGCTGCAGATCCCCCCCGCTCCCCTTTCCTTTCCCTCCCTCTCTTCCTCCCAGAGGTTCCCCATTTCCCTCAAGGCACCAGTCCTCATCATAGCCACATGGATCAGGGGTGAACCATACCATCCTGGGCTGCACAGCATCCTCAATCAGGGCATAAGTCATCAGGAGAACTGGGGCGAAGGCTGACTGCCTTCTGTGGGTTGTGCTGCAGCAGTGACTGCTGTGCTGATGGGGGGGGGTGGGCAGTATGCACTCTGTGCCCTGGGAGGGGAGCAATGAGGTGTCTGCAGCATGGGCCCAGGACAGCCATGGCCCCTGTGTGGGGAATGGTGTCCCTGGGCCCATGACTTCTGCTGCAGTCTGCATGGCCAAGGTCCAGGGTCGGGGGAACTCCCATAAAGTAGATGACACATGCCCAGATTCCAGGTCCTGGGTCCCAATGTCCATAGCTTGGAGCTCTCATCCCCTTCCTGCATCCCATTCTGGGTGCCATGGGTGAGAGGATCTCTTTGGACTGCACTTCCAGCTATAGCTGCACTTTGGCTCCTGAATCCTGTGATGATGCACGGACCTGCAGCAATGCACCAGACTCCTTGAGGACCAGCTCCACCAGCTGTGCTCTTACCCTGTGGCCCCTGGTGACCTTCTCCTATGCATCCAGTTGTCATGCTGTGCCAGGACCTCCCTGCACCTCCTCCATCTTCTATGGAGGGTTCCCTGCTGGTAACTCCTCCAGTCTCCCAGTGGTACTGTAGGTGTGCAGGCAAGGAAGTGGGACAGCTTCTTGTAAAAGGGTGCTGTCTGCCTTCAGCCCCTGGACCTCTTATTGGTGTCAAGCATGTAGTGACGCTAATTCCTTATCACTTTGGTCTTGCAGCCTTGCACCTGCCTCTGCTGGGTGATGTTTGAAGACATTTCTGTTATGGTGCTCTTTCTGGAGCTGGATATTTTCCTTGCCTCAGATGGTGATGAGATTTCTTATTTCCCCATACTTCCAGTGGTGTGCCCTAATTTGGCTGGTAGAGGATGACCAGGCCATGTCATCCATGGTCCATGATGGTGCCTGTGGGGCCTCAGTGTCCACCAGTGGGTGATGGTCTGGCTGCAAGGAAGTGGATGGAAAGCTGGAAGGGTACCAGGTAGTTTGGAAGGGTGGATGGCTCGAAGAAGCAGAGGATGTGCATGGGCAAGGATCCCAGTGCTTGCTTCTCCCTCACAATTCAGTGGGATGTGACCTTTGCTCCAGAGTGACCAGAGCTCCAGTGGTCAGGCCATCCCCACAATGTAGTACTTTCCAGGGGCTTAAAGCAGACACCATGAAATTCTGACAGTGCCATTTCACCCAGGTAGGAAATTTCTATTGTCCTCTAGGTACAACACAGAAAAAAGTGGCCACACCAGATCTGGTCCTGAGACTTCCAAGGGTATCTCCCTGCCTGCCTGAGCCTGCATGCTTAGTGACCCTGCTTCCCATCCTATTATTCTGGGACTCTATAGTTGCAAGCCAAAGAAGCTTTGAAGCATGCCAGATGCCCATGCATCCAAGCCATGGAGGTCACAGGACTGCTTCAGTGTAGGCCCAGGCCAATTTTCTGCCTTCTGCTACTCTGGCCCAGCAGATGTGGACCACCCACACTGGCTCCTACTCAGGGAGCAGGGTGCCATGCTGGGATCTGGGTGGTAGGGTGCCTGGCCCTGGGGATGTGTTCTCATCAATCCTTCTGGTCAAGGGGAAGGGCCAGGGCAGGTGCAGGTGCATCCTGAAGATCAACACCTGGCTGTGCAGGTAGTGTCACCAGCAGGGATTTGACTTCTTTGACCATGGGATGTTGTTCCAAGAAGAAGGATTGCTGGGAAGGAATGGGATCCACCTGATGAAGAGAGGGAAGAATGTCTTCATAGATAGGCTTACTAACCTAGTGAGGAGGGCTTTAAACTAGATTCACCAGGGGATGGAGACCAAAGCCTTGAAGTAAGTGGGGAAGTGGGAAACCTGGAGGAAGAGCAAGCAGAAAGAGGCAACAGGGGAAGTGTTCTCATACTTCCTGAGAAATCAGGACAATCAACTAGTTATCTCAGGTGCCTGTACACAAATGCATGGAGCCCAGGTTCGTTGCAGGTAGATCCTGCCTGACAAAGCTTATAGCCTTTTATGACCGGGTCACACACTGCCTTGACACAGGAGTGGAGGTTGATGTCATCTACCTCGATTTTAGGAAGGCCTTCCACACAGTTTTGCATCCTAGTCTCATAGGGAAGCTAACAGGCTTTGGAGTGGATGCCTACACAGTCAGGTGGGTGGCTAACTGGCTTAGGGACTACACCCAGTGGTGGTTGATGAGTCATTTTCAACCTGGAAGGAGGTGGGCAGTGGGGTCCCACAGGGTTCGGTCCTTGGACCAGTATTATTTAATATCTTCATCAGTGGACGAGGGTGTGTTGAGCACCCTCTCCAAGTTCATAGATGATACCAAATTATGGGGCAAAGTTAATACACCGGAGGGCAGGAAGCAATTATAGGCTAACCTGGACACGTTAGATCAATGGGCGGAACACAATAGGATGCAATTCAACAAAGATAAATGTAAGGTACTCCACCTAGGAAGGAGGAATCCCCAGCACACCTACAGGTTGGGGGATGACCTCCTCAGCAGCTCAGAGGCTGAGAGAGATCTTGGAGTCATAGTTGACTCCAAGATGAACATGAGCCGGCAGTGCAATGAGGCCATCAACAAAGCCAATCACACCTTGTCATGTATTAGCAGATGCATGACCAACAGATCGAGGGAGGTGATGCTCCCCCTCTAGGCAGCATTAGTCAGGCCACAGTTGGAGTACTGTGTCCAGTTTTGGGTGCCGCACTTCAAGAGGGGCACAGAGGATCTGGAAAAGGTTCAGAGGAATCACCTGCATGATTAGTGGTCTCCGTGAAAGACCCTATGAGGACAGGTTGAGAGATCTGGATCTCTTCAGCCTATACAAAAGACGGCTGAGGGGTGACCTTGTGGCCGCCTATAAATTTATCAGGGGAGGACAGCAGCGAATTGGAGATGTGCTGTTTTCCAGAGCTCCTCAAGGAGTAACTTGGAATAATGGGTGCAAAGTAGTGGAGAGTAGGTTTACGTTAGATATTAGGAAGACATTTTTTACAATAAGGGTGGCCTGGATCTGGAATGGGCTTCCAAGAGAGGTGGTGCTATCACCTAACTTGGAGGTCTTCAAGAGGAGGTTTGACAATCACCTGGCTGCAGTTGTCTGACCTCGGTCCTCTTTCCTGCCAGGGGCAGGGGGTCAGATACAATGATTCATTGGGTCCCTTCTGACTCTATAATCTATGAATCTATGAGCCTGGGAAACAAGCAGGAAGAACTGGAAGTCCTTGCACAGTCACGGAACTACGACATGATTTGATTAACAGAGTCTTGGTGTGATAGCTCACATGACTGAAGCACTGTCATGGATGGTTACAAACTGGTCAGGAAGGACAGGCAGGGAGAAGAGGAGGTGGAGTTGCACTTTACATAAAAGAGCCATATGATTGCTCAGAGCTCCAGTATGGAACTGGAGATAGGCCTGTTGAGCAGCATTCTCTCTAAGTTACACAGTATGCGTGGCCACACAGGTGCACCTGGCAGTGCAGCATTAGTGTGCCTGTGTGGCTGTGCACACTACACAACTTAGAGTGAACAATGCTGTTGAGAGTCTCTGGGTTAAGGTTAGAGGAGAGAGCAATAAGGGTGATGTTGTGGTAGGGGTCTGTTATAGACCACAAGACCAGGAGGAAGTGGTGGATGAGGCTTTCTTCAAACAGGTAGTAGAAGTTTCCTGATCATAAGCCCTGGTTCTCTTGGGGGACTTCAATCACCCTGACATCTTCTGGGAGGGCAATACAGCAGTGCACAGGCAATCCAGGAAGTTTCTGGAGAGTATTGGAAAGCAGAGGAAGGAGCCTGGACTTCAGAAAAGCAGACTTTGACTTGCTCAGGGAATTCATGGCAGGGGCCCCTGGGAAACTGCACTGAGGGGGAGAGGAGTCCAGGAGAGCTGGATGTACTTTAAGGAAGTCTTACTGAAAGTTCAGGAACAAACTATTCCAATGCATGGGAAAACTAGCAAGTATAGCAGAAAACCAGCTTGGCTTAGCAGGGAATTCTTCAGTAAACTAAATCGCAAAAAGGAAACTTATAAGAAGTGGAAATTTGAAGAAATAACGAGGGAAGAATAAAGACGTATTGCTCAGGCATCCAGGGATGAAGTCAGGAAGAGCAAAGTGCAATTCGAGTTGCAGCTCATGAGGGATATGAGGGGGAACAAGAAGGGCTTCCATGACTATGTTGGTAGCAAGAGAAGGATAAGGGAAAGTGTGGGTCCCTTACTGAATGGGGGAGGCAATGTTGTGACAGAAGATGCAGAAAAGGCTGAAGTGCTCAATGCCTTTTTGCCTCAGTCTTCACAGGCAGCTTCCAGACTAGTGCACTAGATAGCACAGTTTTAGGAGGAGATGAGCAGCCTTCAGTGGTGAAAGAACAGGTTAGGGACTATTTAGAAAAGCTGAATATATACAAGTCCATGGAGCCGGATGAGATGCACCTGAGGGGGCTGGCTGATGTGATTACAGAGCCATTTTCCATCATCTTTGAAAACTCATGGCAATAAGGAGAGGTCCTGGATGATTGGAAAAGTATAAACATAGCACCCATATTTAAAAAAAGGGAAGAAGGAGGATCTAGGGAACTATGGACCAGTCAGCCTCACCTCAGTCCCTGGAAAAATCATGCAGCAGATCCTCAAGGAATCCATTTGTAAGCACTTGGAGGAGAAAAGGGTGATTAGGAACAGTCAGCATGGATTCACCAAGGGTAAGTCAGGCATGACCAACCTTATTGCCTTCTATAACAAGGTGACTGGCTCTGTGGATGTGGAGAGGCTGGTGGATGTGGGGTACCTTGATTTTTGCAAGGCTTTTGATATGGTCTCCAACAACATTCTCCTTGGCAAGCTAAGGAAGGATTGACTAGATGAATGGACTGTAAGGTTGATAGAAAACTGGTTGGAGCGTTGTGCTCAGAGAGTAGTAATCAATGGCTTGGTGTCTAGCTGGCAGCCGGTATCAAGTGGAGTCCTCCAGGGGTCGGTCCTGGGGCCAGTTTTATTCAATGTCTTCATCAATGACCTGCAAGATGGCATACAGTGCACCCTCAGCAAGTTTGCAGAGGACACCTAGCTGCAGGGAGTAGTAGATAAGCTGGAGGGTAGGGCTAGGATTCAGAGTGATCTAGACAATTTGGAGGATTGGGCCAAAAGGAATCTCATGATGCTCAGCAAGGACAAGTACAAAGTCCTGCACATAGAATGGAACAATCCCATGTATCAGTATAGGCTGGGGACTGACTGGCTAAGGAACAACTCTGCAGAAAAGGACCTGGAGGTTATAGTAGATAATAAGCTGAATATGAGTCAGCAGTGTGTCCTAGTTGCCAAGAAGGCTAACAGCACACTGGGCTACCTTGGTAGGTGTGTTGCCAGTAGGTCAAGGAAAATGATTATTCCCTCTATTCAGCACTGGTGAGGCTGCATCTGAAGTACTGTATTCAGTTTTGGGCCCCCCACTGCAAAACGGATGTGGACAAATTGGAGAGTCCAGAAGAGTGTGACAAAAATGGTGAGGGGGCTGGAGGACATGACTTATGAGTAAAGACTGGGGGAACTGAGCTTATAGAGAAGAGGAGGTTGAGAGGAAATTTAATAGCAGTCTTCAACTACCTGAAGGGAGTGGGGGGGAGGGGGTGGCATCGAAAATGGATGGAGCTATAGACTGTTCTCAGTGGTGGCAGATGACAGAACAAAGAGCAATGGTCTCAAGTTGCAGCAAGGGAAGTTTAGGTTAGATATTAGGAAGAATTTTCCTATTAGAGAGTAGTAAAACACTGGAGCAGGTTATCTATAGAGGTGGTGGAAGCTCCATCCTTGGGGGTTTTCAAAACCCAGTTAGACAAAGCTTTGGCTGGGATGATCTAATTGGGGATGGTGCTGCTTCGAGCAGGGGTTTGGACTAGGTGACCTCCTTAGGTCCCTTCCAACCCTAGCTTTCTGTGATTCTGTGATTCTGTGCCTGGGAGGGTGTTCCAGTGGGACTGGTGCTCACAGGGCTGTGGCTGCTCACAGTGGGCTCTCCCTGGTTCTTACTCAGGGTGCTGGTGCCCCAGGGCTGGAACTGGTGCAGGAACATAGATCTCTTCCCCACCTCCCAACCAGGCTTCAGGTCACAGCTGGCTGGAGTGAAGAAGGGGATCTGGGAACAGAGGAGTCTGTGACAACCCACGGGCAGGGCTGCCTCGGTGCCTGCAGGGCTGTGCCTGTATGCAGTGGGTTCTCCTGGGGTCTGCATCAGGTCTATGGGGTGGTTTCTGATGGGTTAGGATAGGCACAGCCCAGGAACATGGATGCCCTAGTGCCAGGGCTGGTGTAAGAACACAGACCCCTTCTCTCCTCCAGCCGGGCTGCAGATCACAGCTGGCCAGAGGAAAGATGCAGGGCTGGGAACAGAGGCTTCACTAACTCCTGTCAGTAACAGCCTGGGGCAAGGCCAGCCTGGTGTTTGGCCAAAGCAATGAGCTCCAGCTGAGACTAGACTGCTGCCCTGTGAGGAGGGGTGAGCAAGGGGCTGTGAAGCCCCATGGGATACTGGTGGAATGCAACCTTGATTCACAGTGGGATCTGGCACAGTCGTTCGAAAAGCCACAGTAACCTACAGTGCTTTAATCTGATACCACATCCATCCAGGGTTAACTTAGAGCAGGATCTGCCATTTTTAAAGTAGTCTATGTACCATGACCATCTATTCGCTTAGGGCTGTAAAGCACTTCCTGCGTCCTTATTCTGCAATAAGTATAATGTCTATATCTAGCCAATGTGCACATAACATATCTTTGTCTTAGATTAACTATTAATATAAGTGTTTAAATGAAATATACAAGAAACAGGATACAAATGTGGCAGTTGTTTGCACATTTGAGTCCCGCAAAAAGGGTCCACAAGGTTATGAAGTAAACTAAGCTCTTATTTTTAGTTTATTTAGTGGTATAAAATAAAATAGTTTAGGTTCAAAATCTTGGAAGAATCATCTGTGCTGAGCAGCATTCCTTCCTAAGATGCTGAATGTTCCTTTAATGCTGTAATAATATTTAGGAAAGTTGAGATATTTAAACTCTCACAAGGATTAAACTAAATCTTTTGTTTTGGTCAAGTTTCCAAGTGTAGACAGTATGTGCCACTATGGAATGTCATTTCTTTTGCACATAGCTCTTTTTGACTAATCATGAAAGCATGCAAATTGATACTTATTTCCAACACTAACTCTATTGGTCTGCTGATCTCATACTTTCAAGGTCATTTCACAAACTCACTTTTTTTTTGCTAGGTTCCTATGATAAAGTTCTACAGGGATTCTCTGTTAAGATATTCATGGGAGTACAAGAACAGCCTGGAATTACTAAGGCTTATAACTTCATGTTCTGCTATGCACGGGCACTTTTGCTATGCAGGTGCACACTGCATGCACTTCAGCATTTGTTTTCTCTTGAATTATTTTGATCTATCCACAGAATATATAAGTACTCTTTCTTTCCTTCAAAAATTAGTAACAGCTGAATACCCTCAATTGTTTCTCTAAATCAATTTTAAATGCCAAAATTATTCCTACAACATACAAAATTGACTGCTGCATGGAAATTTAATTGCCGGCAAGTGCCTTTTAGAGCCTCCATGAAGCAGAATCTTAGATGCAGGTTTTTGTTTGTTCTTACTATTTTTATGACAAAATGATCAAAGCACCTCTTGATTACTATTGTTGGATTTTTATATATTTACCTCAGTTCTTATTTCAAGGATCTCCACAGAAATGGATGTAATATTAATTAGATTCATAAAGCTTGCTTATAAGTTATAATTTAATTGGCAGACTAACAGCACATGCTCAATTCTGCAAAAACGTAGGTTTCTTCCAATGTTACCCTACTATTTAACCCTGGCAACTGTCACAAAAGCTACCTGTTGAGAATGCATCATCCAACCATTGGTTCCCACAAGCTTCTGAGCCATAACTGGTCATAGTCTCTGGTAGGGCTGTGTGAAGATTCAGTGGCTGATTTGATTCAGTGGAGATTCGACCTGATTTTGTGGCCAAATCTCCAGATCTAAACTGAATCAGAGGACCCTTTAATCTATCTGAATTGAATCAGAACCCTCTGAATCAATTCAGAGAGATTCAGAAAGATTCAGTGATTGAGACATAGACACAGCTTTAAATTTTTTCTTCTATATACCTCTAGGTAGCAGGCAACTCATGAATGCTGTGATGCTGGGGCACATGGAGTGTCCCACAGAAATGTGGGAGGCTCCCCAGTGCACTCAGTACCAAACCCGGAAGTGGACCAGAAGCACTTCCGGTCCACTTCTGGGTCCTTCACAGAGCACGCTGTGGGGCCCCCTGCACCCTCCCGGCTCGGCAACTAGTGCCTCCTGGGTCTGGGGAGGCATCCAGGGTCCCCCCAGCAGCCAATTGCTCAGCCAGAGAGGTGGAGGGGGGTGGCTTAGCACACTCTCCAGCAGACCCAGAAGTGGACCAGAATTACTTTCAGTTCACTTCCGGGTTTGTTGCCAAGCACATGGTGGGGAGGGGGCATGCTCCTGTGGGACCCTCACAGCATTCATGAGCTGCACCTGGTACCTTGAGGTATGTAGAAAAAACATTTAAAGCTGTGTCTATGTCCAAATCGCTGATTCTCCAAATTAGCATTACATTTTCAGATTTGGATTCGGCCGAATCAAATCAGAGACAGTGATCCGAATCAACCAATCAAATCACTATGCCCGATTTGGGCCGAATTCAAATCCGAATCAAATAGGGCCTGTTTTGCACACCCCTAGTCTCTGTCTCTTATCTCAAGCATGCTTGCAGGTACAGGATGCTCTTCTTAGGCTGTTGGACCCCACAATCCAGGTCTCTTATACCTTTAATCCTGTGTCCCACTCCTTCCAAACTTACAATATCTTATTAAAGAGAAGAGAAGGGGATGATAACAACCTTGAAAATATCTATATGTGAAACAGAAACTGGATAAGATAGAACTTTTCAATATATAAAGGTATAAAAGTAGCTGTAAGCTGAAACTAGACAAATTCAGGACAATAAAGAACCCATTTTTTCATGAGCAGTGGGAGTTAGCCATTGCAGGATGGTTTTTATTTTTTTTTAAATTGAGTTGAGATGTTTTCCTAAAAGTTATGCTGCAATTCAAATAGGATATAATTCAGAGAAGCCCTATGACCTCTTTTAGGCAGAAAGTCAGAATAAATGTTTGCAACCATGCTTTCTCACTTTATATTCTATGAATCATACCTATGAATAAAGACTTCCTTGGTTTTATCTTGCTATGGGTACTCTCAGCTCAATTTATCCCTTCAAGGATGATACAGCAGGCTAGGAAGGACTACAGTCTGAGCAAAAAAAGTTTCTTAACAAAGCACAAAAGAAATCACAAATCTGCCAAAAACAACAGAACCATGGATCTGGTGCCTACAATGTGATTTCATCTTGTCTGTGAATCCTAGTCAGTATCCAGAGTCTAAGCGCCCTTCCTGTCTTCTCTCTCCTAGAGCTCTGTTTTTCTGATAAGTGGCAGTAGCTTCACTTCTTACTTAAAGAAGTACGCCTTCTTTTAAAGCAGCCTCTGTTCCCCTTTTGCTCTCATATTTCTGTTCCTGATCACATCCAGGCTCCTGCCCTCCATACTATTACCTCCTCTCTGTAAGAAGTATTTCAGAAGCAATAGAATTTCCAGTAGAAAAAACAAAACTCTTGTTTGAAAGTGTCATTCAGTATAGATGGCCCTTGATGACTCTGTCATAGCTACTCAGACTGAGGTCCCCTATACACATGCAATCAAAGGTGTAATGGGAGCTAATGTGCAAGCCACAAAATTGTGCCTCCTGTCATACCACATGTGCATGGCAGGAGGTGTGATTTTGGGATTGCACATTAGATCCCATCACAGCTTATTGCTGGTGCAGGGGGAACCCAATTCTAGGGTTTTACATATCATGAAGGCTTGGAAATTGGCTGCTGGGACCCAGCTGTGTGCAGGCACCAGGAGGCACACTGCTGGCACCCAGCATCCACAGCTATGGGACTCAGGGTCCCAGCAGTGTGATTCCCAGTGCTGGGACCCAGAGTCAGCAACTACTGGGCCTGAGAGCCCCCTTACTTGCGAGAATCCTGCCCAAGCTGTGCATTTCATAGATTTCATAGACATCAGGGCTGGAAGGGACCTCGGAAGATCATCGAGTCCAGCCCCCTGCCCAAAGGGCAGGAAGTCAGCTGGGGTCATAGGATCCCAGCAAGATAAGCATCCAGTTTCGTCTTGAAGGTGTTCAATGAAGGCGCTTGAACCACCTCCGGTGGCAGGCTGTTCCAGACCTTGGGGGCTCGAACAGTAAAGAAATTCTTCCTTATGTCCAGCCTGAAACGATCTTGAAGTAGTTTGTGACCATTCGACCTCGTCATCGCTTGGGGCGCTCTGGTGAACAAATGTTCCCCTAGATGCTGGTGGTCACCCCTGATAAACTTGTAGGTGGCCATCAGATCACCCAGGATTTTGAGGCCAGCCTTGCCCCTGCTGTTCTGTGGGATGTCCTTGGGCTCTGCTCATGTGAGAAGGGGCTGGCAGCATCGGACTTGGAGCTCCTGGTTCAGACCCCTGAGCAGTGCATCCCAAGGCTTCCCCTCCTGCTGTCTCCACATAATTGCTATTCTCCGGGGTGGCTCGAGACTGATCTAATTCCACTCGTGTGCTGTGGCTGTGGGGATTAGCAGCGCTCAGCTCTCAAGCGCCGGTGCTCCGTGTGCTGGGTGAATGTCACTCTCAGCCTGCTCCCTGGTCTCTCAAAGCCGGGGGAAAGGTGGCTATGACCCATGCGGGCTTGGGGTCCCTGGCATTGCCAGAGGCATGGGTTCGGAGTGGCCTGAGTAGCCTCACAGCCCCTGATGCAGCACTGAGCTTTGCCCCAAAGTTTGGTGTCATCGGCAAACTTGGCCAGTCTGCTTCTGACTCCAGTGTCCACATCATTAATGAAGATGTTGAACAGTATGGGTCCAAGGACAGAGCCTTGGGGGACCCCACTGGTCACAGGACACCACGATGAGTGACTTCCATCAATTACTACCCTCTGGGTCCGACCCCGGAGCCAATTTTCCAGCCAGTGGATCGTGGAGGACCCAAGGCGACAATTGGCCAGTTTCTCCAAGAGGCGATCATGGAACACCAGATCGAAGGCTTTTTTGAAGTCAAGATATATGACATCAATCTCTTCTCCCTTGTCCAGGTGATAGGTCACCTGGTCGTAGAAGGAACAGCAGCCCTGTGGCTTGGAGCCTCATTAGCTGAGACCCTGCTACGTGTGCACATCAAAGCTTGATAGCAACAAGATCTAAGTTTAGCTAGCTGGAGCTTTTTATGGCATTATAAATACTTTGCACATGAACCTGGTCTCGAGGTAATTGCACAATAAATCAGCTAATTGTTCAATAGCTGTAATGTGTAAAGGGGGCCATAGTCTTTCAACAAGGTATAAAGTTGGATGTTAACATGAATACTTCAATTCACAAAAAGGTTGAAATGCAACATGAAGGTCACAACATGAAACACAATAAAGTAGAGCCCCTGAAAGATAATGACCTATCGTAAATAAACAGAAATACTCCCAGTCTGCCACGTATTCTTATTCACAGAATTTAAGGCCAGAAAGAGTGCCTCAATCATCTAGGATGACCTCCTGTGTATCATGGGCTATTAAATTTCACATGGTTACCTCTGTAGTTTTCTGTGTTTGCCTAAAGCATATCTTCCAGAAAAGTAGCCAGTCTCTATCTGAAGATATTTGAACATGGACAATCAAGCATTATCTTTGGTAGCTTGTTCTAATAGTTAATCACCTTCTATGTGAAAATTTTAAACTTAATTTTCCATTTGAATTTGTCTGACTTCCATGTGCAGACATTGATTTTTTTGTTATGTCTTTCTTCACAAGAGAAATATTGTACTCAATATTTTTCCCTCTAAAGGGCTTATTCCTTGGGACTAATACAGTTCTTGATTTTTTTGCTAAGCTAAACAGATTTCAGTCTGTCAACATTAAATATTTTCTCTGGTCTTTTAATCATTTTTGTGGAGCTACCTACAAGTTTTCCGGGGTTTTAAAATATTTTTTTATATTTAAAAATATAAATATAAATATGGGGCAGGGGGCTGGACTCGATGATCTTCCAAGGTCCCTTCCAGCCCTAATGTCCATGAAATCTATAAAATAAATCCTGTTCTGCATTAGTTTCCCTAGTACCATATACAGAGATGAGCTAGATCTAGATTTACACATTACTATTCTGTTTATACGACTAACAGTCATATTCACCCATTTTGCCATGGGGAGCACATGTACAATTGTTTAGGATATGGCCAAATCCTTTCCATAGTCACTGCTTTCTAGAATGAAGTTCCCTTTCTGTTAGTCTGAATTCCGTGATCCAAGATGTTTTAATATGTCCAAATGCAAGTACATACATTATGTTTAAAGGGGACCGAAGCTTACCAAGAAGTCAAAATCACTCAGATTCATTGTCTGGTCCTTATCATTATTTACCATTCCACAAAGATCTTCAGCAGCAATTTAATTTTTCCTTCCAGATCTTTGATGAAAATGTTGAGTATGAATATGTAGAATATGGCCTGATATGTATCCCCACAGAATCCAAGTAGTTATACTCACATGCATAATTATTTTTAAAATCTGTTTGTTAGCACTTATTAATTCAGTTTACATATGCTCTGCTGCTAGTGTATGGTATTAATTTTTTCATCAGACCTCCCTGAGGTAGAAAGCATATGTCTTCATTCCCTCCCAGGTAACCCCAGAGAGGAGGCTGTACTGCACACTCTGCCCATTCACATGCTGGAAACATGGCAGTGAAGCTTCTCAGAGGATGCTCCCTACCAACCACTCAAGATCCCTTTCACCAGTATCCTTGAAAATGGCCATGAGGGGTGCCTTTGGATTAGTATTAACCCGACATATCTGGGTTTGGCATGTGCAAGTGAGAGCAGATGGGCAGGGCGTGCTAAAAAGCATCATACCTAGAGGTGCTGGGGGCACACCTCTGCCCCCTTGTAGACTTTCTTAGGATGTAGACAGACATGCCATTTGTATCAATATCAAAGAATGCCAACGTAAGCTATTACAATGCAGTTTTTACCTTTACATGATTGTGTAGCAATCCAAGCTCAGCAAAACTGCTTCAGTGTTAACCTTGCTTCATTCCAAGCCACAGTTAGGGTGAGGTAGTTCACTGGTATTGCTGTAGGCTCATGCTGATGTAACAGCCAGCTACAGTGAAATGCTTAATTCAGACTCCTGAGCAAAGCCCTTTTACAGCACCTAAAATATACTTTCTTCTATACTTTTCACTGTTCAAGGAGGAGCATCAGTCAAATACCCAACAAAATGTTAAGGATGTTATAGGTGAGCAGTTCCCTTTATCAAGCAAACCTGTACTTTTCATCAAAAAAATAAAAACAGATTTGTTTGAAAAGGCTTATTTTTCATAATACTATGCTGACAGGGATTAATTAGATTCTTCTCATTTAATTTTTTGCCAACTCAATCCCGTATTAGTTTTTCAGGTTTTTTTGCTTGGAACTGATATGTGGCTAGCTGGCTTTTACTTATCTGAGTCATCCTGTTTACCCTTTCGCAAATATTAGAAATCCTTCAGTCTTCTGGAATTTCCCAGCTATTAAATCTATTAAAACTTAAAGCCAGCAAATAAGATCTCTCCTTGGCATTTTAGGGCCTGTTTACTTAAAACATTTATTCCTTACATTCACTGTCTTATGTCCCACTCAGTTACTAATGGGACATCCTTTTGTGACTCAAGGTCTTCACCCTGTTTCTTTCCAAATGCAGAGCAAGTATATTCATACAACATTTTTGCCTTTTCTGCTTCATTATTAGTAATTTTACCATCTCAAACTTTCTTGCTGTTAGGCTTTCTTTTGTTCCTAATATATACAAAAAACCCTCCTGCCAGTCATGATTTTTTCCCTGATGTTTTAGTTTCCCTTATTAATTTTTATTTCCTAATTACTAATTTATATAATGGCATCTATATCTCCCCTTTATAATTTATTATATAGTTCTTTATTTCTAATTGCTGAATCAAGTTGGAGTAGCCACTTGAACCAAAATAGACTTTTAGCTATAGTTGATCCCATTCTGGATTGTATAATCCCTGCATTTTGGCCATCCAATAAATAAATTCATAAAGACAACCATAAGTCAATTTTGCTCTTAAATTGCATAGTTTGGGGAAGTTAGCCCCTTCGAGGAATCAATAAATAATTAATAGTTATGACAATCTTCTATCTAACAATATTTTAATTCCATTTTTTAACTAACATTGATCCAAATGCATTAACTACATTTCTGAGCTCTTGATAACTCTAAAACAAGCAAGGGAGTGTAAAGTACAATGTCATCCTTACACATCTATCTTTTACCTACTTTATCCTTCTTGAACATGTTATATCCTACCGAGGTGGAGGCTGGGGCGGAGGCAGAAGCCGAGGCGGAGGCTGGGGTGGAGGCCAGGGTGGAGGCAGAGGATGAGACAGAGGCCAGGGCGTAGACCGAGGCAGAGGTGGAGGCCATGACAGAGGCTGGGGCAGAGGCCGGGGTGGAGCCCAAGGGCGGGGTGGCCATATAGCTCTGGCTCCATTTCTCTCTGGCTCCATTTATCTCTGGCTCCATATAATGATCCTACCTTCCTTCAAGGTGATATTCCACTTATGTGAATTTCCCACTAGGGTCCAATGATAAAAATTGTATCAAATTTCTTCTCCTTAATGAGAAATCCCATTTTCTCTTTCTTTGGGTGTGTACAGACATTCAGGCAGCCTGTCAGGGAGGCATTCTACCTCATGGTGCTCTACACAAAGTGCCATGAGTTAGAATGCCATTGAACCCAACAGGTGTAAAAGAGCCCCAGACAGGGGAAGGAATGGAGCCCAGCACCGTGTGGGCCTAGCTGGCTACCCCTGCTCGCATCTTGGAGAAAGACAGGCCAGGCCAGACAGGCCTCAGAGGCAGGGGGGGTTCAGTTCCCCGCCCCCCCATCCCAGTTCCAGGCATGGCAGCCTCTGCTACTGTCAAGATGCTTGCACAGCGGCAGGGGGGAATGGTTCCCCCATACCTTGTGACCTATATTCTTAGTCCTGCCTCTACAAGCTTTGCATTGTGCAAAAGGGGCACCTTCAAATTCCTAGCTGTATATACCATGCTTTGATTAATACCTTGCTGATGCAGCACTTGCCTGTGGTTCACTGCAGATGCTTCCTATTAAAGGGTCTGCTTTAAATCATTCTGGGGTATATTTCAACCTCCCTGTTGAACCAAGTACAGGGAATGGACAAGTAGCTTAGTGCCAACATTTGTTGCCATGCTTCTTGGTGCATCAGGTATAAACAGAGTGCAACTGACTTTCTAGCTCTATGTCTCTGAAAAAAGGATCACACCTACATCACCCACAATCTTCTTGTCCTTATCTTCAAAAATCTTCACAGTTTAACCTAAAACTATCCAGCTGACTTATTAGCTTATCCCATTAACTTGCCTTCATTCTATGTCAGCCTCAATAGTTTGTTTAATTGCTTCTCTCTGCAGCACCTGTATAATGCCTTCCCATATTGTACCTTAATCATCATAAAATGTCAAAGAACTACAATGATCCTACCTTCCTTCAAGTCACCCTTTGAAACTTGCATCTTTTGTAACGTATAGGGGAAAAAATTGCAGTCTGGTTATGTTTAGATAGCTAGCAAGTTTCAATTATGTCACCTGGTATGCTCTATTATTTTAGGCAATGATGTCACTTACCACGCATAGCATAATCAGACCCATATTTGATTGCCTTGAGCTGCTCCTGGAATACAAATATTTTGTAATATTTAATTTAAAGACTGCTAGCCTAGCAAAAGCCTGGCCCCCAGCTGTTTACTCAGTTGGCAGAACAGGTTATTCTTATAACCTTAGCTACTCACAGACCTTCAAGTACTATAGCAACAATACAAAATATGTCCTCTTCCAGGAAAGTTCATAAAACTATTCTTTATAGTCTAGACCTCCCTAAGCATAGCCATGTCTTCATTATCTCTACATTGCCTTACTCAAGGTACTTAACATGCAGACTACTTCTGAAATGCAGCTATGGAGAATGAAAAGGCCTGCCAAATTGGCATGTATATAGCCTATAGCTGAGCAGCAACACCTCCTCCCTTATTTGCTTTTTAAAAGAAATAGCAAGTCTTGCTCAGTTTTTTGAAAGGTGTCTATTTTCAGGATCAACTCCCAGCCTGCATCCTTGATTCATGTGCTCACACCTAGGTAGCAGTTAAGATGTGTTAGCACCTATTGGCTAGTACTGAGTAGCTCCTCAGTTAACCCACAGCATTTTTTAATTACCTTCATGAAGCACCTAACTCTCCACATAAATTGTTTAGGGCATTTAGATGTCTACCTAAGCCTTGGATTTTATTCTGGATATTAGAAACCTAAAAATTAGTTCTTGTAGCACCTTAACTGTAGGGCTCTAGTCTTTTTTTGATCTAGCAATCTTTTTTGGTTTTTTACAGTTGGAAGTATCACTGATACTTCTAGTAGACTAATTTTAAATACAACAATGGGTCCACACAAGTATGTAAGCTACTAAATAAGATAGAACAATAAGGGGTAATCAACATATACTGCAGATGTTTTTCCAAATATCCCCTATCAATAGAAAGCTTTTCAACTAACACTGTTTCTATAGATGTTATGAGCCAAATTCAGCTCTGCTGTAAAGAAATCACATTAAACCTGGAATTTATTTGGTTCTTTAGTTTCCAATTAATATTTTTTTTTCATTTTCAAATCTAACTCCTTTATTATTTTAGTTACCTGTGATTCATACACTTTTAATAGACTTTGTACTATTCTTTCACGAGAAAGACTGGGTCTATTCTTTACTAACATTCTTTGCTAAGAATTGATTGGGTTTAGCCAATGTTATTGAAAATGCTCAACTAGATAAAGGTTACCACTTCAGTTTAAAAAGCCTCATCATTCATCCAGCACTTTTAACTGTTAGCATCAATAAGTTTTATTTATTTGATTTTTATCATGTGAATTTTTTTCCATTGATAATGAAGGGACTTGTCATTTGATACATATAATGGTGAGATGAAAGCAGTTGATAATTCCCCTCCCTCCCACTCGCATAAGCTATACTAGAATGTTGTTATAAGAAGGTACCTACTGAATTCATGGTGGAAGTGAGCTGCATGGCAGCTCCTTTAAACTTGTAGGTTCCCCTGTGCACCTTCCTGTCAATTGGTGGAGGGCCCCTGCCTCTCACTCATAGATTCACAGATTCATAAATGTTAGAATCAGAAGGGACCTCAACAGATCATCGAGTCTGACCCTCTGCCTAGGCAGGAAAGACCGCTGGGGTCAGATGACCCCAGCCAGATGCCTATCTAGCCTTCTCTTAAAGACCCACAAGGTAGGGGAGAGCACCACCTCCCTTGGAAGCCCATTCCAAATTTTGGCCACCCTCATTGTGAAGAAGCTTTTCCTGATGTTTAGCCTAAATCTGCTTTCAGTCAGTTTGTGACCATTGTTCCTTGTTACCCCAAGAGGCACCCTGGTGAACAGAGTATCTCTGATCCTTTGCTGTGTCCCCCTAATTAATTTGTAGGCAGCCACAAGATTGCCCCTCAGCCTTCTCTTGTGGAGGCTGAAGAGGTCTAGGTCCCTCAGTCTCTCCTCATTGGGCTTGTCTTGTAAGCCCCAAACCATATGAGTGGCCCTCCTCTGGACCTTCTCAAGTCTATCCACGCTCTTCTTAAAGTACAGTGCCCAAAACTGGACACAGTGCACCGACTGCAGTCTGACCAATGCTGCAGAGAGGGGAAGTATCAATTCCTTGGTTCTATTTGTCATGCATCTGCTGATGCACGATAAAGTGCGCTTAGCTTCGCTGATGATTTCATCACACTGATGACCCATGTTCATCTTGGAGTCCACTATGACTCCGAGAACCCTTTCTACTTCTGTGCTGCTGAGAGGGTCGCTTCCCAGCCAGTAGGTGTGCTGGATATTTTTGTGCTCTAGGTGCAGCACTCTGCATTTGTCCTTGTTGTACTGCATCCTATTGTGTTCTGCCCAATTTTTTAACCTGTCCAGGTCTGATTGGCAGGGAGGCTGTCACAGGGCACTAAGGTGCCTGCTCCTCTTAGAACAGAGATTGCCCAGGGAGGGAACACAAAGAGCCAGATAAGACCCCAGGTGCAGGTTGCCTTGACAACTAGCTAATGAGGGAATTGGCTGGCCCTCCACCAATTGACCTGGTTAGCTGGCCAGAAGAGGTAGGGCCCTAGGCCCATATAAACCCTAGGGCTGGGTCCAGGCAGTTCAGTTCCCTGCCAGCAGCCAAAAGGGAAGGAGCCTTTGGGAAGAAAGGGCTCAGAGATGCTATAGCCATCGGATATGCCATGCTTAGAGCTAATGGGGCACCAGGACCCCATAAGGTACCCTCGCCTACAGGCACCTAGTATTACAGAAGAGGTTTTACTCTTTAAAAGGGGCAGAGCATGCCCCAAACTTTGTGTTACATTATAGTGCCAGGGCTCAGGTTTGATTGCTGTTTGTTTGCTGTCTGATAACACCGGTGGTTTGAGTGAGGCTATTTGGGGAAGGAGGAGACCTCATTGGGGGCCTACTACAGTGTGGGGACCCCGGCACCACAGAGGGCATGGCATTTGGGGCACGCAGACCCGGCACCAGAGGGCATGGCATTTGGGGTGCGGAGAGCCCAGCGCCGAGGAGCACAGTGGCAAGGTGCAGACAGCCCAGTGAGGACAAGGGGCCAAATTATAACAAGGCCTAGGCAAGACAATGCCAGTACCATCTGTGAGGCTTGGGGCATGATAAAGGGTTGGTTGGAGCCACGCATATAGCCCATAAGTCTGAGAGACTCAGGAACCATCCACCATAGTGTGGGACTGCAAGGGGTCTAGGAACCACGGGGTTCCGTAAGATCTAGCCAGACCGTGTCTAAACCCAAAGGTCAAGGGCAGCTTCCCTATATCAATTATTCCAACAAGATGTGGTGGGCAAGATAGACAGTGCCTGTAGGGCAAGACTGGCATGGTTAAGGAGCCTAGGGGTAACACAACCACCCCAAGGGACCCCACCCTGCTACAGAGGCGAAAACCACGGTTTTAAATATTGTGCCATTTTTACCTCCTGGCCAGTCAACAGCAAACAGCAGAGCCACCAGGGCTCCTCAGCCAATCAGCAATTGGTGGGGGGTACATGGGTGAACATGTAAGATTAAAGGAGCTACTATGCAGCCCACTTCCACTGTGAATTTAGTAGGCCCCTAGTTATAAGGATTGAAACCATTGCATTAAAATGTAATTACTCAGATTTAGAAATTTCTTCTCTGAAATGAACTTTGGTAACATTATGTTTGCACTTACTGGTGTTGGAAAAATACTTCATTTAGTCCCTCTAAAGCACTGGTTCTCAACTTTCTTGTAGATTCAAGGCACCCCTAGTAAAATGCCAGCTCTTAATTTTCACTTATTTTGTGACTATAGAAAATAATAAAACAATTCTTACATTTCAAAGAACCCAGAAAGACCGTAACAGGTAAAAAATGTTTTTGACATTGTGGATTCCTCTTTGAAATCTTGTAAATCATGCATAGGTATTTGCACACCTAACAGTGCTAATATTCTGCAGCACCCCACAGTACAGCAAGTGCCATGGCATCTTGGTTAAGAATCACTTATTTAAGTTACCCTTTATTTTATTGTTAGTAAAGCTATATGTGCATCTCCAGTATGGCTTAGCAAATATTTGCCCTAAAATAAATGTAATCTTTACTTTATCCAAGAAGATAGTGCGTCTGATTCTCCATGCCTTCCACTTTAGACAGTCCTTCAAAAGATTTGAAATCACTTTCCAACTTATCACAATTTTTAGCACATATATGATTAAGCTGATTGGACAAGAAGGGCCAAAGATGAATCCTTGAAGTCAAGACAGTGTTACAAAATCCCCCTTTAAAAAGTATCCAGAATTGCATGGATGACATTCAATATCAGATAATAATGTGCTGTATTTATATATTTCTTTTCATCCATCACTATCAAATTAGAATTTTTACCTTGGAATGCTGAGGCACAGAAAAGTTAAGTGACTTGCTCAAGATCATACAATAAGCTGGTAGTAGAGGAAAGAATGCCCAACTCTCTGTATATTCAGCACACAACACAAGCACTGCAGATAGCGAAGTGATGAGATGCGCCCACATTATGCCTGATCTGTCAAATGCAGTGACTGATTTAAGAACAACCAACCAGGCAGATTTTGACATAAGTTCATACATTTTTAATTTACTGCGACACAATGGTGAAAAATCATATTGTCTGGGAGTTTTTCTGCCTGTCAATGTAAAAAAGTCCTGCAAAAGCTGACTGGATAAGTACAACATCCTATAGCAAGGTAGTGTCTAGAAATTCCACAACATTAAGTAAAAGTAGGGACTGAGTGATAAGTTTAATTTTCTGGTGCCATTTTTGAACTGACATTCAATATCAACATTTTCTAAATTGTTTTATAGCTTTGTTAATAAAAGAACAAAATCCTTGATATTATGGCAACTGCAGAAAATAATCTGGTAAATATACTGTCTTAAGTCCTAAAATTCTACTTTCCTTGCAAGAAAGAAATAATCTTTTAACAATAACCTGATATTTATCACTGAGATTAATCCTATGGAGCAGGAAATAGCCTGTAAGACAGACAAAATGAAGGTTTTGGTGTAGTGGGTTGTTAACTCAAAATTCTGTATAATCTAATTTATAAAGTCACATCACTATGTTCCCATGACTGTAGATAAGATGTTGCTCTGTACATGGAAAAAAATAATCAATTGAAAGCTCCATTTACCACTTTATTCAAGAGGAATTTTTACTGTAATCAAATTTAATTACAATAGTAGATTAACAATTAATGCAGCATATTAGATACAAAGAAAACTAGAGGATTCAGACAGAATTTATATGTGGATCTACATCATTAAGAAAGTCTCATTTTTAATGTGAGTATACCTTTAACTGATAAATGTAATTAATATATCTTTTTTGTGACAAATAGGGTAAAGATAAGGCATGGCATCACTAATTCATTGGGGTTCTTTTTCATCTGGCCTATTTATATGAATGCAAGAATAGATGAAAAATGTAGTTTATCTGTACTGGTCCAACTGTTCTTATATACAACTTTTAATAAAAACATGTTATTTGTCTATATCAGTAACAACAAAGTTATAATATCCAGTTTTGTTAAAGGTTTTTCTGGTATGGATACTTTGGCTCTCTTTTGTCATCTTCTCACTTAAATGTTGTAAATTCAGAAAGTGCTAAACTTAGATTCTTTATGTAGTGTTACACATGCCATAAGACAATATTATTTTACCATGTCAAAGATGTTTGCACCATTTGGAGCACATCTATCATCAAAACTCAATTAAATAGAGCTTTTCTATCTTCAACTAAAACAAACTGTTTACTTACATTTGCTCAGTGTTTACTTCACGAGAGGTAGAAGACCCAAATATAACAGTAACGTAGGTGTCTTGGGATATAGCACGGGTCAAAAAATTTAACCCAAGGAAGAAGGCCTAATCTTCTGGTTGCAATAGGAGACTTCTTTTTTCTTTCACCAAGTAAATGGCAGCATTATAATGTTATTCATACCTCACGTGGTGTCCTAACAATTCCTCTATTCAAGCTGAAAGGGATATATTCCCTTTGTTGCAAAGTATTAAATTTGTCCCTTGAGATTAGTGTGTAGGCAGTTTTAAAGGATGAAACAGGATTAGATAAGGTTTCTTACTGAGAATGAGTTCTGAAACTGTGCTGCAGAAAACCTCCTGTGTTACATGTACTGAAAAAAAAACCCCTTTGTTTTAACACTTCAAGTCACAAGTCAAATTTATTCAATTATTAGTTGACAAAATGTTTCTTTGTGGGGCTTTGTGAAAGGCAGACAAGTTCAAATAGGGGGAAATGACATTTGCTTTAATTGTATTTGAAATTTTAAATCTGAAATTCCTCTATGCCATTTATAATTTTAAATATGTTCTAACAGGTTGATATAAAAAAGATTACAGTAATTCTACTTATCTTCTAAAATATTCAGAATGTTTCTGCCTTTCTTGCTGTGATGTAGAGAAAAAAATATTATCCCCATATAACTTGTGAGCTGAGCCAAGCATTTAAGTCAAAAAGTGTCAAAAATCCATGTCAAGGAGAGTCCTAGAAAATGTCAGTAGTTCAGCTGCGCTCCACTCACTTGCATATAATTAATAGTGTTGTGTACCACACGAAGACTTAAATGAATCTGATTATCAGGCTTTCAGTGAACACACTTTGAGGTTTTCAATTTTTCTTCTTTAAATAAAAATCGACAGTATTTCCTTACTTTTCAGGATGCAGATCTTTTGAGATTAGTAACATGGGGGTTGTTTGCCTGATGTACATCATAAAACAAGAACAGCCTCTTTTTTTTTGACAGCTGGGTTCACAAGCAAGGGCAATCCCTCTCTCCATTTTTTATCCTGCTCTTGGACTTTGACCCAATCCTTCCTCAGATCCCTCTGACGGGTTATCTTCCCTGCGGAGGAAGGCAAGATAGAATTCCCTTCAGGATCTATCATCAGGATTCCTTGACTGGTCACAGAAGCCACTGCAGAGTGATGTAAGAGACTCCCTTTTCAGTGCTACCTGTCTAGAAAAATCAGCCTCTGTTAGCTTCTGGAGTAAATCAAATTAAATGACTCCACAAAGAACATAGAATCACCATCCAGGGTGTTTCCATTCTTCAGTACAACCCATCCTTTTTTCTTTCCATCTAGTTGACCATGATCACCCTCAGGAGCTGACTCATTCCATGTGGGGTAGAGGCAAGCTGCACAGACATTTCCAAGACTACCCTGTGGTTTGCAAGAACTGATATAAATTCCTACTCTCTCTATTCCAAAGCATGCCCTACCATATGTTAAACTATAGACTAAGGTTTTAACTCCTAAGTTTGTATGCCCAACATAACTGTTATATCCCTTACTACTGCTGCTCAAGAAATGTAACCTTCTAGGGAGTCTCAGTGAAATATGTTGACATTGTAGTAAAATCATTTAATCTATTTTCCTCCCCCATTTCCTTTTTAAAAATTGAAAATATTACAAAAACGATTCAGCAGATTGACATAAAAAGAACAAAAAAATATCACCTGCAATTAGACATTTTTCCGCACCTACATGAGAGAAAATGGTGCATTGCAGCCAACTCCAAGCCTGGTGTTAAAATACATTTTTCACAATATGTACCAAATAAAAGTTAAACTATAAATATTAATGAAGACTGAAGAGAGAGAAAGAAAAAGATGTGCTGCTGCTCAGTGTTCCATGCATTCAACAAAATCAGCATACTTTAAAATGAGTTTGATGACTTGCCCCTTTTTCCTTTATATTAGACACAGCAAAAAGTGATTCCTTCCCACACAAGGCTACTGGCTCATGAAAATGTACATCATTAACCAAGTTAAATGGCACTAGGTTTGCAATTTTCAAGGCACAGATACAAATGGTATGCTGGTATAATTCATGGACCATTATAACAGATATATTACCTTAATGTAATGCTCTGAAATGACTATCTTCATTTTCTATAGTTGGAAGAAAGCTCACTTACTTAAAAGAAAAAAAAATCCCTTAGAGTCACCTAATAATGTTTTCAGGCATATAACTCAGTAACTTTACTTTCTGTGTCTATCACTGAGGCTACATAATGCCATTTTACAGAAACTCCTGCTGTGCCTAACAGCCTAATATGGCCACACACTGAAGTAGAAAGGAATGGGATTGTGGGAACTTGTCCCATATTTTTCAGCATCATAAGATTGTTGTATTAAAATCATGTTTAGGTCCTGATTCCTACAACTGAACCTAGACTAGCCAACCTTTGCACCCTCGGGAAACCCTGTGGACTCAGGAAAGCAGAGAACTCTCCCACCACCTTACTTTAAGACTGAGGTAATAACATTTATAGAGGAAAACATGTCTAAATATAATGCAAAGCTATACAAATTGTGTGGAAACTTGGAGTGTCAGAGGCATAAAGGATAAGCCAGCAATTTGGTTGAACTTTCATAGCTAAATTAGCTTTTAATTAGACTGATTAATTATGGAACAGAGCTAGGAGTAGTGTGTACCTCCCAACAGTACTGGTGACTGCACTGTCAGGGTCAGGGTCTAGCCACTCTCACCAACAAATTCCCTCCCCATTCCCCAGGAACTGTAAATGTGCCCAAAGTCACTAGTCACCCTTCCCAGGTCTCTAGCAGAAAAAGGTTCATGGCTGGGAAAAGGTCTCAGTGCCCTTTTTTCCCTATAGCTATCTATTTCTTGCAAAATAGAAAAAGATCAGCTGATATTCTTGGTATAATGTCTCTGCTACTGTCACACAGTGCAGCATGTGAACAAAATAATAAAATGTGATCTGTCAAGAAGCTGCACCCTTAAGTTGGTAATTATTTTGAATGACGTAGTATCACTATCTAAAATAAATTTAAACAATACCAGTGAAGTATAAATACAACAGTTTTACATAGCTAAGATTAACAACTATAACGCTCACTCTAGTCAATACTTTTTGTAACATTCAACTATTGCCTACAAAAAGCAGCAAGCAGGTTTTTGTATTATATATACCCTATAGTTTTATTTAAACATATGATATCCCATATTATTCTATCATCTTACACAGGAAGTTATATTTATACATTTAGGCATTTAATTTCTTGAATTAGAGGACACAATGAAAGTAAAGATATTCCTATATTTTCAAGTTCTCTTTTGATTGGTAAGGGACAGTGGAGGCCCATCTGTTTTGCAGCAAAGAAAGCCCCAAACCATCTGTGTAGAACCACATGCCAGCTAAAACACAGAGATATGCACAGTTTTTTGTTATGAAAAATTTTGCAGTATTTTTTTCCTGTATTAGTGTGAATAAATTAGCAACAACTAAATTAAAGAAATCTTCTGAGAACATATTAACTTTCTAGTGCACACTGGAAAATGTATCCATTTAGAAATCATGAAACATTCATTGGTTATATATGTCCATCTGATTATTTTCTTATTATTTTCAGTCATTTGTTAGTGAACCCTTTATCTGTAAAATAAAAGTACCTTTTGTTAGTTTGATAATGGAATTTATACTGAGTTTATTCTCTATTCTTTCAAACCCATAATTACAACTACAGTTATATATTGGCCTACGAATAGCATTAAACACTTGGATCCATATGTTCTCCCTGCCTCATGTAAAAAAGCCAAGAGAGAGAAACTTACCCAAAATCTCTGTGGCTTTGGCGAGTATACAGGTCTGTCACATCTTCCCCTTAAACAGATAGAAAAATAAGAATTTTAAATGAGGAGTGGCCCTGAAACCATCAAAACTAATATAAATCAAAATACATAGTGAGGTTCTTACCTATTTCTACCTTTTTTTCTTCCCTCATGCACAGGTTATGCTCTGGCTCATTGCAATAGCACCATTATAGGTGTAAGTGTTGTGCTGCCATTGATGGCATTATCAATTGAAATTCCTCTTAATGAAATAGTTCTGATCCACATCAATTTATGTAAGGATTTCATATTCATGAGCAAATTTCCAAGTAGGGCATATCAGGTAGCCAATGGAGAGAAATAGAGAACACATATAATTCCAGTCATTCTTAGGAATAAAATCTAGAACTGTTAATACCAAGAGCAATACTCCTACCACTTGGTATAAAGGAGCTATAAATGTCAACTTCCCATCCTTCCTGAGACTAGCCATTAGATAGGGTCATATCACACATATGCCAAGCCAGCTTTATTATATAATAATTATTATTTTTTCAGTGCATAATAGAAGCACTGCAGGTAAAATGATAATGAACTCGATTTTCCAGACCCAATATTTTGCAACTGAATAGCTATTTATATAGAGATGGAATTAGATCATTCACGTAGTCTTCCTAATAACTTTGGCCTATATTCTGGTAGTCTGTAGACTGAGAAAAAGGCACAAGGGTTAATATTTTCCATAATGTTGGCAATCTTGTTAGAGTCTACATCCTTGACTGGGTAGGTGAGGATCAATGTCAGATTTTGCTTTAGACAGTCATAAAGATAAATAGCAGTAATGAAAACTGAACTTTGGATTTGTGTTTGAATACTGAAAATTTCCCAAAGTTAATGGAATATTTGAATCTTCACTTTTGGGTTAGCCCAAGTCTTATAAGTTGGTAAACAAGACTTTGTTTCCAATGACACAATGATACTATAATATTAAAATATTATATATCAACTGTGATTGTTATTTATGGTTCCTAAGATAGTAATTCCTTCTGGCACACTAACTACAAGCTTTATTTTAATATCCCATCTTTGCTTCCTTCTCACTTCGGGTGCTGGAATAACAGGCACCACCAATTCCCTAATTTTACCTCAAATTCAAACCCAAACTTTAACCCTACCCTACCCTAATTCTATGAATAAAGACAATGATGAGATGTTCCTAGTGTGGGATCAACCTATTTGGGTTTGGAGAGCTTTAAAATCATTTACAATGTATATGTTTGGGAGAACGTAAGTGTAAGCGTGTTTGAGCGTGTGCTGCCATGCAGGCAAACTTTGCCACCTTAGAGGTCCTTCAGACAGTCCAAACCAGGGTTGCTCCAGCCCCAGCCCATGGGCCAGATATAGCCCATGGTGACATGTCATATGGCCCACAGGGCTCCCCATGCGTCTGGAAATTTGGTGGCAGATTTCCCTGGCCCTATGTGCTTGTTCACATGCCCAATCCCAGTGTGCAAAGCCAGGTAGGGGTAGCACCAGGCCCTAGGTGCCAATTCCAGTGGGAGAGGATGGAGCCAGGCCCCAAGACCTAATCCTGGCATGCAGAGCTTGATCCGGTCTACATATTGGCCCTATCCCAATTATCATGCCTGCAAGGCCAAAAGCTTGAGTACCACTGGTTCAAACAGTAGTCCATAAGTGGATTGTGTGCCTGCAGACTTCCTGTCTGATTGTGTTCCCTTGGGAGCTCCTCAGCCAATCCTTACAATCCAAAGCAATAATCTTTGATCCAAGCAAATAAATGAGTAAACGAGCAAACCTTTGGCTTTTTTCCAGGCAGCTGGAGAGAGCCCTTCCTAGAGGCAAACTCCTCTGGGTTCAGTCTGCTTCCTGCCTGCAAAGTGCTCCTTCTCCGAGCCCAAGCTCCTTGCTCTCTCACTACTTGGGCTTTTAGCTGCCAACTAATCATTCATAGCTGGGCTCCCCCCCACAGCTGCCTGCCCCACTTAAAGGGCTAAACCACCCTGCTACAATAAGTTTATTGAAATAAGGAAGCAGAGAACAATGGCAAAGGCATTTTCTAAAAGAGGGTTGTGATGATATTTGTGTTTACTCTGATATATTTAGGGCTACATCCTGGTAAGCAACATACATCCTGAACAAATGGGTCATTCCCCGAGTTGAGAATTCTTATTGATTCATAGATTGTACGGCTGGAAGGGACCTTGCAAGATCATTGGATCCAGCGCCCCTGCACTAGGCAGGAAAGACAACTGGGGTCCAGTGACCCCAGCAAGGTGCCTGTCCAGTCTCCTCTTCAAGATTTCCAGGGTAGGTGATTACACCACCTCTGGAGGGAGCTTATTCTACAGTCTGGACACCCTAACTATAAAGAAGTTTTTCCTAGTGTTAAGCCTGAAATGGTTTTCCAGGAGTTTGTGGCCATTACTCCTGGTTTTCCCCAAGGGTGCCCTGGTGAACAGTTGTTCACCAAGCCCTTGATGTATTCTCCTGATGTAGCAGTAAGCTGCTACCAAATCCCTTCTCAGCCTTCTCTTTTTTAGGCTGAAGAGGCCCAAGTCTCTCAGCCTTTCCTCGTATGACTTGCTGTGCAAGTCTCTAAATGGGTGGCTCTTCTCTGGACTCTCTCAAGCTTTCCCATGTCCTTGTTGAAGTGCGGCACCCAGAACTGGATGCAGTACTTCAGCTGCAGTCTCACTAATGCTGAGTTAAGTAAAAGAATCATTTCCTTGGTTTTGCTTGAGATGCATTAGTTGATGCATGCCAGAGTATTATTTGCCTTGCTGGCTATAGCATCACACTGATGGGTCATGTTCATACTATGGTCTATTATTACCCCTAGGTCCCTTTCAGTCATGGTGCTAGTCAGTTTGGTGCCACTGATCCTATAAGTATGTTGGGGATTGTTTGTCCCCGATGGAGCACTTTACATTTCTAAATGTTGAACTTCATCTGGTTCCAATCCTCCCAACTTGCCAGACTGTCTAGGTCCACCTGTATCTGCAGCCTATCTTCAAGCATGGCCACGCTCCCCCATAACTTGGTGCTGTCCACCAACTTGCCCAGTGAGCTTTTTACCCCCACATCCAAATCATTGATGTTGAAAAGCACTGGAACACAGTTCCATTCATTAGAACTCTCTGGGTTGTACCCTGCAGCCAGCTTCCTACCCACATAACTGTTGAGCAGTTAAGCCCACAATCCTCCAATTTTCCCATCAAAGAACTTTTGGAAGTCTAGGTATACAATGTCGACTTCCTCTCCCTTAGTCCAGGTGGTAAGTTACCTGGCTGTAGAAGGAGATGAGATTGGTAAGACAAGACCTGACCACAAAGAAGCCATGCTGGCTGTTGTTCAGAATCCTACCTTCTGCTTGCATATTGGACATAGACTCCTTGATGAATTTTTTCAGGATTTTCCCTGGGATAGAAGTTAAGATAATTGGCCTATAGTTGCCTGGGTCCTCTCCTCCCCTTCTTGAAGATGGACACAACATTGGTCCTCTTCCAGTCTTCAGGGATCTCCTCCAAGTGCCACGAGTTTTGGAAGAGTTTTGCCAGAGGTCCCCTGATGACTTCAGCCAGCTCCTTCAGCACTCTCAGATGAAGTTCATCCAGCCCTGCTGACTTTAAATGTCTTACTTTTCTAACTGATCACACACTAGCTGTACCTCAACAGTAGGAAGGTGGTCATCTACTATGATTTTCCCCCTTAGTCCAGTGAACTACAGAAGCAAAGTAGTCATTCAGGAGTTCAGTTTTCTCCTGAGTGTCAGCAAACAGCTGTCCTGAGTTATTCAGCAATGGCTCCACACTCCCATATGTTTTCCAGTTCCCTATATACCTAAAGAAGGATCTCTTATTGTCCTTGATTTCTGTTGCTAGTTTAAATTCAGCCACTGCCTTAGCTTTTCTAATCTGCTCCCTACAAGTGCAGGTCATTGTTGTATAATCCTCCTTGGAGACTGTCCCAAGCTTCCATTTTTTGTATGCCTATTTCTTCTTTTTCAAGAGGACCATGATATCCCTATTAAGCCAAGAGGGTTTATCAGCCTTTCAGCTACCTTTCTTCTTCATGGGAATGGACTTTTTTTGTATTTCAAGGACTGTGTCCTTGAGGAACAACCAAGGCAGGATGGAAGGGATCATGCATATATAGGCCATACAGTAGTTGAAGTCACCCTGAGATCATAAAGATAAAGACCAGTTATGGTCTTACAGCTCTGGCCATCTATGGTCTTACAGCTATGAAACTGCAGAAGTTTCCAAAGCTCTACCAAGCCTTTCTGTGAATAGACAACAATTGATGCAGCCCTACAACTTTAGATATATTAATCTAAGTCCATCTCTTCAGATAATCTGTCTCTGGCCTGCCATTAAGCAAATATGAAGTACAACACTGCTTGTGGGGAATGCTTCATGCAGCTCTTCACCCCAAATCATGTACACTGGTACACAGGTAACATACTACTACTTCTACATTCAGGTACCACCTCACCCAACTGGAAGAGTATTTTTCCCCATAATATGTGTCATATATTTTAATAGAAGATGACATCCTTTTCCTGAAAATGCAGATCATACTGCACTAACCCCCATGTAGTATTTCTATAGTCTGGGGTGGCCAACATGCCATCCATGGCACATCAGGGAGAATGCAGACAGCACAGATAAAGATAGGAAGAGTAGATAGAGTAGGAAGCAAAAAGCAGAGCATCAAATCAGGAAAGGGAAGTGGATCAGAGTGGCACTCAGGGAAGGTATGGGGCTAATTTGTGGCACACCTGCCAAAAAGGTTCCACTACTCTAGTCCACTACAGTTGAGAAACTAACACTAATACTTTCTGCTTAGCTTACATCACCATAAAGTTTCATGCCCAATAATAACAGGGCAATACACATAATAACAATACACATTCTGTTTATTGAACACTTCAAAGAGTTTCTTGACTAACTAGTTCCATCAAAAATAATGTAATAGTAATTTTAAAATTTTGCATATACAACTTAGACTCCAGAAAATCATGAGAGAAATATGTTTTGGGACATTTTTAGGGTTTATATATAAAGGTTCTTCAACACTTGAATATAAGGTGATTGACAAATCTTAAAATGCTTAAATTAGAATATTATCTTGAAAACAAGTGCTACCTGACATAGTGCTAGATCCTAATTGATCTCTAAGGTGGCTCCTCCACTTAGGCCATCATAACACCTAAAGGGTAGTTACCTCGCCCCAGGAACACAATTCAAATTGATAGGTTAGGCAAATCAGCTATCTGTACAGGGAATGGGAAGACTTAAGTGTCTCCAAAGGCAATCCAAATCATTTCAACCATCAGCTAGAAGGTACCTACAAGTAAGTAATAGGTACATGACATACAAGGGTGCTTAGATTCAGACCATTTAGAGGAGAAGACACCTACCTAAACTGAAAGTAACAATGGCACTGAATTCAATATGAAGCACAGCGTTCCTCATTTACTCTTCAGCATCTTGGAGTGCCCACCTTTTCCCCAACAGGCAAATACAGCGTGGTGGAGGGGAGGAATGTCCCAGAAATTCAGAGACCTGGAGTCCAGGCCTACCTTAACCCAAAGTGATTCAAACCCACATCTTCTATTTCCTTGGGGGGGAAGTATGTTGGCCATTCTAAATAAGGAAACCTTCCCCAAAGTAAGGATTGCACACTGAGGCCACATCCAGATGAGCATTGACCTTGTGCTGCCACTAGATGTCCATGGGGGATGCCTATGTCATGTGTGTTCTGGTGCATGGCAGGTTACCTGGGCTGGGGTAAGGGAGGCTGGGGCCAGCACTGGGATAGCCCCAGCAGCCTTACTTGGAGGCCTTCTGGGGCTGCAGCAGTGGTGATCTTGCTGCTCAGAGCCTGGTTGGCAGCCACAGCACAGCTCTGGCCAGCCAGGCTCCAGTTTTGGTGTTGCCCACTACCACAAAGTGCACCGCTCCACTTATTTTTTGTGCTGGTTTCTTTGACCCCTGAATATTCAGTGGCCCCCCCAAAAAAACCCTGTGCTGCTCCCTTGCAGCATGGAGAACATCTGAACATGCAGTATGTGGCACCACAGATGTGTCTGTGACACCATATATCACACATCACATCCATGCTCATCTGGATGTGGCCTAACAGTAGGACAAGAAAAAAGAAGCATGACTTTGTAGCCTAGTGGTTATGGAACTCCCCTCAGAATGAGGAGTCTGGGGTTCTGGCTCCTGCTGCCAGGGTTAATTCTGATTTTGATCACTAACCGTCTAATATAAATTGCGACCTGGTAGCAGAGATCAGAACTCAAAGGCCGCAGTCACACTCTCCCTTACTTGTTCCCTAGACTGCTTATGCACTACCTCCTCACTTTGCTGCGGCTTGTACTAAGTAACAGGCATCAATTTCAGCATCAGTGGGTGCATCTACATGTGCTCATTTACTGCACAGTAACCAAAATTAGTGCTCAGTATGGGCATGTGTCTACATGTTCATGCCTGTACTTCACAGTAAATATAGTGACTTACACTGACTGGAGCATAAATTTGATACCTGCATCGTGAAGGTATCAAAATTATGCCCGATTAGTTACTGCGCAGTAACACACGTGTAGACACCTTACTTCACAGTAACACTGTGTGTCAGTCAGTCAGTGTACATACAGCATTAAAACGTTTTAATGCCTGCACGTGTAGATGCCAGCCTATTCCTGCTTACTGTGTGGTAATTTACTGCTCAGTAAATTTAAGCTGCTGCAGACACACCCAATTAGTAGGTGTGCTCTACTCTTGCCTAAAGATTTGGTGACTCAGGTGAAGTTTAAGTGAGTGGGTGGTGAGTATGAAAATATGTTGAGCATTCCTAAATAGAGGCACCTAGGGGCATGGTCAGGTAAAGGAGAAACACTTAACGAATCAAGGTGTTTAAACAGTTTTGTTGTCTGAATGGTATGAGTTGGAATAATTCTGTGACACAGCCACTTAAATTCCAACTAAATCCTGATTTGGTAACTTATTAGAAGTCAGTTAGGTTCTAGTCCAGTGAATGGTGCTACCTCAAGTCATTGTTAACACCAATGAAAAGTGAATGCAGTACCTGTGTAAAGTGCAATATCTGTGGTAGACTCCTATACCCATCTTCTATGGATGGAAATGTTCACATACAATGTGATAAGTCAATTGGCCCAGATAGCCAATAACAAGTGTTTGTAGAACTAAGTCAATCAACAAACCCAAATTATGATTGAGTGCTATGACTATTAAACTCTTGCTACTTCATTATATATGACTTAAGAGTAGATTAAAAGACTAGGTAATGAAACTCCACATTTACACATTTTATGAGTATAAATAAACAAAATCAATTTCAAGTTGTTAATCTAAACTGAATTCATTTCAGAAAGTAATTTCCCTGATATGAAAGATACAGCTTTGTATGACTTGCTCCTTGTCTAACACTTTTTGTTACACTATGCAAGATAACTTTGTGATCCTATAATTATCTTTTACATTCATTATTTTAAAATACGTAGGTTTTCCCCCTCCTGTTAAATAATGAATGACCTGTTTTGAACTACACCAGAGTTTTGAAAGGAGAAACTATTCACACATGAAAGAGTTTGGTAAAGCTGTGATTTTCTGCTCGACTTGAAATCAGTTTATGATTCAGTTATAAAAAGGTTAATCAATCTAAACTAAAATGAAAAAGAATATACATAAAATATATAAAGAGATAATTCTTGTTTCAGAGTAATATATCTATATGCATACAAAGTGGTGACACAATTTCATTATGTCCCTATCATAGGATCTTTAATAAGTTTGTTCATACCATCTCAAGTTGCCATGGCTGTAAACCATTAACTTTCAAGAAGATACTACTTTTGCTATATGGCAACCCATATCATATTCCTCAGGGGAAGTATATATAATGTCATAAAGTAAGGAAATAATATATTTTACCACAAAATTCTTATTAAATAATCATATAGAAATGATTTTTAAAAGCAATGTAAATGAATATGTTAGTTATACTATATTTGTAAAAATCAAAACAGATTAAAAGACTTTTCCCCCTTTAAAAAGAAAAAAAAGCTTTTCCATATTCTTACAGAGTTAAATCTGTTCAGAAAGGGGATATAATTAATTTCATTTTTGTCAAAAAACAATATTCTCCTCCCCTGCCTCCCAGCTTTAAGAAACTTGGGGGGGGGTCATTAAAAACTTTATAAAACAAAAATCTTTAATAAAACATATACCTGCATAAGTCAAGACTATATGTACAAATTACAGTGCATGTGCTTGTTAAAGTCTTCCAGTCATTCTAGACTTAGGGAAATAGTGTCCAAATGTACCATATTTAGCTTCTATCTCAAATTCTCCCGAGCTGTCAATTTAGGTGTTAAAGAGACCATTTGTAAAGCTTGGCTGGGAATTGCCATTATTGACTGGAATGTGTGTTTATCATTACATTCAATGATGAAAGTGGAACATGTAGCATATGAATAAATGTCAGCAGATGTTTCTTTTAAATGGCCTGATTTCAACCTCCTGTTGTTTGTCTTGAATACAAATATTAAAAAAGGGAGAAAAGGCAGAATTTTTTATGACATAAGTGCAAGGGTAGTTATATTAAAAACAACAAAAATAATTATTAGAGTCAGAACAGAGTGAGGAAAGTAGAATTAATAAGAATTAGTTTGATACTGCTAGGCTAATGTTTTGTTAAAAAATTAGAGAGCTGAGAAAGAAAACATTTTAGTATGGGCTAAATCCTGCAGGCTTCATTCCATAAGAATTAAGTATGGGTTGCAGAAGCTGTTTCCATAAGACTATTTCTTAAATTTATATGATTATAGAATATTTTACATTTTCTATTATTATTAGATAAATCCCAAAATAAATGCCAAAAAAGAGGTAGTGAGAGAGGAGAGGCCCTTATTTAGAATAGTCCCAGTCATAAGACAGAATATTCCTTTGAAAAAATGGTGTCATGGTTTCTGGAAACCTTGAGAAATAGTCAATAATACAAACAGCAGATATTCACCTTGGCATGAACATCTCAGCAATGACCAGAAATTCTAACAGACTTTGCACTGGCTTTTTCTTTCTGCTGTTGTTTTTTTGCCCATAATCTTTTTTAGGCATAAAAGAAAAAGGTTAGCATACCTGTGTACCAGCTAAGAGATGGATTCTGCCACCCTAGCTCGCATGGCAAAGTCCCACTGAGCTCCATGGAACTTCTCATAGAGTAAAATACTACTCCTGTGAGCAGGGGGATACAATCTGGCAAAAACAAGGATACAGCAGTGTAAACTCAGCAGTATTCCATCCAAGTCAATATAGTGAACAAAGACAAAATTCAATCCATCCTGTGTTTATTGGAATGTGCTACATTTTTGTATGTGTCTAAATGACAACATGCTATTGGCCTGATTTTTTTAGAGGTATTGAGCATCTACCGCTCTCCATGAATTCAACAGATGTAGGTACTCACTATCCTGAAAATCAGACCGCATATTCAGTCAATGCATAACTTACCATGATTACAATAAATATTTAGATGCTATATCAGTAAATATTTGGGTCTATTGAGTAGAAATATATTTCCAACTGGGAAAACTCCCATTAATTTTACATGTACACTGGATTCGGCCCTTGGAGAATAATTTATCTAAAGATTGTACATAGTCTATTTTATTGTACATTCCCAATGTGTCTACAATGGAATGTCTATATTTTCTTAAATATGTGTTCTGTAATTAAATGATAGGAAAATGGTTCTATACACTTTGTAGGATATATTATCAATACATGTTATTAAAAGTTATGCAACTTAACAGAAGCCATGCTCACAGCAGATTATTGATTACCAAAAAACAGTATGGAATCTCCATCACTGGAAGTGTGGGATGAATTGGTTTAGACAGGGGTGGTTCTGCCTTGAGCCTGGGATTGGATTAGGTCTCCTGAATTCAATGAACTAGAGTTTGAGAGGAGCTGAAAAGTTCTGATATTAATAGAGACTGAGCCTCACTTGTACTCCAAACTAGTTAGATTAGAACATATGAAAAGAAAATAAGGCTCAGAGCACTCAGAGGCCACATCTACACAAGCGGCAGACTGTGCAGTTGTTACTGCTCAGTCATTTAGTACTTGCATAACCAAGTACTAAATGACTGCACAGTAACCAATGCTACTGCGCAGTAGCATCCCCAGGTTTTTTTTTCTAACGCTACTGTGCAATAGCAATGAGCAGTACCTCGTTAGTACTACACAGTAGTGTCACATCACAGTTAGTGCCTGCCAATGCTACTGCACAGAAGTGTCTTGTGTAGAAGTAGCCAGATACTAGGTGACACTACATAAGTAGACTGCTGTCATGGCTACTATGTGGCCTGTGATCCACCCCCTAACTAGTAAAGTAGGATTTGGATGTAAATGTCCAAAGGAAAAGGGTGCTCACATTTGTTTACAGTCTGACCAGTAATAGCTGATACAGGCCAGTTGTCAATTTGGGAGCAGTGAGGAAATCAAACTGTATTTATCCATCCTTTCTCTATAGGCATTTAAAAAGGATGCGAGATTACACCTAGGAAAAAGGAGAGTACCTTTAACAGGAAAAAGTCACTGCTTATAAAACTAATTTTATGGGCCTGTATCATGTTGCAGTAAGAAAGAAAGAATTAACTGGTTGATGTTTGTAGCAACATAAATAGATTAGAGTCTTATCTAACTGTTGAAAACAAACTACCCTATTTCTATCTTGTTCTAAGAAAATGAATTGAACAAGCCACAGACAATGTGATGTAAAACTCAACTTAGGACAGTTTATTCTCGTGACTGAAATGCTAACTGGTACCAGAAAAACTAAAAATGTAGCAACCCCTGCAAATTGAACCCTCTATTCCTTGCTGTGGTGCTGGCTGCATCTCAAGGGAGAGCAGATAGAATCTGTCCAAAACCCTTTACAATAAAGCAGGCTAGATGCTAGAGCTTTGCAAGAATATCACCACCTTTTAACTGTAGGATGTGCTAGGCAATCACAAGACTTAGTAACAAATACCAAGGTGAATGTATGTAAGTGCAAAATCATACATTATAAACATCACAGGAATTGAGTCTTATTTAAGGATTTCTGTGTGGTAGGTAAATATTGTTATTCTCCTTTGACAAAAAGGGGAACTGAAGTAAACAACAGTTTAGTAAGTTCACACAGTGAACAGAGCCAGGCATGAAACTTAATTCTCTTATCACTCCTTTTGTGATTTAATTGTGAGATTATTATATTATCAAGCTAAGGACATATAGTCTATACAAAAATACTATAAGGTGGATATATAATTATTTGGATCATCATACCCAATAGGTAGTGCAATGTCTAGTTGTGAGATGATATCAAGTGGGGTTCCCCAGGGGGCTGTCCTGGGTCTGGTTTTGTTTAATGTCTTCATTAAAGATTTGGAGGATGACATCAAGTGAATAGTTAGCAAATTCACAGATGACACCAAGTTGGGGGGATTTGCAAACACTCTGGAAGGTAGAGCTAGGATCCAGAATGACCCAGATAGAATGGAAAAATGGTCCATAATCAATCAGACAAGATTCAACAAGGACAAGTGCAAAGTCGTGCACCAGGGATGGAATAATTGTATGCATAAACATAGGCTTAGCAGTGCCTAGGCTGCAGTACTGCAAAGAAGGGCCTAGTGTAGTGGCTCCCAACCTTTTTTTGCTGCAACTCTAAATCTGGGTCGTGACTCCTGCCCCTGCCCCTGCTGCCGACTCACTCATGCCCAGCAGCACCAGCAGAGCCCGGGCTGGGCTGGGATCATGGGGGGCAGCATCAGTGAGAGCCACATGGACTGTGTGCCGGGAGAGCCCAGCAGGGAAGAGGGGTGGAGAGAGGGGCGGATTCCTCACAACCCTGATTTGGGCCATGCCCCGAGGCTGGGAGCCACTGACCTAGGGTTACAGTAGAGATAAGATGAATATAAACCAGCGATATGCTCTTCTTGCAAGAAAAGTCAACAGGATGCAGAATTGTATTAACAGGAATGTCACTTGCAAATGAAGGGAAATGATTCTTCTACTCTATTCAGCACTAGTAAGGCTGTATCTGAAGGACTTTGTCCCGTTTTGGGCCACACAACTCATGAAGGATGTAAACAGTTTAAAGAGAGTCCAGCACAGAACCAGAAAAATTATTGGGGCCCAGGAGGAAAAGATGAAAGAATTAGGATTATTTAGTCTGGAGAAGAGAAGATGGTAATAGTCTTCAAATACCTGAAGGGTGATTACAGTGGATTAAGATGAGCTTTTCTCTGTGGTGCAGGGGACAGGACTAGGACAAACTGCAGCAGAGGAAATTTAAATTGGAGATTAGGAGGAACTTTCTGACTATGAAGGAGGTCAAGCACTAGAACAGGGACACACAGAGAAATTGTAGAATCTCCATTCTTCAAAGTTTTCAAGACAGATGCTTGGCTGGCAAGGCTTAGGGATGATCCTGCCCTGAGCAGAGGGCTGGACTAGATGGCTGGCAAGGTCCGTTCCAGACCCATTTTTCTATGATCCCATAATCTTTATTTCAAAGGCGGCAGGATATGAATATCTATTTATTCTTTTACCTTATCCACCACATGTTTGCATGGTTCCAAGTGTTTTCAGATTTTTTATAATCGTCTCTGAATCTTGAGCCATGATTCAGTCAAGTACTGAGCACATACTTAACTTTCTGTTTATGGCATTTAATGTCCATTGACTAAAACAGAACTTACACATATACTTTATATTTTGGTGAATATGGAAGCATATAAGTGGTTTGATAAACAGGGAGATACTAAATAACACCTCTTGGGTTTCCAAAAACAAGAAAATTCCATCACAATTAGAAGCTCATCCATTGAGAACATGTGGATTCAGATGCCTGATGTGGGTACATGTAATATACTTGATATAATAATCTCTTCAAAATTCAAGATGAATTTATTTTCCACTTCATATTCCAGGGTGCCATAGGTACTACCACCCTTATTACTTAGAAATCAAAGACGAAAACTAACAAGAAGTGGGCTTACGGCTTAATACAACTTCAGTTGCTCTGTACCCACCAGATAACCTGTCAGCGCCATGCACATCCATACATTCCTTCACTTCAGAATTAAACTCTTACCTTCTTCAAACAAATCAAATTGAAAAATGTAAAACAGAATGGGAAGAAAGAAAAAGTAAAGACAGAAAAACCATTTCCTCTTCTAAAGGTCATTTTAAATGATTTGTTTTTAATTAATCTTTGTTTTACCCTTCGTGTGAATCTTTCCATTTCTGTTTTTCCACTCCAAAAAAACACAGATTTCCAAAATTATGTAATATATCAGTCTGATCTATTTGTTCCAGATAAATTTGGTGTGTTTATTACGTTTCTGTATTATATTGGAAGTGACAAGGAGTGTCTTGTGGAGTTGCAGAGTCTGTCAAGCAGTTGATATGACATGTGGGTGTGATAGTACAAGAAATAAGATTGCTTTAACTGGAGAGTTGTGTTTCAGTGATTGCGTTAGTTTTTGCACTTAAGCAGTCCTAGCTGTAAGCCAACAAAGTTTTTGGATGATGGGCTGAATATTAATTAAACAGCTTGTTGTTTGGCATAGCTCCAGGAAATTTCCTTCCTCTCTTACCCTGCCTCTGCTTTATTGAAAGGGCACTATGAGTAGATTGTTACTTCCCATTAAATCTGTTTCTCTTTCCACTTCTTCTTGATAAACCACTCCTAGATAATGCCCAACATATCATCTCTTGGATTTCAGTCTATTAAAAATAAGTCTTCATATTCTACATTGCAGAAGTCATTGTATATAGCCTTTACACCTGAGTGACTCTATTTATAAAAGATTATTGGTCTTTTGTTTACTCCCCTTGTCTACATCGTGTTGTACTTCATACTTTCACAAAGATCATTTTTTCATACAGGTCCACTCCTTTGAACATACAAAGGTGACTTCTTAATATCAACTCCTTCTTCATATTTTTAGAATAATAAAAAATATTCATTATTTCTTTCACATAGCCAGGGAATGATTTTGTGAAGTATGGAAGTTCTAGTGCTAACACAAATAAAATAAAAGTATGAGACTCTAATCCTTCTTCCTTCTTTTTCCTTTCTTCCTTTTGGTTGCATTGTGATGTCAGAGATTCTTACACTGAATCTTAAGACCATAAGCTATATTGTATGCTAACCAGGGTGCTTGAACAAGCTATGAAGTTCTAGTGCACAGTGGGCAACTGATACAGACAGTGCAATCAGAGAAACACTAATAGGGTAAGAACATGTATTCAGCCCATCCCCATATAGCTAAGGTGCAGGGTTTCTCCTGCATTACCCTATGGCTAGGTACAGACATTCAAAAACATTTTTTTAAGGATTTTTTCATGTTCTAAGCCAAATCAAGTCCAAATCCAAGAGCCAGTCCAGAACCATAAATGGCCCTACAACTGGCAAACATCCTCCACCCCCACCAGGGGCTTCAGATATTGCCAAAGTTTTTTGGCAGGTATCCTACATGCAGGCCCAAGCCCAGAGGCTTGGTGTTCAGATGCCCCCAAGTTTTGCATGCCCTCAGCCATTTGGCCACAGAAGCAAGCTAGGGAGGAGCCTCCCATTTCCATAAAGTGGGCTTTAAGCCCCAACACCTCTTCAGGTATTAAACCACACCAGAAGAGCAGTTATCCCTGGGAGCACTTAAGGAAAACTGCCTTCATGGACCCAGATACACGGTATTTTTCCTGCATTCAAAAACCCACGGTGGAATCAATTCAAGTAACATGGTTTTCTGTAAGTAGCATAGTTTAGATTGGTAGTGAACAGAACACACATTCGCCCTTTGGTGAGCCGAGCTTCTGTTCTGTTACAGGTATAGACTGGCCTCCAATCACTTATACCGGTAAAAATATAATGTCTGTACCTAGCCTGTGGGTACTTGGATATGCACTGTGAAGAATTAAAGAATTGACTTATACTGAAATAAAATGCCTGTGTTCACAAATACAATCACCTTGTTTTCCACTCTAATAGTCTATATGCAACAATCTGAATACATAGATATCTCACTCACAATACATCTCGAAGGGCTAACACCTGATTTCTTTCTCTGTTTTTATTTTATCCTGATGCAGGCAAATCTCCCACTAACTCTTATGAGAATTTTCTCGAGCTAAGGGCTTACAGCTTTATTCTTAAGTAATAGCAGTGCTTTTTCTTTCACTTGCTGGTCTTAATCTTTTCAGAGATCTTCCCACTTACATTTGAATTCTCTTGTCTCTCTTGCAAGGTATCTGACACATTGCAAGATCCTGTTGCACACTTAGGGGTCTATTCTTCTTTTAATATGCATGCATAACTCCCCTCTATGCTCAGGGCAGTTATGTATGCATACCTAAGGAAGAATAGACACCTTAATCCTGCTTGGCAGGATTTCCCTTTTAAGCTTTGGTCACAAGCAGGCATGTGTAGTATTTGGTGACCTTTTGCACCAGGCCAATCAGTCCATTGTGGACTAAAGTCAGACTTCCTTTGCTTGGCATGCAGTAAGGCAGAGTTTGATCCTAAAGTCTTTGAAGTGTAGCATCCGAAGCCTGTAACATAAAAGCTCCTTGAGCAGCAGTAACATCAGCATCGCTACAACAGCTTTCTTCAGTGTAGTTTCAAACATGTCAAAGAGTTCTGTTCATTTGAAAATGCTGCTTCAGGAGAGGGGTTATGAATTTGTCTGCAAGTAATTCCTAAACAAGGATATGTATTTTCATTTAACTAAATACACTTACTGGGCCTGCTTCTCTGTGTATTGAAACCAATGAAAAAAGATGGGTGATTTCAATGGGAGCAGGATAAGATCCTCTGTCCCCTTTATGGTGTTATCTAATTTGTGAACCTCAACTTTCATAAGAAACAGGGCAGGGGGAAGATAACTTAAGAGGTTCTTAGTGGAAGGGATTTGTGTACTTAAATGTTATTAATCTTAATGGGGTTTTCTCATTCCTGTCATCCCAATGCCCTAATTGGAGAATAGACATCTTAATATTTTGGGAGACAAAAAGGTATTTGTCTTCTCTTTGTTCTGCAGTGAAATTGTGCAAATTAATTACATTTTTTCAGTTTAACTAAATAAAACGTTCAAACTTGCATTATTTTGGGGAGTGGAAAGAGGAGATTGAAATCATATTGAATTCAGTCTTAAAGATTAACCACATGTATAAAAAAATGTTTCCAAAACATTCATGATCAAATTACATACAATAATCCAACAGAAACCAGGAAAAGATTAATTTATATCACAACACAGCCCAAAAAAATGTGATAATGATTCTCAGGTTTGCTTATGCTGTAGTTAAGGCATTGGCATACCTATAGCATCAGAAAAAAAATCTAGAGCAATGAATTGCTGCTTTGAGGTATCTTTAAAAAGATGGCTTGTTACCACCTTTAAAAAGAAAAAGATTTCATTAGCCAGAGATGTAGTCAACCATGCTGAAAAATGTAAAGCTAACTAAGGAGCCTTGTGCTGAGTTCAGTATAGATGTAGTTTGTATACAAAATCTTTCAACATCTATTTTGTCAAGGATACATGATCTGGTTTAAATGGACAGCTTGGAATGTAAGAAGGAGGATGAACCAGCTGTGTTTTTTGGTTTACTCTAATTTACAGCCTTTTAATGTTGAATATTCCACATTCTATAGGAAGCTACAATATAATTCTAATCTATTTTAATGGTGGTATTCTCTAACTTTTATTGGAATTTCCCTCAATTCAATCCCAAAATGTTAGTAAAATAAACTCTATATTGAGTGTACAATCATGGACTTCATGACACCCAAGTAAGTATTATTCTTGTTCTTTAGTTTTAGAGCATGGAGACAGAAAGTAGTTAAGTGATTTATCCAAGGAGATTTTAAAGTCAAATAGGAATGGAACTGAGAAGTCACAGTTCTCCATCTTGTGCTCTCCCACTAGGAGCTGCAACCAGACCTTTCCTGCTTGGCCTCAAAAGGAACCCTTACCAGTAGAATCAAAGTACTACTTTGTGAAGAGCAGTCCACATGTAGATGAGGGAGAGAGGATGAAAGAGGCCAGCATGAATCCCTTTTCTGAGGGAGGTTTATATGCCAGCATACCAGTAATGTATAGAAGTAGAATGGGAAAATCCACCACTACCTGGCACCTCAGATTCCTGCCCTTCTTTGAAGTGTTACAGATACATAGAGCTGAAACCATCAGACTAAATTATCCTCCCAGAGCAGCTTGGCAGCTGATCCTTGAATTTTTAATAGGATCATAGGAAAGTAGGGATGGAAAGGACATCATAAGGTTATTTAGTCCAGCTCCCTGCTAAAGGCAAGAGCAGTTTAACTAAACCCTCCGAGCCATTTGCATCTAAGCTGCTCTTGAAAAATTTGTAAACTCTTTACAAATCAGACCCAGCAAACAGAAATTCCATCTTTCTAGAATAGCAACCTCCTCAAGAGCAGAAAGCCTGGAGAGAACCACCCTGAGTTCCTCATCTCACTTGGGTGAGATCTGAGAATGGCTCAAGGCAGCCAGCCCCAAACAATAGCTTGCAGGTAACAGGTTGCCTGTGAGACAGATGTCTAACATGGCACATGGCCACTGGGAAATGAGGTTGACATAAAGAATAGAACATGATATAGCCCTTAGCTACTTGCTCACTGCTGTTGTTTTCTGAGGCCCATGGAGGAGTTGGGGTATCACAGGCTGCAGACATAAAGAATAGGAGTGACCTTCAGGGAAAGAAGAGAGAGCCCAAGAGAGGGAGGTCCCTTGAAAGGTAGTTATCATCTCAGATGAAAGCTGGACCTGAGTGGAACAGCCTGGGGAACTGATGGATAAGCTACTGATCACTTCACATGCTCTTGGCTTTGAGTCTTATTGGGAGCTAGTATCTCCCATGTCCTCGTTGTTCCCCATGTGCTTGTCCAACCACATATCTGACACCCCAACTAGAGTCAAAGATCATGGAATGACTGATCTCCCTGGTGACCAAGTAGTTTTATACAAAACCCACTCCAATATATTACACAGATAGCAAAGTTCAAAATTCTGCAGAAAAAAAAGCTTGACAGAAGTCCTAGGCTGTTGTCTAAAGTGATGGGATTCAATGGACATTAATTCATGCTATCTCGTGATCTCCAACTCTGGACATTCAATTCTATTCTGCTTTCCATATGCATAAGTCAAGTCACTAGACATACATAAAGCACTTCCTTGAATAAAGAGGGAAATAGCATATATTTAATTTTTGATCCACAACCAACATTTAGAATGTTTGTTATCTGATCTCTAGTTGCATGTTCAGATTAATAGTTTTGTGATCTGAATAGGTTGTGCAGCATTTTTTCCGCTCATACCCTTTGACCTATGCTTTAAAGTATAAATCCATGGATGAGCTCCCAAATTCGAAATGTGTTTGCCTACAAGTGTTTCCTGCACCTCAGTGATGCTTATACTGGATGATACAGTAGGAAACTGCCAACTACATAAATCCAGCAAAATTCTCATCCAGTGACCATGGAGCAGCTTTGCTGCCACTTGGTGGCTTTCAAGAAAATCATTTCTTCCTCTATCCCACACCAATCCCAGTTGCTTTGGCTCAATACTCAAGACAAGATTTGTCCATTATCCTTTTTATGACATTGCTTTTCCAAATTTCAATCTATTTATATACAGGAGGAACTGAATAAAATTAGTTAATCACCTTTGCTGCACAGATACTATAGGAAGTACATTTTTGGAAGTACATTTTAAAAGCCATAGATAGAGCTCCATCCATATAGCTCCCATTCACTTTAAAAAGGAGCTGCCAAGGTAACCCTGCATGCAAAGCTCTAAAAGATCAGAAATTATAGTTTCTATAAGTCTCTACTCCACTCCTTTGTTCCAGCCCCTTTCTTATTCAGCTACTATACTTCTAACTCCATATATTGTTCAGTTATATTATCCCCTTTTTTGGCACTTGTCATTCCATGCCTTCCTATTTCTAGACAGTGTGGTCACTTTTCCCCTTTTTCTCTCAAAATTGCTTTCCAAAATATTTTTGGTTTTATTTGTATCTATGACCAACACTGCCCAACCATATCACTTGCACAGTGCCTCGTTTCTACCCCTCTACTTAGTAACATCAATTAGGTAAGTGCGGATGTATCTAACACAAGCTAGCACCACACGTTCATGGTAAATTATGAAGATAGCTAGGATCTAATCCAAAAATAAATGCATTTTCATGTGATGGGGAAGATTCTCTCCAAGTTTGTACTTCTGTGTGCTACATTGAAATCATACTGCATGTGATACAATGCAACAATGAAAGATTTTGATATAACAGTCAGCAGTGTGGCATACATGGGCTTGTCAAATGTAAGAGTAGGCTACAAGTAAATGGTCCACTACCATAAAATTAAATGTTAGACTAGCAAAGTTATTGAGCTAAATTAATCCCTGGGACAAATCTATTTAAAGGAATGGTGTTATGCCAGAGATTATTTTGGCCCATTATTTCTATGAACTATTATGGAAAGTGTGCCATATTACACCAGATGCATAGAATAATAAGTTGCAGTCTTTCTGACAACTAGTGGGATTGGGGGAAGGGGGAGGAATGCACACCCCTGGTCTCATATAGCATACCATTTTTACGTATTTCCCCACATATTGAAAACTGATTTTTTTCTATAACTTTTCCTGTGTATTATAATAAAAGATAAGCTTTCATACAATAACATATTTTGAAATAACAATGGGAACCTCAAATCATTTTTCTTCCCATTACAGGATAGCACTTTCAGCACTACGCAAGCACAGTTGGCTATCCAAGGACCCTGATGCCAAGTTGCGAGGATATTCTTGTAGCAGTGACAAATAGCTTGCTCATAAGCTGTGCAGTGTTGTTCTGGCAGCAATGAAGTTGTCTGTGTGTCTGTCACTTGGTGAAGCTACAGAAAGTCTAGGAGATTTGATTGTTCTCCTTTTAAGAACTTTGTTTTAAACTTACACAGGCTTGTGATGAATGGGTTCAGTTGATAAGGCTCTCAGCAAACCCTTCACAAGTGTTTCATGTGAGTACCTATATGATGAGGAAAAAAATGTTCACAGTGCCATACTTGTTTTCCATACAAACCTACATGCTGCCATTACAGCCACCCACATACCGTTTGACAACTCACATATGCATCAAGAATCTTAATGAATCAGGACTAAGCAACACTGCATCCCTGACACACAGTAAATCCTTGTATTTTAATGTACTTCTGCCTTATAATTTCTCTCTCTCCTATGCACATTTCAGATGGACAGTGTCATTTGAACACAAGAAATCCTAGAAAGGTTCAGTTTTAGCACTAACTTTTTTCAAATGTACGTATTTCATCTATTGATTTTAAACAGTTAAATAATTAGTAATGTCTGCTAATTATAAAACAAAAATATAAAAAGTAGACAAATCATAGTAAACAAATTAGTTGTAGGCATAGTGCAAGCAATCCCTACAGAGTCTGTTGACTACCTATGAAGGTATATAATTTAATGCTTCTAGATAATTTATGGGTAAAATACAAACCAGCTGACATTACCGGATAAAAAATAAATAATCCTCCTATTTCACTTCTGAGTTTATAATTAAGTGTAAATCTGAAATTTAAATAAAACACAAAACAACAACTATAGATATAGGAGTTATTGCATTTTAAAATTAGGAAACTGAAAAAGGCATCAATATATACAATGACGCAGGATGTATTTTAAGTCTCAAGGACTCAATAGACATACCATACAAAACAATTCTGTTGCATAGATGAATGATTTAAGACTCTGGCCCATCTGAAAGGAAGTTAATGCTATTTTCATGAAGGTCAATATACAATGGCCAAGTTTTAAAAGGGGCTAACAGGCTTTTAATCTTATGAAGGCAAAAATGTTTATTTTTGTTCCTTCTCTATAAAAGTGTATTTGCTGATTTGATTATTCACATTGGCATACTGGGTTAAATGGACTTCAATGCAGTCCTGCATTCTTTAATAGAATAAGGCAGTGTATTGATTTTGGATTCACAGAAACATTTGTAATATTTTTTTCCGAGTAAAAAAATCCCATTGCTGTTAATTAGAAAAAATAATCACAAAAATTTAAGTTTAGGAACTTGGAGAGATGTTGAAAGGTATTTCAACATTGTAGATTAAGGGTATGAAGAGGCAATTTTCAGCTTGAAGTGATGTTTGAATTAGTTTGTTTTCATTGTGACCAGTGATAGTACTTAAGTCAGCCTTCTGGACTACATGGGTATTACTAAACTAAACTTACCAAATTTGCAACTATAGCTTTGCCAGAAACATTTTTAAAAAGAGCCGACAGCAGAGATTTTCTAGCTTTCATCACTTAGGAGCACAGAGTGAGGCTATTGATCCTAAAATTGCTAGGATTTTCCAAGGAGACTGCTTGTTTGTTCTGCACTGTTGTCACTGAAGTGGTTAAAGCTTTGTTTGTTTGTTTTGGTTCTGAATGGCTTTTAATGGATTAAGCTTTAGAGCTTTCACCAAAGCCGTAACTGTCTATTAAATATCAAGAAATAAACTAACCACATAGAATTTTAACAAACTATATGAATCCATGCTGTCGTAATGATCTGCCCATGTGGATCCTTTTGCAGGACTCAGGGTATTTGTTTTTGCAACTCATACCATACTGAATTACTGTTGAAGGTCTGGGGAAAACAAGTTTATGTGAAGATGAGCAATATCATTAAATAACATTACTTTTACCTCAGACTTTCCATGAGCACATTCAATGCCTGTGCCTACTCTATATATAACATTGGTAAAACAGATTAGCATCCATATGTATAGAGAAATTAGAACTAATGATTTATACCAATTTTAAAGGTACTAAAACTGTTTTTATTAGCCCTCAACACATTGTATTTGTTAAGTATGTTATAGGAATATTAATACTGATAGACACTGTGCAAACACAGTAGGCAGCCTATGTCCCAAAGCACTTACTATCTAAATAGCCATGCAGGGGAAATAGGGATAGTAGAACAACAACTAGTAGAGTGAGTAGAGTAATGACTTATAAATGTATGTTAGTAACCCATTTATTCTGGTTCTTTTTTTGTTTGGATTTGAGGGTGAGTTTATGTTAACAACGACTATAGATGTGCATGTAGATTTTAATTTAACCTTGACTAACATTGGTTAAATATGTAATTATTTCTAGGATTCATCCCTTGTGATATTTTCCTTACCATAAAATCATTACATGAGAAATGCATTTAGAAAACAGTTTAAACATGATGCTCTGTTTATACAATCAGTTTTAAATATAGATGCAAGAGCAAAAAGGAGGTCCAATAATCTGCCTACTGAAACAAAACAATAACATGTGGGAGACGTGGCTGGTACAGTGTAGAATTAGCTAGGGAATAGATTGCAGGAGATCCAACAGAACCCTCCTACTTCAAAACTTTTATCAGCTCCTTATGTTCATTGTGACCTCACAATTCTAGTTTCAATTGTAAAAATATATCACATTACTGTTCTGTAAATACCAAAAGTTTATCCAAGTGGTCAACTACCTTTATGGAATACAACACTTCAGATTAGCACAATTCTAGGTTTTGACTGCCATCATGGCAATGTCCTATGCACTGGGTTCAAATCATCCTCTGATTACTGGGAAGTGATACAAGCAGCATTTACCTTCCCCACAAGGTATTCGAAGACATAGTGTTTCATTTGTAGAGAATATCTTTAGACTTTTGACTACAGAGCTTTTCTGGAATACACCTCATATGGAATCTAAGGGCCCTGCTATGCATTCAAATGAAAGCTGGCTAGAAACTAGCTGTAGAGCTGCTACACATCTTCAAGCACTAACTTTATAGCTGGTTGGCTATTTTTATAGCCAGATAGTCATTTTTATTGTATGATGATTACTTTGCATGGGTGGCTGGTCTAAATTTAATGAGCAATTAACCAGACAATTGTGCAATATATGTAATGTGTAGTGGGGGCCTAAAACAAAAAGAAAAATGGAAGTCAATAATAGGAAAAATGAATTAACTCCTGCTATTATTATTTCAAATTTAGATTACCATAGTAAATATTTGTAACTGTACAAGAGTCTACTCATAATAGTAACCTATTGCACTGGGCAATGTCCAAACATATATGAAGCGAATCCCTGCCCCAAGGAGTTTAAAGCTTAAGTCATGGTTTTGGTAACAAATAGTAGAAATAAAAAATAAAACGGGTGTCATTCATTTGATAGGAGTTGTTATAACTGAGAACAGAATCCCAGTATAGTATGCACAGTGTATATATCACCAGCATCTATAGAACAGTTTAAATATGCATATACACAATGATAAACACATGCACATGCTGATTTCTGGTCCT
>NW_005842393.1:619331-629331 GCF_000455745.1 Alligator sinensis
TGTTTTGTCCCATAACAATTTGTGCTCTAAAGCATAAATCATGTGTCTGAAAGTTTGGAAACTGTGGGACTAATACAGTGTGGAAAACCGTTGAAACCCTAGTAAAAGCTTCTAACTTTCCTTTGTTTTCTAAAAAGTATCTATAAAGTTCATAGAAAAAAAACATGGTAATTTAAAATATATGCTAGAATGAGAATGCATCTGAAGAGGAGAGAATGATCAGTTTCAGTATATGCTTATGCTGTCTCAGTGATGACTTCATAAATTTAAATATTTTGTTGAAAGCCCTATTCTATTGATGAGAGAAAAGTCAGTGTCACTGCAGCATTTCAAATCCTAGAATATTCAGAGAAGGTTTTTCAATCAATACAATACATTGATATTATACATTATTTTGTACATGTAGTATAATGCAGGAAATATATATTCAAAAGTATTCCTTAATATTTGTATTGAGGTGACTCTATAGAAATAATTATCCCAAAGCCAATGTAATATAATCTTGATGTAGCAAAAACAGAGAGTACAAGAACTGAGAGAACAGGGGAAGGAGAGTAACAATAGCAGTAAAGGGAGTTTGTCGTTATGAGGACCAACTATGTTCCCAATATCTGGTTTTGAGTCATCCAAAGGCTGTTTTTCTTCATAGTGTCAAGATATAAACAAACAATATTAGCAATATCATTAATTTCTGTTGGCCATATGCCCATCCATGATCAGCTAGCAATTTATTATAAACATCATATTATAAATCTGTTGAAAAGAGTAGTTGGAAACAGGAGTGATATAATAGCTTTACAGTCTACTGCTAAGAAGACTAGGTTAAACCAGAGGCATCCAGAGCTAAAAGGATATGTCCAGATTGTATGAGCTGCAGAGATGGGCCCTGTAGGCAAGGCAACTCAGAACATAAATAAAATGGGTACAGTAAGGCTGCATCTACACGAGAAGGTGACTGCACAGTTGTTACTAAACAAGTATTAAATGACTGTGCAGTAACCCATGTTCCTGTGCAGTAGTGGCAACAAATGGCTTTTTTGTGATACTGACTGTGCAGTAGCCCAAAAGTACTGTACAATAGGGGTGTGCGAAATGGGTTGTATTTGATTTGGATTCGGATTCAGCCCGAATCAGGGACAGTGATTCATAGTTTCATAGTACCTAGGGTCAGGAGGGACCTGAACAGATCATCTAGCCTGCCCCCCTGACACAGGCAGGAATGAATGCTGGGTTCACAAGATCCCAGACAGGTGAACGTCCAACCTCCTCTTGAATTTGCCCAAGGTAGGGGCAAGGAACACTTCCCTGGGAAGTTGGTTCCAGATTTTGGCCACCCTAACTGTAAAATATTGCCTTCTGATCTCTAACCTAAACCTATTCTCCATCAGCTTATTACCATTGTTCCTTGTCACCCCAGGTGGTGCTGGGGAGAAAAGGGCTCTACCTATTTGCTGTTGATCTCCCCTGATGAGTTTGCAGGCAGCCACCAGGTCCCCACTCAGCCTCCTCTTGCTGAGGCTGAACAGGTTCAGATCCTTCAGTCTCTCCTCGTAGGGCCTGTCCTGCTGCCCTCTCACCAAGTGGGTGGCCCTCCTCTGAACCCTCTCCAGGCTGGCCACATCCCTTTTGAAGTGCGGTGCCCAGTACTGGACACAGTACTCCAACTGCGGCCTGACCAAAGTCGCATAGAGGGGGAGTATCACTTCTCTGGACCGGCTTGAGATGCACCTTTGGATGTATGACAAGGTATGACTGGCCTTGCTGGCTGCCGTCTGGCATTGGCGGCTCATGTTTATCTTGGAGTCAATAATGACTCCGAGATCCCTTTCCGCCTCTGTGCTTTCAAGAAGGGAACTCCCCAGCCCGTATGTATGCTGTGGATTCCTTCTCCCAAGGTGCAGTCCACCTCGCTCCACATCTTAATGTCATCAGCAAATATGGATCGCGTGCTTTCCACCCCCTTGTCCAAGTTGCTGATGAAGATGTTAAACAGTGCGGGCCCGAGGACTGAGCCCTGGGGTATCCCACTGCTCGCATCTCACCAGGTTGAGTACAACCCGTCCACCACTACTCTCTGGGTGCGCCCCATCAGACAATTTTTTACCCATCCAACTGTGCAAGTATCAATGCTGCAGTCGCTTTATTTATTGATGAGGATGGGGTGAGAGACAGTGTCAAAGGCCTTCTTAAAGTCTAGAAAGACTATACGTCCACAGCGACACCATCCAAGGATTTAGTTACCTGGTCATAAAAGGCAATCACGTTGATCTGGCAGGACCTGCCTTTGATGAACTCATGCTGATTGCCGCTGAGAATGATCTCCCCTGCAGGGAGATTCAATTCCTTGATTTGGATCACTGTCCCCGATTCAATTTGGCCAAATCTGAAGATTTGATGCTGATTCAGAGAATCAGTGATTCGGCCATAGACACAGCTTTAAATGTTTTTTTCTACATACCTCAAGGTACCAGGCACAGCTCATGAATGCTACAATGCTGGGGTAGATGGAACATCCCACAGGAGTGCAGTAGGGAAGGTCTTGCATGCTCAGTGGCAAACCCAGAAGTGGACCAGAAGTACTTCCAGTCCACTTGTGGGTCCACCACCAAGTGCACTGGGTGGCCCCCTCATGCCCCCCCAGCTCTGCAGTTGGCCATGGAGGGACCCCAGGTGCCCCCCCAGACCCAGAAGGCCCCAGTTTTTGAGCCAGGGTTCGGGCCCCCCCCCCTCCATGCTCCCCAGCAGACCCAGAAGTGGACTGGAAGTGCTTCTGGTCCACATCTGGGCCTGCTGCCAAGCATGCTGGGGACCCCGCCATGCTCCTGTGGGTTGCTCCACCTGCCCCACCATCTCAGCATTCATGAGCCACCTGGTACCTTGAGGTATGTAGAAAAAACATTCTAAGCTGTGTCTATGTCTGAATTCTCAAATTTTTCCAGATCTCTCTGAATCGATTTGGAGGGTTCCAATTCAATTCAGAGAGATTAAATGGTTTCCTGATTCAATTCGGATTCAGAGATTTGGCCACCGAATCGGGCTGAATCTCCATCGAATTGAATCAGTGACCAAAGCTTCACGCAGCCCTATTGCACAGTAGTATCGTATCACCATTTCTGCCATGCAACACTACTGTGTAGTAGTCTTGGGCTACTTCACAGTCAGTGCCTTATGTAGATGCAGCCAAGGAGCCACATAACATATATGGCTGACCAGTGGGTTGCATATGCATGAGAGACAGAGGGAGCATATACACATGCAATTAATGTGCCTAAATTTTTTGCAAAGAAAATTCAGGCCAATTAAAGCACTCCAAAGTAAATGTTTGTGTGTGTGCCCGTGACAGGAGTAAATTTGCCCCCAAGGGGAGTAGTTCAACTCAGGACTGCTCTTTCTCTCTATGAGAGGAAAGAAATGCTGGGACCAGGAGGGAGACGCAAAGGTGAAGCAACACCAGTCCCTGATGCTGCTTCTACCTCGCGTTTTCCCCTCCTAGTCCCTGGTGCTGCTTCCCCACCACATCTCCCCCTAGTCTTGGTGTGGTTTCCCCCCCATGTCTCCCCCGGGTCCTGGCTTCGCTACTCCACCTTGTCTCTCCTTGTCCCAGCACTGCTCAGCTCCAAGCTCTTCCCAGGCATGGGTAGGGAGTGGGAGCCAACTGGGGCATGCACTAAGTGGGCAGTAGCATGTTGAGGGGATGGAAGAGTTCTCTGTCCCTTCAGCCCTGCCACTGCCTGTGCAGCACGCATCCCAGTCATCTCCTGCTCCCGCCTATGCCTGGGGGGAGCCAGGAGCAGAGCAGTACTAGAGCCATGGACAGCTCCCTCCCCACATCCCCTATGGCCCCCTGCTGCCTAGACTAACTGTGAGCAAATTGCTCCCGGTCAGCATGTACATGTGCACTACTGAGCAGTAGTTAATGCATCACTAATCTAGTACAGGGGTGGGCAAAATATGGCCTGCAGGCCAGGTTTGGTCCAACAGGCACTTTCTTCTGGCCTGTGGTGCCCCACAATGAATGTACCCCATGCACCCAGCCCTTCCACCCAAGAGGATGTGAGTGAGACACCTACACCCACCCCCAACATACCTTATTATGCCTCACTCCCAACCTTGTGGGCAGAAGGGCTGGCCCTGCTAGCACAGGGTGGGGCTGCTGCCACAAGCTTCCCTGCTGTCCCACTCTCTCTGGGCAGCAGGTAGGGAATCTGGGGTGTGGGTGGGGCTGCAGCTGGGAGGGAGTGCAGAGCTTGGGGCTGGGGCTGGGGCTGGCTGCAGCACAGAGCCTGCATCCCTGGCAGCAGCGGCAGTGCAGAGCTCAGGTGGGCAGGGTTTAGGTGTGAGGGGGAGGGGCATGTGGACCCCTCCCACTATCCCCCCAGTGCACAGCCATGGCAGGAAGCTGGGGCAGCAGCAGCAGCAGGGGAGAGGGAGGGGACGGCTAAGCTCAGTGCTACCTGGCTCTTTGCTCTGGCCAGCGCTGCAAGGAGTGCAGCCCCCCTGGGCCATTTGTTTCCCCGGCACTCCCCACACTTGCGTGTGCACAGGAGAGAAGCCTCAGGTACTGGAGCAGGCTGGAGCAGGGAAAGCATCCAGCTCTAGCACCTGGGGCTTCCCTCCTGTGCCTCATGATTATGGGGAGCATCAGGGAAATAAACAGCCCAGCAGAGGTTACACTCTTTGCTGCAATGTGCAGAGCTGGCCAGAACCAGGCACCAGAGCCAGGTACCACCTGCCACTGCACCATGTGGGGGAGTGTGGGAGAGTCCCCACACCCCTCTCACCCTCCCTCACAGCCACAAACCACACACACACACACACACACACACACACACACACACACACACACATACCAGTGTTACCTGCATTGACTCCAGGAGAGGACAGTGTATTCCAGAGCCACACACCTACATGCCACAAATGCAAACAACCCCCCAACACATCCTATGCCCCCCCACACACAGCCGCACCCCCTCACAAATTCCCCCCACACTCCCAAACCCACCCACACACACCCTAAACACTCCCACACCCCACCATACACCCCCCACCATATACTCCCCATAAACACACACACACCATACCATACACCCTCCCACTCAACACACATAAACATGACCACATCCCTCACAATATAAAAGACTAATTGATTTTGAGTTATGCGTTCACCTCATATATATAGTACACAAACACAAATCAAGACAAAAATATTTTTTGAAATAAAATTAAAATATTTGATAATAGGTGTTTGACTTTTAGTGTATGATTTAATTTTTCTGGTTCTAAAATAGCAACACCCCTCCCAAAAGGAGTATTTCTAGGGGGCAAGGAGAGGGACTTCTGCTGGCAAAGGTCAAGGGTTAGGGGTGGGACGTCCAGTCCCAAGATGGCAGCCAGGGGGCGGGGCACCTGTCAAGGCACAGGGCTACCCATGTGGCCCTCAACAGCTCACAAAACCTCATTAAGTGGCCCTCTGCCCAAAATAATTGCCCACTCCTAATCTAGTACCTGTATTTATTGGTAGTCTAGTGTGCAGTAGATTAGATTAGATTAGATTAGATTAGATTAGTCTAATATGCAGTAAAGCATTTTGTGTAGATGTGCTCACTGTGGAAGAAAGCACAATAGCACTTGTGGTAGTGGAACAGAATAGAACCTATAGGTCTGTAAACCTTATTGATGGGAGAAGCAGTGTGAATAAAATTACAGGATTATATCCATAAGGAGAAAATTGTTTACTAAACCCAGTAGAAAATGAAAAACAGGTCAAATTTACTATAGGAAATTGTCCTGCTAAATTCCTTTGGCCCTGCCCTCTCCCTAACCACCCCGCCCAGCTGCAAAAAAACCCAAGAAATTAAAAAAAACAGAATCCTAAATACTTATTTTACATAGGGATCTTTCCCTCTGTTCCTCCTCTCCTCTAGAGATGCAAATATGAAACTAAATTAATCTGTTTTTATCTCCAGGCCTCCTGGAGCACACTGAACATACTGTCACTTAAACTAAAAAGGTCATATGGTTTTGTTTTTATATTTCTAATACAGTAACAGGCTTGTTGCCATTGTATTAGTCCTTTGGAGATGTTTAGCTAAGTTATATCCATGATGTCTACAGGTAAATGTCTACCATGAAAGGTATGATAAAATGATAATGGGTTGGGATGAGGGACTGAAAGTGCAAATATAGACTAGGTGCAGACAATCAAAAAGCCTGAGGCTGAATCAACTCAGTCTTCGCAGATTAGTCTAAACGGTGTAGATTGAACTGATAAACAAGTGAACAGACATTCACTTTTGATTCCATAAATGCAGCCACATGCTTGCTGTGGAGCAAGCCAGAAGCTGGGTAGTGCTAGAGCATGCCTCCCTGCTCAGCTGGAAGTCAAGGCTAGCCTGCACACATTGTGAGGAGGAATTTGTGGAGGAGGTGCAAAGCATCCTGAATCTGATTTGAATCTGAGGGGATCTGGGACAGAAGTTCAATAAACCAATTTAATCTAAATCAGTTAAATCTGATACTACATCCATCCAGGTTTATCTTAAACTAGTTTCACCCATTTTGAATGTGGTTCATGTGCACTGAAGTTCTGTTGTGTGACAGATTTGAACCAGTTTCTGGCCACTAATAATCATGTATGTGTAACTTCTGTCCCTAGCCATAAACTAGAAATGTCAGGCAGAACATCCAGAATATTAATTTATCTCTCACATTCTTTTTTCTTTCGATTTTTTCTTTGATATTTTCTAGCAACTTGCAAGAGCTGAGTGGGTCAACCTGCCTTTCTTAAATGGCTTTCAAACACACTCAGCACATTCACTCCAAGGGTTTCTAATCTGCATTTTATTAGCAGTAATATGTGTTAATCTATATTTTAGTAACACTGATTATAATAATAAATTCCAGTTCAGAGCTCCTCAAGTTTGGCTGCTCCTAGTAGTCCTTCCTCTGGGTTGTAACCTACACCTCCAATCTTCTCCTTTTAGGGCTGTATCTCTTTTATATCCATGAGGTAAGAAATGAATTGTCCCAGAGAGCCAGGAGAAGCCACTTCACGTTCTTCAGTAGAATCAATGCTTATTAACAATTTGGGTGTCTCAGTAAACGCTACCAGCTTCATCTGGTTTGCTGCTAAAAGACAGGAGGTGGAGGGAAGCAGAGAACAGCAGCACAAATACTAAACCCTCCAGCTCCCTTTCATGGAATTGATGCAGTTAGACTAGCAAGAACCAGAAGTGCTCCCACAAGTGCACGTTAGTGGTGCTTAAATAATTATGGATTCAAAACTAGGCTAAGGTTAATTTATCCCAGTCCACCAGTACCAAGCTTTCATAAACCTGGTAGATCTGGTCAGTGAAATATGCCCAGTGGAGTGGAATCTTCTGATAGCTAAAGGCTCCTGTCATGGCTCTAACTACTCCTGCTTTTACCCATGATGTGAAACATGGCCCTGGGAAAAAGGCATGGTCATAGATGTATGCATCAGGTATTTAAGAGCTGCCAGTGATTCTCTGCTTTACGCTGGACCCAACTAGAGCTGGATGTTTGCGTCTGATACATGTTTGTGTGAAATGGTGACAGTCAATTTTAGAAAGTCAGATGTTGCCTTTCTAGCACTTTCTATGCTCACAGTTAAAATGGGAGAACTCCAGAACTGTCATTACAATGGGGGCAGATCATGGTGTTTTAACAGTGGTGGCAGATACCAGAACAAGGAGCAATGGTCTCAAGGTGCAGCAGGGGAAGCTTAAGTTAGATATTAGGAGAAATTTTTTCACAAGGAGGGTAGTAAAGCACTGGAACAGGTTACACACAAAGATTGTGGAATATCTATTCTTGGAAGTTTTTAAGGCCTGGATGTTCAAAGTCTGGGCTACGATGCTATAGCTGGGGATGGTCCTGCTTTGAGCAGGGGGTTGGACTAGATGACCTCCTGGGGTCCCTTCCAACCTTAATTTTCTATGATTCTATGATCCTCTTTAGTTGAAAGTGTGATGCTGCTGTCTTATAAACTATTGGGGCTGACTGCTAAACTTTCAATGAAACGTCAACACCTTTATATTGCAGAAAGGACTGTCTCATCTTTGTTTTTAACTTCAGTTGGAAAATGACCTACATTTGAGCTTGGCTATCCTTATGGGTTTATGATAATAGTTCTGGATAAGAAAAGTAGAGATATTTTAGATTTTAGGTAATTCTGATGGATGTTAGTTGTGTATCATGTGTATGGTTCACTTCAGAGCAGGGTGTATTGGGCTTCCTGATACTGTTGGGTAAGCAGTTGTCATTCAAAAATTACTGATTTTGGTTGGAGTATTGGTGAAAGACACTTGAAGTAACACAACTGGATGTCTAGACTTCTTACAACTTGCAAGATGGAAGCCTTAGTTGTTTTAAAATGTGTATATTATGTTATCAAGTTAATTTCTGGTTTTCTGTTAAATATATCCCAATTTGAAAAATCAGGTTTGAGCCTATATTCTACTGCTTTATTTCCATAATCTAACACTGAAGGCATAAAACACTCGTATTAAAATATTTTTTAAATAACATTATTCCTACTTTAAAACTGACATAATTAAGTGACAGATTGTGATAGCTTGCAATTTGGTAGTGGAACAAATAATCTTCTTTCTTCAAGTGTCCAAAATGTATCTAATATATCAAAGAAGTCAAATATTTGATTGATCTGTTCTCATTGAGAGGCGTGCCAAAGTGCACACTTATTTTATTTAAATCACCCTTTACAGTAACTCCTATGCTGATAAGGATAAAATCCATTCTTTCCTTTTCTCTCATAATTATGCTAGCTTCCTAGGTTTGTACCTAAAGGCAGGTATGCGCTCTACTTAGTATTCTGCCTTTGTTTATGACATGCTATTACATTTTATGTGTGTATTTATTTCAAGGAGGATAGTCTATTAAACTGACAAATAGTTTTCTGGGTACATATTAACAGTATTATTTATGTATTATTAAATTTAATGAGACAAACTTCTTTATGGTTCCATTTGACTCCATATGATTCCTAGAGAGTAGGTTTGGAGAGTTCCTGAGAAAAATTCAGTTATGTAGATTATAAAGTCCTAGTTTTAAACTATTTATAGGATATTCTAAGCATTTGTGTGACTTAATCACAGATATTCAAAGTATTGGGCCACACTTTTATTAATATGGGGGAAAACCTGTCACAATTGAAATATAACCCTTAACACCTGGAGTTACTATGCATGCACTTAACTTAATCCACTGCCATATAGCCAATGAACTGGGGCTGGTCATCTTAACTCAATTATTTTCAAAATTAGGGTTTAGTTTAGATCAGAATCCTACCACCTTCCCCGCATAAAAACACAGACGAGGTATTTCAGGCCTAAGATCTCCCTGTTCCCTTGGTGGGGTATCTTGTCCAACAGTCACTGCCTAAGCATTATGCTTCGGCATACATGGAGAACTGGAAGCTGACTGTGAATTGTAACAATAACAATGATTCAATTATTAACATTTTACCCTCACTTTTAAAAAATATTTTTCTTATTATTAGCTGACATCATTTTTCCCCCTTATCCTACCAAACAAACCCTTGCAAAAACTTTCGAAAACTCACTCAATACCCTGTACATCTTGCTAAGTGGAAACACTTCCTTTCTGACCCTATACAATGCCAATCTGGCCAAATCCACAGGGAACATGGAGACATTAATTCACCTATAGGGTGGAGTGATGCCACAAGCAAGATTATAAGGAGCTTATTTGACAAATGTGAAAGGAGGGAATGGCGGATCCAATCAGCTTCCTCATTTCTCAGACTTGTCAATGAGAGTATCAGAGAAGCTGTTTAGACCTTCTCACTGTGCACCTCATCAGGACCTGGCAAAAGGATGGTAGGACTCCTGTTGTTCTAAACAGAATCTCCCTTTATGGAGATGGAGTAAGGGCACTTTATTTCCAACTCCAGGCTCAAAAAGGAGATTGACAAAAGTTCAGAAGCAAAGGTAGTACT
>NW_005842393.1:634331-674331 GCF_000455745.1 Alligator sinensis
CCCCATTCATGTTGCTGAAGAAAAAGAATAAAAAGTACTCTATTTTCTAACAGAAGGAGGTATAAACTTTTGTGAAGTCTCACAGTTGTCACCACGTCATTTATAAGTACTATTACAATCCTCTACCTTCCTAAAATTTAAATAAAATTCAAAGAACTGGCTTCTATTGAAAGAGATGCTATTAGCATATAAATACAACAGAATCATTTCAGAATAGTATGAACACATATCCAGAGTATGACATGGTACAGAATTTACTAATAATTATTAAACGCATGAATTCTATTGAGCATACAGCACTATTCTTTATTAGAACCATGTCACAATTGTGAAAGAAACATGATTTTGTGTTAATGAAAATAAATTATTTTACCATTACTCTGGTTTGTTTGTATACTTAATTATTACATGGTTAAAATATTGATTTGCCAGAATGGAACATTTTCCTTTTATATAGTTTCTTCTTTCCCAGGGGTAAATTTTAATGTCTTGAAAGGTCACCAAAGGTCAGGACTTTTTGACTATATCTCAACAGTGCATTTGTGGTCATCAAAAGAAATAAGCCTCTGACCACTGGTAGTTGCTGTAGGGGTTTCTTTTATCCTGCACCTGTGACAATTACCCTGTGTTAGTGAAGCTAACAGGAGTCAGGTTGTAGGTTAAGGGTCAGGGCACTGTCAAGAGGAAGTTATTCTTCAGTCCACTAAATCTGTTATCATTTTCATCTAATGTGACATCCATCTGTCAATCAGGGAATTTAGGCAATTGTCTTATTCTAAGTGCTGCACTTTATGCCTCAAACAACTCACATTTTACTACTTTTCTTATAATTACATTTTTCTACCTCTGAAAACCCATCTGCAAAATAAACATGCAAAATCTTTCTCAATCATTTCGAAGACCCAGGCTTTTTATACTAAAAGCTGTTACATTTACAAAATTGAGTGATTTCGCTGCAAAGTTGTATATTCATTTAATTTTCATTTGTTATGGCTTTTTAGCTTAGAGAAGGAGAGTAAAGTTCCCATAACTACATGAATATCAAAATAAGTTTGCTTTTAAAAATGACTGCCAAATGCATACCAGTCAAAAAGTATGAATGCATCATACTCTTTATATACTGCATTTCTTGCACACCATGGAAACTGTGTGATACATTGATGTATGACAAGGGCAAATTTTTGTAATAGACTTCTTTAGAATTGACAACTAACGTGCAGTTGAATTGACTCAAATGAACTCAGACTTAGTACTGCTCCATTTATAGCACAATAGAATAAAAGTTCCAAACTCTTTTAGGAACAAATTCAGCAATGAAGTTAAGCCTATGCTTAACTTCAAGTATGTGAATAACCGTACCCCTGTGCATCAAACCACATAAGGAAATGCTTAACAACCAAATGAAAAAAGACCCGGACTTCTAAAACAAGGTGAAGAGGGACTTTAAGCACCTAAATCCAAAGTTGTGATCCAAAAACTAACCCTGGAGATGCCCCAAACTTGTTAGGCACCTTCCTTTTTTCTAGGTGCTTGTGTTTCTGCATCTTCAGGATTCTTCTACTCTGAGCAATGAGAAGCAACAAGGTTCCTTCCCTGATACCTCCAGAAAGTAGGTCCATTAGGGGTTTGGAAGCAGTGATCAGAACACACAAAATGCACACCGATAGCTTTGAGTTCATCACATCATATAGCTGCCCCATTCACCTTCATGCAAAACATGGCTGGAGGTTTGCCATTCTCTGCCCTTACTGCAACAGCTTTGTGGTGAGAGAATTGACCCAGGAAAGTTGTGGAATCAAATGTGTATCTTTCGTGAGAATGCCCTAATGAGGAGCCTCTAGACTATACTGAGAGGAGATACCCTCCCTATTGAAGCCAGGCCACTGTACACCAAAGAATTCAAGATTCATGAGGCCAGAAGAAGAGTGAGCAAGAAGTATATCTGTAAAGACAACTGGCCAGGGACCCATCTGTAGAGCAGGGTTTGCAATTGCAAATGTGAACACAAACATGCAGAAGCCAGCAGCAGCTACATTTTTTTTGCCAACCTCTCCCCCCCACCCCAGTCAGAATCTAGGACAGTCATCCCTATTGTCCCCCCTGCCTCTAATTATGCTGCTATCCCAAGCTAGGGTGCTTCCAAATGACCCTGGCCATGTGTATGTGGCACCGCAAACATGTCTGCAGCACCACATACCACACAGTCTGGTGTTCTTTGTGCTGCAAAGGCATGCTGTCCATGCATGCGCTGGCCCATTTTTTTTCATGAGGATATCCAGGGGTAAAATAAATTATGGAAAAAAAGAAAACCCAGAGCTGCGTGCGCTTGGGCAGAGCATGCTGCTAAAAAGTGGATCCAGGCCACCCAGAGATATGCTGTGGCTGCCAGTGAGGCTCCACCCAGCAGGATTGCCATAGCTGCAGGCCTGGGAGGCCCCCAGAACTCCAGGTAAGGCTGCTGGGACCAGCCCTACTGCCCCTACTGCTTCTGGGGTAACTTGCCGCATGCCAAAGCATGCATGGCACAGGCATTCCCCAGGACAGGTAGCTGCGGCGCAAGGGGCACCGCTGTTACTTGTCCCGGGGAACCAAACACCCATGCTCATCTGGACATGCCCCCGGTGTCTAGGGGTCTGACCCACAAACAAACTGAACTAGTCTTTTTCCAGCAACTGCAAAACTCTTTAGATACCTAAATCCATTCAGCACCTCCATTTTAGATTACAAAGTTTCTTAGGCAATATCTTGTCATATATAGTTATGAACTTGTCTAGAGGTGAATAAGCTTGATCACCAAGACAGCTAACTTCTGTCTAAGATCCATTGCAATCCAGACTTGTTCTGGAAAGTACCTAAACCCTTAAAGAGGCCCAATCCATTAAGCAAGTTCCAATAACACTGGTAGCATGGAGAGTATTTCAAAATACGTTGTTTGTGCCCCGCCCACTTTTGACTAAGAGCAGTGTGATTAAAGCATTCACCCAGGAAGTAGAAGACCCAGGCTCTAGATCCCTCTTGACCAACGCAGATTTAAACTCTTATCCTCCACTTTCCAAAAGAGCACCTAATTGCTAGGATATATTATAGGCTGTTGGGCATGTGTTCTACCTCTCTGCACTCCTGGCTGAAGCTGGGCCATTGTGCAGCCAGGAATACAAGAGTTATATAAAGTATAATGAAGAGGGTGGATGACTGCAGTTCAGTGATGAAGCCTATCCCTTGGGTTCCAGTCCCTGCTTCTAGTGCATTTTCCATCAGACCATTACTATGGAAGAAAATTACTCCTGGGATCAGGGGCTAGAAGATCACGGGCTAGACTACTCCTTTTTAAGTGGTGTGCAATAACCTGTAAGCTAAGATACACCCCTCCCTCTCCACCCGACTTTCTGGAGCACTTCACTAGATTTTTATGCAGAAGTGAGGCATCACAACCCATTAGTTAGACATGCTGAATCTTGAGTTGAAAGAGGTGTCTATTGTGCATTTTGACTTAGATCCTAAGAAAGGCAGGAGTTCAGCTATACCCCATATTTAGTGATTCCCATTGGCTAAATCTAAGTGCCTCCAGACACTGTGAATTGCCATTTGGAAGCACCAACTACTCCCCATTTTCTGTATAGAAGGCCTAAGTTATAAGCCCTGAATTGTTCTTTGGAGACACGTATATCTTTTCATTCACTGTATAGGGATTTAGCTCTGGTTGTACTATCCCTTTCTTTCCTCTTTGCCCCTTCCAGCGTTCTGATTTTCACCTAAAATCAATAGACATGCCTATTGGATACCTAGAGCATTCCCTAAAATTTTGGAATGTGGTGGTGTAGTGTTTGAAATGTATATTGTTCTTGATTAACAGAATGGCCATCAAGAGGTGCGTAAGAGCTTGCTTCACTCAGTCAGATTAAGTTTACTGTTAAAGTGTGCGTGTGTGCACATGCATGTTCTAATATAATAAAGGGCTTAGTCCACCTGTCTGTCTATCCATAGCACTCTTGGAGCACTCTGATTGGTTACTGAAACAAGCAATCAGAGTGCTCCAAGAGTGTTACAGACAGGAGGCGGAGGCAGCAGTATGGCGGAGCTTCGCCATGATGGCAGAGATAATGGGGATGGAGCAGGGGGGTGAGGCCAGTGGTAATGGCCTCACCCCTCCCCCGGTCTTGCTCCTTGGAGGCAGCAGCAATGCAGGATGCTGGCAGAAGGGGATGGAGAAGATGGTGGGACAAGCATCCCCTCTCCCAGTACCCCACGCCTGGGATGTGGCAGTGGGGCCATTGGGGGGGGGGGGGGGGGGGGGGCGCAGGGGTTAGGGTCAGCAATCTCCCCCACTTCTATCCCCGCCTACCCTCCTCCCATCATTCTTGACAGGCAAGTCACTAGTTGTGTGTCCATCAGCTTTATATTAATACAGCGCTCTACCCTCAGAAGAGCACATTCTTCCTTGACCCAATATCACTGACTTCATAGAAGCAATACCTGTACCATTCAGAACTTCCAAGAGCTCAGTGCAATATATGACAAACACCCAAAATGAAGGGCATTAATTATGCAAGAAAATTAGAATGCTGCCAAAATGATCCCTTTAGTGCAAATAGTTTTTGTAACTTCTACTGACATCCAAAACAAACAAACATGAAAATATATTCAGTAATAAAAGTGAAGGAACACCAAATTAATGGGTGGCATAGGGAACTTTCAGACTAAAATAAGAAACAACTATTTAAATGGATGACTACTGAATGGCATTATAGCAGGCATGAATCTGGCCTGTGGCACTAAGGAAGCATTCATTTCCAATTGTCTTTATCCTTTTTTGTCCAAATTAAGAGAAATTGTTAATTAGATAGATACATGCTGGAAATGCCCTAAAATACTTTGTTACCCAATAATGACGAAATAAATAAAGCTATAAACTCCACTTATCTCACGGAATTATTTCCTTGCTTATAAATGTGAAAAGCTCCAAATTATCCATGACAAAGATAGAAATTCTGTGATAGGTTGGTGAAGTCATCACCTCATCTGAAGGCTTCAAGGAGAAAAGAAATGAGTCTTCCTTATTCCCCCACATCCTGTTACAACCCTTCCCCTGCCAATTGTTTTTTATGTATTCTCCTACTTCTCTGTGCTCTACTTGGGAAAGCCAGGAGGGAAATTTGGTGGGAGTAGATTACCTATTGTCTGGTTTGCTTGGGTTTCTCCTCCCCAATCCCATAGTTGTACCTTGATCCTGCAAGGTTCTGATTACTCTAACCCAATTCAGCAAAGCACCTACATGTGTTCAGATTAAGAATATGATAGTGAGCCCATTAAGTACCAGAGAGTGGCCTCAGTGAAACCAAAGTTAAATAAGCTCACATAGGCACAAATCACCTTTATGTGATTTTTTGCATGTGTTTTGGGCTGCAGTGCCAGGCACTTTAATTACTGAGCTGTGCTAATTAAAAGTGCCCATGTGTTATGTGTATCAGTGCACCCATGTATCCCCACACTGAAAAAATGGTGGTGGGGTGCTTTGTACTAAAGCTCATCAAATGTGTTTTATTTCAAAGTACTTCGCTGCCCTTTTTTCAGTGCGGCGATGCATGTGGCGCATGTGGCACTGATGCATGTGACACGGAAGGCTGTCAGAGCACATCAATGTCCATGCTCTGATTGCCAGCACATCAGAGCAGGATCCCTGAATACCTATAGAAGCACCCCCTCTCCCCTTTTTTTTTTGCACAGTGCACAGCACAATAGGATATTAGAAGTTACTGGGACTAGAAGGCTGTTCCAGAGCTTTACTACTAGTATGACTGGAAACAACCTGCTAATTTCCAGCTGAGATTTATTCATTGGCTAGTTTATATCTAATCTTGATTTATGACTTGACTTGTAGGTGTGACCAAACAAGATGAGTGCTGGATAGGTTTAACTCCATAGTGATCATGTCACATGAAATGTTTGATATCTAATGCTATCATAGGGTTAAAGAAAAAGATTGTCCAGTGTGTGGGAAGTACCATCTTATGAACGTGATAATGTAAATTGCAAAGCTGTCATAGTTTTTAAGGATGCTTAAAGTGGGAGCACCTTGTAACATCATTTTTTCATCCTCAAGTCTTTTGTCAAAGCCATCTACAAGTTTGTTGGTTTTGTGTTTGTTTGTTTGTTTTTCCCATGTGCCCTGATACAATTTGGTCAGTAAAATGGAAGATTGGGAGTACAATCTTACTGGTCTCCCACTGATGTTTCCATTTATAGAAATACAATTTGCAAGTTTGATACTGGTTTGACAAGCTTTAATTACAATATAGAATACCCAAATTCAAAGATCTGCTGTCTCTGACCTACAGTGTTAATATGCCCACCTGTAATTTCTCCTAAGAATCATACATCCTTTGGGTTAAACCTCAGTAGTGCTCATTCTGTCTTCTTGTACTGGTAATGAAAAAGGACAGGACTTACTAAAAATATTAGGTTAGACTTGAGCTGAGGTAAATCAGTGTAGCTGCACTGGCTTTTGTTTACCTCATTTGAAGATCTGGCCAACATGCTATAAAAATGTGCATGCTATTGATTTTTTCCAGTATCCAAGGGCACTAGTAATCTGATCCTAGTTCAAATAAGTATCACAGTAAGGAGAAAGGCCAGCTTCTAGACATGAAGATATCAGTTGGCATGACCAAGTTCTGCTTATTCACAAAAGAAAACTTGGAACAATTTCAAAACGTAAGCAGATAAATTATTTCTGTGAAAAAGCATGCAATTTCCTATGACCAATAAGCTATATGTTCTCTCCTAATTTATAAATATAAAATCTTTTTTATCTATTAAAGCAGCTACTTAAATCCAATGGAACAGGATAGATAATAGGTAAGAATTTGATAAAATTTCAAGTGTTTTTAATTAGAAACACCAGAGATACCAGCTGGTCACCTTAGTGTCATTATGTTAAACAATAAAAAGAGCTGGCTAAAATCATCACAAAAACCCTGGTGAAACTCTTTCAAAACTCATGGCACTCCAGAGAGGTCCCTGAGGACTGGAAGAGGGCCAATACTATGCCTGTCTTCAAGAAAGGGAGGAGAGAGCACCTGGGTAACTACAGGCCAATTAGCCTAACTTCTATCCCAGAGAAACTCCTGGAAAAAATCATTAAGGAGTCTATGTATGATAGGCTTGCAGAAGGTAGGATTCTGAATGACACCCAGCATGGCTTTGTTGTGGGCAGGTCTTGTCTTACTAATCTCATCTCATTCTATCACCAGGTATCTCACCACCTGGACAAGAGAGAGGAGGTAGACATTGTATACCTTGACTTCCAAAAGACCTTTGATCTGGTATCCCACAATGTTCTCATGGAAAAATTGGAGGATCGCAGGCTTAACTGCGTGACAGTTAGGAGGGTAGTTAGGTAGATAGGACAGTTAGGGTGGGCAGGGCTGCAGGGTACAACCCAGAGAGTTCTAATGAATGGATCTGTGTCGTCCTGGCAAGAAGTGGCCAGTGGTGTCCCTCAGGGGTCAGTGCTTGGACCAGTGCTTTTCAACATCTTTATCAATGATTTGGATATGGGGGTGAATATCTCACTGGCCAAGTTTGCAAACAACACCAAGTTATGGGGGAGCATGGTCACACTTGAAGATAGGCTGCAGATACAGGCAGACCTAGACAGACTAGCAAAATGGGCGGATTGGAACCAGATGAAGTTCCACATCGAGAAATGTAAAGTGTAGGTATGTTGGGGATGAACAACATACCTACAGGCTCAGCAGCTCCAAACTGACCAGCATCACGACTGAAAGGGACCTAGGGGTAATAATAGACCAGAGTATGAATATGAGCCATCAGTGCGACGCTGTAGCCAGCAGGGCAAATAATACTCTGATATGCATCAATCAAAGCATCTCAAACAAAACCAACAAAGTTATTCTTTCACTTTACTCAGCATTAGTGAGACCACAGCTGGAGTACTACATCCAGTTTTGGGTGCTGCACTTCAGCAAGGACGTGGTAAAGCTTGAGAGAGTCCAGAGAAGAGCCACCTATGATCTGAGACTTGCATAGCAAGATATATGAGGAAAGGCTGAGGGACCTGGGACTCTTCAGCCTAAAAAAAAGAAGAGTAAGAGGGGACTTGGTAGCAGCTTAACGCTACATCAAGGGAATACATCAGGGGCTCAACATTAGGAGAAACTTCTTCACAGTTAGGGTGGCCAGACTGGAATAAACTCCCTGCAGAGGTGGTGCAATCACCTACCCTGGAAATCTTGAAGAGGAGACTTGACAGGCACCTTGCTGGACCGGCACTCCCAGTTGTCTTTCCTGCCTAGTGCAGGGGGCTGGACCCAATGATCTTTAAAGTCCCTTCCAGTCCCTTCCAACCTATGAATCTATGAATCTATTAAAAGAAATTGAAAGTTATAAAGGAAAATAGAGATAAAGTTCTGAATGAAAAGTATTCAGAAACATTATATGGTTTTCTGGTTACTCATTTAAACAATTTACAAGGGAACTCATTTCAAAATCATTGATATTTAGAGGTGTACAAAAGTAAGTACAAAACATTATGCAACCTCAAAGAAAAAAAAACCTAGTACAAATGATAACAAGTATAAGCTTCATATCCATTTAGCAATTTCTTTGTTACCATATACTCTCTATATATTATGCAAATCAGTGGTGATGGTTTTTACTTCAGAATGGATTTTGAGGTTTGCCTCAGATAGGCGAAGTGTTTTGAATGCCTGGAGAATTAGCACAGAAAAATCTTCATGGCCAGATACCCATTCAAATTATTAAAACCACTTGATGGCCAGATCACTGCTGATTGCTGAAGCATAACTATTATTTTTGTTGATGATGATGATAACAAGAAGAAGAAGAATATGTTATATGGAAAAAGAAAGAAATAATTAAGTTCACAATGGAACTGCATGACTAGTAAGACTTACGTGGCTATTTCTTACAACTGATTGGCTTTTTCAATTGAAATTTAAATTGAAAAAATGTGCAACAAATACAGGCCTTATCTCAGAAAAGCTCTTAAGCATTCAATTAATGTTATCCCTTTCAGCATAAACATGTTTACTTGACTTCAGTAGCTTACCATTGAATCATACTAAATTCCTTCCTCAGTCAGAAGAACAAAAATAAGAATATACAGCGGGTGCATCTACATGTTCATTAATGCACAGTGGCATATATTTAGTACTTGACTATATTATATATTAAATTAAATGCACAGTAACCAGAGTTACTGCGCAGTACCACCAGCAAACACCTTTTTAGTGATGCTCTGTGCAGTAGCCTAATAATAGTTCATGGTAGTCTATTAGCACTGTCCATGCTGTGACACACTACCATCCAGTGTTATTAGGTTTCTGCAGTTAGCATGTCATGTAGATGTGCCCAATCATTACCTTTATTTGAGACAATACTGAAATGCACTGGAGAACATTATTTAAACAGCTCCAGTTTGATTTTGCTGTCACTTCCTTATTGACAGCTAATAATGGCTACATAGGAGACCATTAAGAATTTCTGGCATCTATTTTGTTTGCTTATATATTTCTCAGGGTTAAAAATAAAAAATGTCTCTGAATATTTAAATGGTAACATAACTCTTTCATGTTACTACATATTCTTAATAATGTTATCCACACCCTCCTGCTCTAGTTCCTACCTTTAGTTTTTATAAACATTCATAATGTCTTAGATTAAATTAGGCTGTAAGCACAGACAGTCATGCATATCAAGGATAAGCAACATACAGCCCACAGGCCAGATCTGGCCAGTTGAGGCATCACATCTGGCCTGCAGCAGCAGGGAACTTTTTGTGTCCTTGCAGCAGCAGGGGGGTTTCAGAACTACTGATTGCGGGGGTTGCCAACATCACCACTGCCAGGCCCCGAGGAGAGGAGGGACAGTAGCAGTATGCCTAGGTTGGAAGCAGTGGTGCTGCAGCCAGTTCAGAAGAGGTAGCCTGCTGCCAACCCAAAGCAGGTTATTCTGGAATGATGCTTAAAAAGGTTGCTATTTGTATGTATTCGTACGGTGTCCGGTATGTAGCAATGTCCTCAAGCACTAATTCAAAAATTAAAATAATTATTATTAATACCATGAAAAGAAGGCATTTTTTCTCAGGGTTGTAGCTGCTGTTTGGCTGAAGAAAACACTTTTTAAACAACATGAAGTATATCAGTGTATATTTTAAACCACAAAGAAAGTGAGAATTAAAATGTTGTTACACAATGAAGCAATTTTTGAAGAGCAAAAACTGCATAGACTTTAAAATAGCACAGACCACAATGTTTGGTGATCATGATCATAACTTTCCATCAGCCTAGGAAAAAACAGCCATTTAAATAAAAATAGGACATCCCAAAGAGCTGTAGTCTTTGTATCAGCTCTACAACCACTATCCAGTCACAATATAAATGTAGGACTGCAGTGAACTGTGTGTGCAGTTTCTGTTTCCTATCTTTGTAAAGTAAGAGAGAAATGAAAACTTCTTTTTAAGAATCTATTTAGCCCCTTAGCCAACAGTAAGTGTAGTTTCGAACACCATTACCTACTTCATTTTCTCAATTTTTAAAATAATTATGTGCCTATGAAATGCACCACATTGAAAACCCTGGAAAACAAGTTTTATATTTATTCGTTAATTATAGTATATATACTATATAAATATAGTATATATTCATATAGTCTATATGCAAATATATATGAAACATATATATAAATATTTCCTTTAGTTTGTCTGCTTATATGCCTCAGACCTAAACCAGAGACACTACCTATACAGGAGAGACCAGGGCATACTTTTGCCAATAAAACTCTTTTGTGGGATTAGTAATTATGATTACCAATGCCAATTGCAATGAGAATGTTTATTATGTGGATACCTGTCTACTGGAACAGGATTGAAAAAAAAAAGAGGTTTAAATTTATTTAGGCACATAAAAATGTAGACAGACTTCAAGTAGGATTTTCAAAGTGCCTACACAACTTACTTCCATTGAAATCATGAGGGAGCTTGTGATGGCCATACCACCATCTATGTGAATTTAGGCAGAGTTGAACAGTGTAGAATTGAGACTCTCAAATATCAAGAGGACTAGCACTGTGGGGTTTATGTAACACAAAGCCAGAGGGCAAACAGATCCAGCCTAAGGTTTCCTCCAGAGTTGTATACATCCATCAAAGCAGTTTCAACCGCATCCTCTCCTGGCTTCTTTTGGAGAAGGGACTGTGGAGTGGTGGATTTAGTATAATGGTGGTTTGGATTATGTCTCTATGATTTAGGAGTCTTGGCTAGCTAGCCATACAAGTGTCCTACAGCCTCCTTTTGCACACATCTTTCCTGACATGCCCCACGCACAGGTAGAATGCAATCTAATGAAATCATTGAGAATTAAATGCATACATAGCTTTAACAATTTGGTCACAGATCTCTCTGTGCCTTGGTTCTCCATCTGTACAATGGGGCTAATAACACTACTTCACAAGGGTGTTCTGAGAATAGACTCATTAAAAATTGTAAGGCATTTAATTATTGTGTAGACAGACAGAGAGACAGATAAATGCAAGTTGATTTGTCAAAAATGTCTACAGCATCTGTTCCTAATGTTTGACCCCACTCCATTCTGAGTATTCTCTCAGTAACAGAATCAAGTGCAGGGCTGGTTCTATGCCAGCTTAAGAAGATTGTGATAATACACAGCCTCTCTCCTGGCTGCCCTCATGATTATCTCCTAATGATCATTCTCCCTCTGACTAACTAGTGAAGACATTGTGTATAGAGGGTAGATATATATTAAACATTTATTTCTAGACAGTGTGTTATTTCTCATTATAAAATCAATGCTTGAAAATGTACTTGCAAGTGCATTGGCAGAAATAATTTCCACCTATGCAAAGAAGATGTCACTTAAGAGAAAAAGTTCCCATTAAGTCAAAATCTCCTGTGTTGCTCCTGTCATTCTTGTTGAGGAGTAAAAGCTGGTGCCGTCTTCATCCAAGGAAAATGTTTTCTTGACTGTAACGCTGAACAGCATACAACAAAACCTGCATATCTTGCCAGATGACAAGGGTACTGCCTCCCACACAGTTCTGTCCAGACATTTGATGTGCATTTTAGTAGCCCATAGCTACATTCGTTGGCAGTCCTAAGGATGAAATTGCATAGTACTGTTTCCTAAGGTAGGGTAACAAAACGTGGGATCATGGTGAGTTAAATGTTTTGCAATTCTTTTTTTTTTTTTTGGCGCTAGTGGTGGGTGTGGAATAAGAACCTGAATGAAACAGAATGTTATCTGCTGTGCATACAGATTAGATAAAGTCAGGTTACATTGTTAGGAAACTTAATTCTTTCAGATGTCTTCACACTGACTAAAATTTTTCTCTGCTTCATTTCTATGTATTAGGGCCAAGGGTTTCTACTTTTGGGGATTCCACAGATAAAAAAAATCAAAGTTAAATGCCAGAGCCAGTTTCCTACACCCACCCATTGCCATTCCTCATAGAAAACTTTCCTGAAGGCCCATTCACATGTATGGTCTCTCATGACTTGCCATCCTCTGCCAATTGCTGTACAGAAGGACTGTTCAATTGGTACACTGGGGGCCACAGGCAGCCCATGAGGGGCTAAGTTTTGGCTCCCAGGCTTCTGCCCAGATGCTGCTCCCTCCATCTCTCTATGTGAAACAGCAGCCAGAGTCTCCAGGCTCCCCATTCCTCCTCTGGGTTTGCCTGCCTGCCCCCACTTCAACAGCACAACTTGGCCTGGGGAGCTGAGGGTGAGCCCGGGGCCATGCATTGCACATGGTGCAGGGAAGGGGGCAGACATGCAGTGCAGTGGTAGTATGGGGAGACCTGCACGGGCACACAATGCAGGAGTGGGGGAGTGGATATGGGCACATAGCACAGTGGTAGGGAAGAGGGCCCCCTTGGGTGCATGATTCAGCAGGCCTGGGGGTTCCTGTACAGAAGAACTGGGAGAAGATATCTACACAACATGCAGCCCTGGGGTCCTGTGGTTTGCATTCATCCCCTAGTCACTTAGAAGTTGGACAGCCCTACTGAATATCATAAGTTTGGGGATTTTTTTAATCTTTATGGTATCACATGACAAACTATGCCTGCTAGGGGTACTGTAGAGATACTTCATACAAGCCACCAGTAAAAACCTAGAGGTCAAATGGATGGGTAGAAGGGCAGAGAACCCTTTCCTGCAGATTGAGGGGTGTCTTGGCTAGGATGAAGAGGAAGGTTTCTAAAGGTGACTTTTATTTTGCATCTGTAAAGCATCCTCTAAAGCTGGGGCACTGATGAACATTCTAATTAAAAGAAAAATGGCCACTTTTAAAATCAAAATCTCACTTTCTGATCCTTGGTAGAAAGAGGAGAGAACTCAAAAGGAAGTGTGGCTCCTACCTGGGTGATTGGGACAGTCACCTGAAAGGGAAGAATGACAGAGCCAAGACTTGAACCTGTATCTCTGTCTCCTAATCATCAGGAGTTGGAGAGTCTCTGTATCCTCTTTCACAAAATACTTTGAAAAATCTTTGTTTGATCTTGATGCAAAATGGGGGGAATATTGGAATCTGAGTGTGCCTCAGGTGAGGAAAACTACTTCTTACCCAACTCTGAGAGAGATGTATTCAAAACATGTAAACATTCAATTCAATTCAATTCATTTCAATTCAATTCAATTCATTTCAATTCAATAATCTCCACATGATTGTCACAACGTCATTCTCACATCATCACTGAAAACAAACAATATTTTCTGGAGCCATTTGTAATATGTTATTTTGATGCCTTGAATCAAGATTATTGTTCATTAGGGAAGATAAATGCTAATTTGAAGTCTGTCTGTTCCTGAGCAACAGTCTCTCCAGGAGACACCTGCAGAGCACTTCAGAAATTATTCCATAACACGTGCAAGTTTTGCTCTGAATACAGGTATGTAGATGTCCAAATGTATTTTCTGTTGAATAAAGCTCTACATTCATTATATCTCAGTTGAACTCATATTTATTTAAAAGCAGATCAGTAATATTTCTGGCACAAAAGAATACACATTGATATTTCAAACTTTCACAGAATTTAACCTTACTTATAGGAGAGAAAATGAAGTACTCTTATCTTTCTAAAATAAATTGACTGCAACTAGTTTAGAAGATCTATTTATTTTTTGTTGTCTGAGTTTATCTTCACTGAATCTTTTTTCAGGGGGCTCTGGACATGTTCTCTATAATCCTATTGGAATTCCACAACCACAGCTTTTGCAGCCATAACAGTCACAGTATTCCAACAGATCTATTTTCTTCCATTTAATGTAGTAAAAAGAATCTTGCCTGAATACAAAATATATCTGTTTTGATTATGCAAACTGTTGTGTGTAATTTTGCATCTTCTTTTTATGTCATCATGTCCATTGAATCCATTTTAAAAGGGAAATCATTTTCTAGACTAAAATGTTATCCTAAGAGCAGCTCCACTTTTGCTGACATGATTATGATTAGGAAATTTAGATCACTGCATATGAATACATTAGAAAAGAATTTTTCTGATCTAAACTCCACAAGAGACCTAAAATATATCACAAATAAATAATCAAGCAGCTTTTATGAATTTAAAAATAAGTCATGTATCACACAATGAAAAAAAAGTGGCCAGCTTTGTCTCATAAATAAAATTGCTAATTTATAGCAAAGTAAATCCAGCAACATTGGTTTTTAATTGGATGGTATAAATGCTAAGGTGACAGGACTGAGAACAGGTAAATCATCCAGGAATAGAAATGCACTGAGACAGAGAGCCAGCTGGTGTAGTGCTTCCTTTGTGTCAGTGATCCATGTTGCATTCTGTAATGGGGACTGTTCAGACAGTCTGTTGCACAGCTGTTCTTTCTTAGAAACAAGCAGCCAGGTCTGTTAGTGGTATCACTCTGCAGGTATCATAATGACAGTAAGGTGTTTTAGGAAAGTAGTATCCATCTCACTGAGAGGAAATAGAAGCAAGGACAAACCTGTGAGATTAGTTGCAACTACTTTTTGCATGGTTTGTATAGACTGAGCTAAATCTAACATGTTGCTAGGTCTGCAAAACTGGTCTGTAGATAAAGGTAACTGAAAGAGGTGGATGTTGTAGTATTCTTTCACAAGAAGGTTAGTTTGGTGGCAAACTTGATTTAATTTTAATAAGAGCTTATTCCTTGAGCATCAATGATTTTAAAGAATTATATTTTTAAAGCAAGACAATAAAACTATTCTGGCTATTTGCTGCTCCAGTAGTGCAGAGAACCTGTAAAGTTATATTAGTTGTGACCTAAGGATTCCTGTAGAGTAAGGAAAGTCCAACATGCCTCTATGATACCGGCAGCTGCTAGAATGGCATTGGCCCATGTGCCAAAGGTGTTAATTATAGCAACCTTCAAACGGCTGGAATTTTACCAGAGACCACACTAACCGCTTTTGAGATCTCTAAAAATCTTCACAGTGAGATATCAGGAGTTTAATCCAAGACTCATTAAAGTCAATCAGATTAGATTCAGAGAACTACATATTGAATTTTATGTAGAATACAACAGAACAACATTGATTATTGCTTCCAGATTTGAGCCCAAGGGAGAAATATTTGACTGTCAAGAAAGTGCTTCTAGAGTCACCTACAAAAAAAGGCTTTTCACCTCCTGAAACAACAAGATGGTTTCTGAAAAGTTAAAAGAGAGACCTAAAATAAAGCTAGACACTTTTATGTTGAGAGACTACCATAAGTCCAGGTTATCTCCAAAATGTCTATGAATTATTAAGATCTATTTTGAGTAACAGTATCTCTTTTCAGGTCAAAGACCTAGAATTCAAGGTATTACAGAATGCCAATCTGCTCCAGTGAGTTTATAAATCTAAGCGCTAATGTCAAATCTAAGGTAAATGTTTTGTTGTGCTTAAATTATCACAGTACTGGTCAGTTATATTATCTTGTATTAGCACAATCAGCAAATGCTAGTGGATATTGTAAGCACTGACAGGTAAGTGCTATAAAATCTTAAATTTTCTTCACCCCTGCTTCACAAAAATGGTGGTCATACAGATAAGTAATAGATCTAAAACTGTTTTCTGGGAATGTTTTGGTAGGGCGGCCCCATATGCAGTAGATTCAACTGTATTTGTGGTACTACTCTTAATTGTATATATTTATCACACATTACTGATCAAATTCAAGATGATAGTAGTTAAGGCTGTGTGATGCTTCAGTTGCTGATTCGATTCAGGAGAGATTCGGCCTGATTCAGCAGCCAAATCTCCAAATCCGAATCGAATCAGTAGACCCTTTAATCTCTCTGAATTGAATCGGAACCCTCCAAATCAATTTGGAGAGATTCAGAGAGATTCAATGATTCGGACATAGACACAGCTTTAAATGTTTTTTCTACGTACCTCAAGGTACCAGGTGGCTTATGAATGCTGAGATGGTGGGGTGGATGGAGTGTCTCATGGGACCATGGTGGGGTCCCCAGCATGCTCAGCGGCAGGCCTGCAAGTGAACCAGCAGGACTTCTAGTCCACTTCCACTTTTGGGTCCACCACAGAGCATGCAGGGCCCTCCCCACCCCAGCTCAGTGACTGGTGTCTCCTGGGTTGGGGAGGGGCACCCAGTGTCCCCCTGTGGCCGATTGCTAAGCTGGGGGGAGCATGGGGGAGTTCCCTGTGCACTTGATGTGCCCACACCCCCACACTTCTGTGGGATGCTTCATGTGCCCCACCATCTCAGCATTCACAAGCCATGCCTGGTACCTTGAGTATGTAGAAAAAAATTAAAGCTGTGTCTATGGCCGAATCACTGATTCTCTGAATTGGCATTGAATCTTCTGATTTGGATTCATCCAAATTGAATCAGGACAGTGATCCGAATCAATGAATCAAATCACAGTCCCCTGAATTGGGGTGAATCTAAATCAAATACGGCCCATTTCACACACCCCTAATGGTAGTTGTGCTGTTTGCTTTTCCACTGTTATTAATAGATACATGCTTTTTATGGAGTTTTGAGTTAGGAGAGGGTTAATCCATGTTGGCTGGAAAGTCAATTGCTGTGTTTCTGTTGATTACAAGATCTTGGTAGTGAAAAGAGGATATATTTTTGCAGCTAAAGTTCTAACCTACACTTGGGTTTATTGAGTCTGCTGGCTTGTAAGCAGACTGGAAATGACTAGAGACTGCCTTTCCCCCCACTTTGGACGTATCTATTTCTACTTGTAAAAAAATAAGCATTTCTTAAGGAAATTTTAGTGGATGTTTTGTGATTTTTCAATACAAACAACTGCTGTATGCAGTACCAAGTAAAAAGAAAGTAAAAATCTATAAAAATAATCATCTAATAGGTGATTTAATTAGTGCATGTATGTTGAAAATGTAATCTGTGGTAATTATCTATAATTATGTTTTCCTTGCAATTTAAAATAACTTGTCTTTTTCAGTAGGGAACGTCCCCTTTTTTTACTTTTCTCAACCTTATAAACTATTGATTGCCTTTCTGACATATGAAATAATTTATTATTTGACCCATGGAAAAAGTAAGGGACCCAGTAACTTTTTATAATTATTCAAGGATGTAAACACCAAAGAGGAAAATATATTACTAAGAAGATCCAAAGGGATATGCAATTAACAACTATGGAATAAAGTTGAACATAGTTGGTTAGTAGGGAAAAAAGCTTTCCCAACACTGAAGGTGCATACAGACATTCGGGGAGGTTAGGGGAATGTTAGTTAGATTGATCTAAGACCACCAAAGCTAAGGTACGTTGGAATGGGGGGGTGGGACTAGCTGGGGGGCTTGAGGGAATCAGGAAGGCAAGCTGAGCAAGCAAGTTCCATGGGGGTGATCAGGGGGGCAGGCAGGGTCCCCAGGGGACAATCTGGGAGATGGGAGAGCAGACAGGTTTGGCAGGAAAGATTGGGGAGGCAGGTGGCATCAGTGTGAATTTGGTGGGGTCTTGGAAGCTTGCAGGGTCCACAGGGGGTGGGGAGTCTCTCTCCCCCATCTCTCACACACCAGTGACTCTTCTTTTGCCCCATGACCCTCCCCCTCCCCCCCGAGACAAACAAACATCCCAGTGAACCACTCTCACCATCCTGCTGACGCCTCCTCCCAGCCAGAATTACTTCCCTGGGAACCAGCACTGGAAAATGCCGGTAAAACTTGTGGGATCAGATGTTTGGAGTCACTTGTGGGATGGGGTGTTTGGCAGGCTCAGAGGGTGCTGGCAGTCTCATCTGGCTGACTCGGGGAGTGCAGGGCTAGCTCTGCAGACTGGTGGATGTGGTATACCTTGATTTTAGCAAGGCTTTTGATATGGTCTCCCACAACATTCTCTCAAGCAGCTAAGGAAGTATGGGCTGGATGAGTGGACTGTAAGGTGGATAGAAAACTGATTGGAGCATCAGGCTCAGACAGTAGTAATCAATGACTTGATGTCTAGTTGGCAGCTGGTATCAAGTGGAGTGCCACAGGGGTCAGTCCTGAAGCTGGTTTTGTTCAATGTCTTCATCAACAACCTGAAAGATGGCATAGAGTTTACTCTCAGTAGGTTTGCAGATGACTCCAAGCTGGGGGGAGTAGTAGATACACTGGAGGGTAAGGCTAGGATTCATAGTTACCTAGACATATTGGAGGATTGGGCCAAAAGGAATCTCATGAGGACAAGTGCAAAGTCCTGCACTTAGGATGGAACAATACCATGCATCAGTATGCATGACTGGCTGGGCAGCAGCTCTGCAGAAAAGAATCTGGGGGGTACAGTGGAAAAGAAGGTGAAGACAAGCCAGCAGTGTGCTCTTGTTGCCAAAAAGGCTAATGGCATACTGGGCTGCATTGGTAGGTGTGTTGTCAGTAGGTCAAGGGAAGTGATTATTGCCCTCTATTCAGCACTGGTGAAGCCACATCTAGAGTACTGTGTTCAGTTTTGGGCCTCCTACTGCAGAAAGGATGTGGGCAAATTGGACAGAGTCCACCGGACAGCAACAAAAATAGTTTGGGGACTGGGGGGCATGACTTATGAGGGAAGACTGAGGGAACTGGGCTTATTTAGTCTAGAGAAGAGGAGACCGAGAGGGGACTTAATAGCAGCCTTCAACTACCTGAAGAGGGGTTTGAAAGTGGATGGAGCTAGACTGCTCTCAGTGATGGCAGATGACAGAACAGGGAGCAACAGTCTCAAGTAGGTTAGGGATTAGGAAGAATTTTCTCACTAGGATAGTAATAAAATACTGGAACTGGTTGCCTAGAGAGGTGGTGGAAGCTCCATCCTTGGAGGTTTTCAAAACCCAATTAAACAAAACTTTGACTGGGATAATCTAGTTGGGGGTGGTCCTACTCAGGACTAGATGACCTCCTGAGGTTCCTTCCAACCATAACTTTCTATGATTCTATCTGGGGGTGGGAGGGCGGCCCAGGGGGTTAAGAATAGCCCAGTGCCAGGGAGGGAGTAGGAATAGGAGCCCCAGGGCTAGAGACACTGGCTAGGCTTTTCCAGCCCTGGCACTATGCTAGGAAGTGTGCAAAAATTCAGAACAGTTAAATCAGTCTAAAAATGGTCAACCTGATCAAAGTTAAACTACCTCAAAGGTAGAGTTAACTTAGATCAGGTTGGCCATTTATAACAGATCTAATCTTCCTGGAACTTCTGTATAGTTTACACTTAGATTGGCTTAACTAGGGATCCAAATATAAGGTCCACATCTAGGTAAACTAAGTGAGATAGGGTGGCCATTATTAATACAATCTAACTTCCCCCCCACCTCCCCAAATGTCTGTATGCACCCCGAGGGCTATTCAACCGTTCAGATCTCTCTACAAAGGAGATGGTGGAAAAAACGTATGTTGACTTCTAATTTGAGGCTGATTTTCCAGTTTACATGTCTTCATCTATGTTGGAGGGAGCAAGACAAAGGGCGGGGAGGGGAAAAGAGGATAGTGAAATAAAACAACATGAGCAACTGAAAATTTTTAATTTCTTGTCCATATTTTCATAAAAGTTGGAATTCCCCGTTCTCAAATATTTTATCCAAACTTATTGAAGTTATTCATGGGTGGACCTTGTTACCACCCATGATAAACCAAGGCTGAGAAGGGCCTTTGCAGTAATGCAGAAGTAATAATTTGGTAGGAGAATAGATTGTAGATTTGGAAGAATTCCCAATACAGGAAGAGTAGTGATATAGTGGCGCAAAAGGAATATTAGCCATCTTGGTGCAATGAATGGTGGGAGTATTATTATGGGAACATTGTATATATTTGAGGACAACTGGGTACAGTGGGAGTGGCATATAGTGCAAGTTATATACAAAGCTTGGGAAAAGCCAAGGGTTTGCAATGGCTTCGTGTAATCAGGTCCACCCATCAATAACTTAAACGAGTTTGGATAAAATATTTGAGAATAGGAAATACATTTATAAAAATCTGGACAAGAAATTTAAAATTCTCAGTTGCTCATGTTGTTTTACTTCACCATATGGAAAATGAGTTTAAAATTCAAAATGATCCCTATTATAAACATTATGGAAAATTTTGATCTGGAAATGCAAAAGCATTTTAACATTCAGTCTTGAAACAAAAAACATTTCCATTCTCAAATGTACACACATGTGTGTGCTGTAGGGGTTGGCTGAAAATGACTGAAACATTTTTTTTTTTTAAGTGAATTGCATCCCTCTATTGTGGTATTTTGTCTTATGGGATTTAGAGTTCAGAAGTTTATGTTCCATTCTACAATGTGGGCCAGCCTCCCTGCCCAATCTGCATCTTTCAGAAATTCATCCAGAATCACGTGATTCCTATGATGCAATGTGATTTAATGAGCCTTTCCACCCCAAATTTCTACAAGATGACTGTCACAAATGGCCAGCCTACCTGTGCTATTTTTGCCCTCTCTCTTAAGTAGGGATATAGTCAGGGATCAGGAGATACAAACTTCAAAGAAACTATTATAGATTGTGAATTGTAGTGTTTGAAGTATATTATTAGCCCAAACTCTGAAATAAGTCCCCAGATGCTATAAAGAACACAGGCATTTTCCCTTAAATATTGAGTGAAATATACATGCAGGTTTCAAAGGAAAATTACCACATTTACAATTGCACAGAGTTACTTAACACACATGAACAGCTGAAGAGTCATACTGACACCAGATCTTTTAAAAATCATTTTAGCAAACAAATTGAGATTTTTTTTTTCTTTGTAAATAGGGGCTAATTTATGCTGTGAAGGTAAGCAGTGAGGGTAAAGAAAGTCCTTCTGCCCTGCTTATTCAGGTAGGAGGCTTCCATGACTGAATGTTTGCAATAACTGGAGAGTAGGAGAGGAGGAAGAAGTCCAGTGGTGCTAGTTGTCGGAACAGTTGTCTATAAAGGAACAAAAAAAGAGTGCTGTCAAGTATCTCAACACCATAATGTGCTTGACAGACAATAGGTACTACTTTTTTGACAGTAACCTGAGAGGTCATTCATTTTATTCATCCCCTGCACCTTCATAAGCATATCATCCCTAAACAATACCAGTCATGCTTTGGCCTTCTTCTCCATTCACTGTTTTTCTGCCTTCCATGTGACATTGAACTCCTATTTCTACAATATGAAAAATTCATAACTTTCATTGCTAAGGAACCTGTAGGAAACCATATATGTGTGTTTATTTTTATTATTTAGCAGAATTTGTAGCACACGACTGATTCATATCCAGATACAGAGAACTGACATAATAGATAATGAAATCATTAACATAAAGAATTTAATGCATTTGTTCATGTTCATTAGTATGTCATTTTGTCAGTTTTCAGCATCATTATACCTTATCTCATGCTGCATTCCATTCACACACATTCTATTGTAAAGCCAAGGTTCCTAGCAGCAAAATTACAAACATAAGACAGAAAAAGTCATAATATTCTACCAGTTAAAATCTACTAAGAAGTCTGCAGGTAGGAAGGATTCAAGCCTTTGCTTTTTAGTTTCTGGAATACAGAAAGGAGCCTTTACAGATATTCCAGACATGATATCACGAATAAAGCTGCTTCTGCCCTTTTTTCCACCTGAAGCTGAGAGTCTGAAAATGATGACAAAAGTTTAGCTATTGGTATTATTTAGGATAAACATTCAAAGTTATGTTTATAAGTACCTATACAGGAAAAGATCTCAAATAATTCATTAATCCATCAGACAAAGGAGAATCAAGAACCAGTGGCTAGAATCTGAAGTCCAAATTGGAAATGAAAAGTAAAATTTCAGCAGTTAGCATAATTAATCATGGGTACACATTATAAATTATATGGTGAATTCTTAATCACAAGAACTCTTAAATCAAAATTCAAAGTCTTTCTAAAAGATGCCTTCTAGTTCCACACATTATTGGGTTAGTAAAAGAATTGCTGCATGAAACTTGTGCTGCATTAGACACAAGGTCAGACCAAATGGTTATAATGGGTAAATGGGTAAATCTATGAAATTTAACAGATTAAATCTATTATTCTATATTGCTAGGGGGAAAAAACCCACTGGGTTTTATTCCCAAATATGAGTCACTTAATACAACTTTTAAAAGAATAATTTTTACTTCCTTACCATCCAGATATTGCATACAACCAACATTTTATAATATATCTAGCATTGCCTCACATTGCACCTCTAAAAAAGAATATTTTATTAAAATCTGTTATGAGAACATATACATGTTATGTCATGAATCTTTACAAAAATATTGTACATTTATCTTCATTATAATGCATAGATTATTTGGATATTACTATAGGTTATAGAAACATGTTTTTAAAACAAAAAGATATTAAAACTTTTTTTTATTAACTCAAAGAAAAAAATAGTTAAACATACTTGTCTGAAGGGGCAGTTTTATAGCGATCAGTACTAATTTAGTTTCATTTTAATTTAATTTCATAGATTTCATAGACATTAGGGCTTGAAGGGACCTTGTGAGATGATCAGGTCCAGCCCCCTGCCCAAAGGGCAGGAAGTCAGCTGGGGTCAGATGACCCCAGCAAGATAATCATCCAAGCACTTCTTGAACATGTCCAGAGTAAGTACTTGCACCACTTCTGGAGGGAATCTATTCCAGACTCTAGAGACTCAGACAGTAAAGAAGTTTTTCCTTATGTCCAGTCTAAAACGGTCTTCCCTTGGGGTGCCCTGGTGAATAGACGTTCTCCCAGGTCCTGATGTACACCCCTGACATACATCCCTGATGAACATCCCTGGCTGCCACCAAGTCCCCCCTGGGCCTACGCTTCTCCAAGCTGAAGAGTCTCATGCCTCTCAGTTTCTCCCCATAAGCCTGCTCTCTTGACCTCTGATTATATGTGTGGCTCTCCTCTGGACTCTCTCAAGCTTCTCCATATCCTTTTTAAAGTGTAGAGCCCAGAACTGGATGCAGTACTCTAGCTGCAGCTTCACCAAGGCCAAATAAGGCAGGAGGATGACATCTTGGGTCTTGCTTGAGATGCATTGGTTGACGCAAGCCAGGGTTTTATTTGCTTTGCCAGCTGCGGCATTGCATTGGTGTCTCATATTCATCTTGTGGTCACTCATGACCCCCAAGTCTCTCTCTCCAATAATTTTAAGCAAAATTATTGTAACATCTTAATATACATGCAAGTGTATGCATTTTAATTCCTATTTATTTTCTTTTGGAATTGTTAAAGGAAAATATTCTGGACCTGACTGTCTCCTAGGACCACAGAATGCTGGACTAGAAGGAATCAGCTGGGTGACCAAATCTAGTCCCCTGCTATTGCAGGCAACTGTGGCTTCTCTAAAATCTCACTTCTCTGAGAGTTAATGATCTCATTTCAGTTTCCAGCATAAAATTATTCATGGCTAGTGAAGACCCATTTTCCCTTGTGCTAACATTGACCTTTAGCTTTAAAAAGCTCTTCATCCCTCCACCCTCATTCACATTGGTGTATATCCATTAAGTTCAATAAAATCAACTGAGATACACCAGCATAAGCCTTATGTAAATGAGAATATAATCATGCTCCTTCATGTATATGAAAGAGAAAAGTAATGAATACAAGGGGCAGCTACATATGCACTTGACTGTAGAGTTGACCAATTAGCTCCATAATAAAGCATCAGTGCTGTTAGACCCCAACTCCATGCGGTGCCCAAAGACTATGAAGACAATGATTCAATGACTCATGGATCCTGTTACTCATTAGCCAGAGCAAGCAGGGAGCAAACACCAGCACACATTGCTCGCAACAGCTTTATTCAGAATGGAGACAGCTTCGGACTAGCTCCCAAAAAAACAACAAACTGGGGAGCTGCCCCAAACAAGTTTTTTCCACCTTTATACACCTTGGTTCATACTCATTAACATTCACTCCGCCCTCATCTCTCCTTTGGTTCCACCCATTTCTCTGCCCATCTCAAACTCCACCTCTATTTACTGTTTGCTTCATTAGCATGGTATTGCCTATGCATTTCCTTCATTTATATGCTTCTCTACTAAAAGCTCATGTGTAAGACTTTGACCCCCATCTTCTCCAGGTCAGTTGTGGTTCTTTGCTGGTTCTTTCTAGTTTCTTGCTGACTTCAGCACCATCTCCAAGGCTGAACTTCTGCTTTGTCCCCTAACAATAGCCGTTGGTCTGTATCCTATTTTTACATAACACATCATGCACTTTGCACCCTATCCTTTTGTTAAGAATCTGCTTACTTAAGCATTAGCAAAGTTAGTTGCCTGCTAGATAGCCCCACACTGTAGCACCCTCATGCCCCAGCTAGCCCCTCTGCAGCACACTGAGCTGAGGCAGAGCAGCTCAGAGCTGGCAGGCTAACCCGCAGTGTCCCCTTCCAGCCAGGACTGTGCCACCCCAGCTCAATGTACTGTGGTTCTGGGAGCATGCATAAATGCTGCACCCAGGAGCAATAAATCCCAGCATGAACTATACAGGAGTTTATTTGGGCATATTAATAGAACATGTGGATGCACCCACAGTCTAGCAAAATTACCTTTATGTAAAACTGAACTGCCCTCATTGTATTTTCTTCATGTTGGTTATATGTTAATGCAGACATTATATATGGCAGAGAATAGGATACAGACAAGATGAGAAAAATATTAATGTATAATGGATCCCTGCTTACTCATCTTAAGCTATTTAGGGGCAACATTTCTACTGTTATTCCAGTGCAGCTATAAAATCTTTCTTTTTGTGTTTTGCAGTTTACTCCTATAAAGCACAAGTACAGATATGTCAATACACTATGCCCTTTGTCATACAACTTCATACCCATTGAGTATATAGCTGTCAAGAAATGGCAATGCCATCATATTTCAACAGAACTAGAAATATCTCTGTCTCACTGAATACATAAAGAATTTTGGGTTAGTTGAAGAATTGGCCTTCATTCACTCCCAGATGTCCTCCTTCTCTTCTTGAAAGACGGAGGCATGGATGATGCCAGATCAAGATGAAATATCATCAGTGCAACATAGTACTTCTTAGAAACATTTAAAATAGCATTCTTCTGCTTCTACTGAAACACTTCTGATTCTGCTCAATACAAAAAAAGCATGGGACTAAAAGTTTGTCACTGCAACACCATATTAAATGGCATGCTTCTTAAAATGTCGATTTCTGAGCACAAAGGCTGTTGCAAGCTCACATGAAGTCGTACGAACTATGTTGTAATCAACAAAAATATGCAGTAATATTGAAGGAAAAGAGTACTTTTTATACAAGCAGCACACTTTATTCAAAAGAAAAAAATGAATGTATATCAGTTATAATTTGTAGGCAGTCATGAGTAATATGCAGATAGAAAGACATGAACATCTCTTATGCACATTGCAATGTTACAAGTCCATCTTTGTTATCTGGTATAGAATCTGTATTTTATTTTAAAATAGAATCATAGAACCATAGGAAATTAGGGTTAGAAGGGAGATCATCTAGTCCAACCCCCTACTCCAAGCAGAACCATCTGCAGCTATATTATGCCAGCCAAGGCTTTATCTATCTGGGTCTTAAAAGCCTCCAAGGATGGAGATTCCACAACCTCTCTGGGTAGCCTGTTCCAGTGCTTTACTACCCTTCTAGTAAGAAAGTTTTTCCTAATCTCTAACCTAAACTCCTTTGCTGCAATTTGAGACTATTGATTCTTGTTTTGTCATCTGCCACCAGTCTAGCTCCATCCTCTTTGTAAGCACCCTGAAGGTAGTTGAAGGCTGCTATTAAATCCCCTCTCAATCTTCTCTTCCCCTAAATAAGCTCAGCCCTTAGCATCTCCTAATAATTCATGTGCCCCAGACCCCTAACCATTTTTGTTGCCCTCCACTGGACTCTTTCCAATTTGTCTTCATTCTTTTGGTAGTGGGGGGCCCAAAACTGGACACAGCACTCCAGATGTGGCCTCACCAGGGACAAATAGAGGAAGAATCACTTCCTGTGATCTGCAGGCAATGTTCCTACTAATGTAGCCTAGTATGACATTAGCCTTCTTTGCAACAAGGGCATGCTATTGGCTCATATTCAGCTTATTGTCCACTGTAACCCCCAGGTCCTTTTCTACAGAGCTGCTTAGCCAATTGGTTCCCAGCCTGTACCAGTAATTGGGATTGTTCCATCCTAAGTGCAGGATTTTGCACTTGTACTTATTGAACCTCATGAGATTCCCTTTGGTCCACTCCTTCAATTTGTCTAGATCTCTCTGAACCCTAGCCCTACCTTCCAGTATATCAACTATTGCGCACAGCTTGGTGTCACCTGCAAACTTACTGAGGATACACTACATCCCATCTTCCTGGTTGCTGATGAAAATATTGAACAAACCAGCTCCAGAACCAATACCTGGTGAACTCAACTTGATACCAGCTGCCAACTAGACATCGAGCCATTGAGCCACTACCCTTTGAGCCCAATGATTCAGCCAGTTTTCTATCCACCTTACAGTCCCTTCATCCAGCCCATATTTCCTAAGCTTGCTTGCAAAAATATTGTGGGAGACTGTATCAAAAGCCTCGTTGAAGTCAAGGTATATCATTGTCTGCTGCTATCCAGTCATTTCATTATAGAAGGCAATCAGGTTGGTTGAGCATGACTTGCCGCTGGTGAATCCATGCTGATGTTTCCTAATTACCTTATTCTCCTCAAAGTGCTTGAAAATGGACTCCTTGAGGACCTACTCCATGCCTTTTCCAGGAATTAGATGAGACTGACTGGTCTGTAGTTCCGCACATCTCCCCCCTTCCCCCTTCCCTATCTTCAAGATGGGCACTATATTTTCCCTTTTCCAATCAACTGGGACCTCTCCCAATCACCACAAGTTTTTTTGAGATAATGACCAGCAGCTCTACAATCACATTGGGCAACTCCCTCAGCACTCTCAGGTGCATCCCATCTGGCCCCATGGACTTGTATACATCCAGCTTTTCTAAATAGTCCCTAACCTTCTCTTTCACCACTGTTGACTGCTCATCTTCTCCCCAAACTGTGCTGCCAGCTTCAGTATTCTGGGAGCTGACCGTGCCTGTGAAGACTGAGGTAAAAAAGGCATTAAGTACTTTAGCCTTTGAGACATCATGTCACTAAGTTGCCTCCCCCATTCAGTAAAAGACCCACACTTCCTCTGATCTTCCTCTTGTTGCTGACACACTTGTAGAACCCCTTCTTGGTGCCCTTCATATCCCTTGCTAACTGCAACTCCAGTTGTGCTTTTGCATTCCTGATTTCATCCCTGCATGCCTGAGCAATACTCTTATACTCTTCCCTAGTCATCTGCCCAAGTTTACACTTCTTGTAAGCCTCCTTTTTGTGTTTTATTCACTGAAGAGTTCCCTGCTAAGTTCCCATACTGTTCGCAAGCTAGTCTTCTGCCATACTTGCTAGTCTTCCTGCGCATCAGTATGGTTTATTCCTGTGCCCTCAATAAGGTTTTTAAAAATACAACCAACTTTCCTGGATTCCTTTCCTCCTTAGATTGACTGCCAAGGGGATCCTACCCATTAGTTCCCTGAGCAAGTCAAAGCCTGCTTTTCTGAAGTCCAGGGTCCTTACTCTGCTGCTCTCCTTCCTCCCTTTCCTGAAGATCCTGAACTCAATCATCTGATGGTTACTGCTATCCAAGTTGTCATTCATGTTTACATTCCCCACCAGTTCTTCCTCATTTGTGAGCAGCAGGTCAAGAAGAACATGGCCCCTAGTTTGTCTCTCCAACACTTGCACTGGGAAGTTGTGCCCAACTCTCTTTCAAAAACTTCCTGGATTGTCTATGCACTATGGAATTGCCCTTTCAGCAGATGTCAGGGTGATTGAAGTTCCCCATGAAAACCAGGGCCTATGATTGGGAAACTTCCACTAGCTGTTTCAAGACAGCCTCCACTAGCTGTTTGAGGATAAAAATGAAAAATAGGCAGATGTGAGAGTTGTTGAGTGGCCATAGGAACTACATGTTGAGAGGTGTCTATCTGAAGATGTTGATAAGAAAATCATAATAGGTTGTTGAGAATTAAATAGTCTCATAATGTTGTCCAAATAGAATACTGAATAAGGCAGTAAAATACAATATGCAATAAGAAGACAATTTATAATAAAATGGTTTATCAGTGGATTATAAATTTGAATCTGTCCCTGAAGCTTTATATCTTATTGAGAGATATAATACAGTTATTTTAATATATCAGGTATTAGACATATCTGACTAAAACTGTGCTACTGGAGCAGCAGCAAGTATTCAGCAAATGTGCTTGCTGAACTTGAGTCCAATGTTGCATTACAAAAAGCAGGACTAGGTTCCAAGATAAACCTTTGAAACTTAGTAAAATTAATTCCTGTCTGAGTCAATGTTAAGGGTATGGAACTATGTTCTCTTTTCTTTTTTAAAGGTACCAATACATTTCAAAGTTTTTGAAGTCAGAGATTTTTTTATTATTATTGTTGCATTAGGGTGTTTTATTATTTATTTTGAATGTGGAATTTTTATACATAGAAGTTAGTCATTTCAGAGTAAACAACAGATGTTTGCACCTATATTATGGGTTAGTACTGACATCAGTATTAAACAATAATAAGAAAACATATAAAAAACATTAATGATAAATAAATGTGTCATCAAGAAGATGAAATATTTAAAGTTCAGTTCTTCTCTGGGAAAAAAAAATGACTACAAAAGGTATGTAACTGCTCCAGGACCTTCTCAAATCCTAAAACTCTGGACAGGTACAAACAGCTGCCACTCAAACCAAAAACAACCTGCCACAAATGTAATTTCTTCAAATCTTTCTATGTTTTCATAAAACTCACCCTACCCAGGATTCAAGGGTCACATCTACATGAGATGTTTACTGCGCAATCAAGTAATTAACTGCACAGTAAACATCTTGGCATCTACACATCCACCTCTATTAGGTTGCATGAAACAAATTCTACAGCAGGGTGGTATTTGTAAATACAAATACTACCCTGCTGCAGAGTTTCTTAGTGCACAGCAGTGCATGTATAGATGCTGCTGCAGTTGGCTGGGTGACAGGGTGCTGCATTGCGGGGCTAGCCAGTCAGAGCACATGGAAACCAGTTGGAACAGCCCTGGGCTGGCGGGCTGACCCCCCAGGTTCCCTGCCAGCTCAGGTTTCTCCAACTGGGCTGTCTGTGCTGCACATGAATAAACTCCAGAGCAATATATTCTGGAGTTTTTTGCTCCAGGGTGCACATTCAAATGGCATGCCAAGGAGTAAAAAACTCCAGAGCAGTAGGATCCAGAGTTTTTCGTACATATTAATCACAGTGTAGATACATCCAAGGTGAAGATTTTACTTCTAGATAAGATACATCTTTTCAAGGCATAAATGTCAAACTTCAGACCTTGGTATCTTGCAACCCTAAAAAAATGGGATATACAAGCTTTTATTTTATCCACTTGCATCTAGCTTTTGCTTTGTACCTCTGGAGTTTTATACCTCACTGGACCTAATTTTCCCTTGAACACTGGAATGGCCAGAAATGGTGAGGCTGAAAACTGAGATATTTTTAGAAATTCTATTTGTAAAATGTGCCAAAAAATTCCTCTCTTCTCAACGCTATATAGCCAAACTCACACAGGGAAATCTGGGTTGCACTGACATTTATAGCAAAACTCCCATTTTACTTTAAAAGTTACCCACAGTTACTAAGTTATCTGGCATTATAGGCATAGGAGAGGTCCAAAAAATAATCCCAACAACATTTAAGACAGTTTAAAATATTCAAAAGATTTTTGCTGCTACATACTTGATATGCATAGAGTGCATGATACAGTAGGGTTTAAAGATTTACTCTTGTGAGTTTAGGAGAGTCCATATAAAGCTGATAAGCAGATATTACTACATTATGCCTTAATGTGTTAAATGTCTGAGTATAAACCTGCTTAGCTGGTGTGCCATATGGCCCCAAAACAAGATCTGTCAAATGTCAGCTATGAGCTGCTGCACATCTTTAACTCTCACGTACATCAGTGGTGTTAAGGTTATTTCAATCCCCCTCAAGGTAACAAATGAATTTGACAGCAGAGAAACTAAGAATGGGCACATCTACACATGCACTTTACTGCACAGTAGACTAATTTATTGCACAGTAAAGTATCACTGTCTACACATGAGCCACAATTACGGTGCAGTAGATTAATTTACTCTGGTGTAGGACAGTCACATCAGACATAGGTAGTATCTGACAGTGGAGTAAATTACTGTGCTTAAATGCACGTGTAGATGGTGACGTTCAGATTAGTTTACTCCAGTTCAAATTGTACTGGAGTTTATTCAGCCACATTAATTGCACATGTAGACATGCCCAGTGAGCCAGTCAACAAGAGGAATAATTGGTTTGGTGGGGGAAGTGTGTGAGAAATAATGAGAAAGAGACACTGTAAGCAGAGGTGCCAAGTATGTGGGGGTCCAAGGGCCCTGGCCCCCCTTGGGAAGGGGACTGTCACCTGAAATGCATAAAGCTTTCCACATAAAATAAAAATCTTTTGACTTTAAGGATCCAGTCATGGGCAGTCTTGCCAAATGGTTAGGCTGCTGGAGAAGGGCAGCAGCCAAACCACAAGCCAGGTCAGGGAGGTCAGGAATTGGAGACCAAGTTACCAGATCCAAAGGGAAGTGCAGGGACAGATTGGCCTACAAATCATAGGACAAGTCAAGTTTTAAGAGTTAAAAGTTAGTGCCAAAGTCAAGACAACCCACGAGACAGAACTGAAGTCATGGTACACCAGAAGCCAGAACTAGAATCAGGAACTAAAGCCAAGCCCAGGTACCCAAGTTTCAAAGCCAGAATCAGAGTATAGCAGGAGTGAAAACTGGAATCAAGGTGAAACAAAAACAAAGAGAAGCTAGCAGATCCAAGTGGAATATCTAAAAAGCCAGAGTTCAGGAACAGAGCCAGCATAGTCAGAGGTCAAAGGAGGTCAGGAAGACAGGATCAGAGTCTTACCAGGGCAGACCTTCAAAAGAACTGTCTACAGCCTGTTACCACAGGTGGAACTAAGGCTGCTCTCTCAGCAACCAATCAGGAGGCCCGACCGGTGGCCAGCTGAAATCATTAACTGGGGTAGGGCTAGTCAAAGCCTCATGTGGGTGTGGCCAACTAGGCAACAGATGTGTATGTACATCCCTCTCCTTCCCATCTCCTACTTATTGGAGAATGAAGTTCAAAGAAGTGTGTCTTACACTTAGATCTGAAGATAGGAAAGATTTTGAAGGCCCTTCATTCTCATAGAGGTTCCATTCTACAACCTGGAACCAGTACCAAAGAAAACTGTATTCTTCATAGATGTACTTTACTTTTTTGATCAAAAGTTCCACTATTCCTGAGGACTAGAAATACCAGCCTCATTCTTTGGAGCTGTAGTCAATCTTTAAAATAACCTGGGTTACATTATTGAGTGCCTTGAAAACAAGGATTGGGATTTTGAACTTCCTTCAGAATTCTATTAAAAGTCAGAGTAGGGAGTAGAGCAAGGGTGGGCAAAATGGCACGTGGCCCATCCCACAGCCAGACTCCATTTTGCAGCAGCCTCCATGAAGACCCCAGGATTGTGGGGCCATGACAGCATGGGACTGTGACAGCATGCAGCCGGGGCCAGGGCACTTTTTCATCTCAAAAAGTGAGATGAAAGCAAAGGATTATACAAGATGTGCTATATCTGTGACTGGTTGCTGATTTTGTGAGGCAAGCTGCCTAAAGTCTGAGGCCTAAAATCTATTAAGGACTTTATTTACAGTAAAGTGTACACTGGACAATGAAGATGTCTGTTCTGCACTAAGCCACATTCCCGTCTATATTTCATCCTGTAAAAATATGGTATCTAGTGGTGCTGAGTGAAATTTTATCATAACTAACTTTATTTCTAAAGTGTTTCTCTTTCCCATATACCACCACCTAGAAGCTTGGGGTATTATATCTAAAACACAATAATATATATCTAAATATTCTTAAAATTCAACCAAAATTATATGAGAAAAATATTCAGGGAAAATATTTCCTTGAATCACTAATAATCATAAAAGAATTGTCATAAAAACAGTAAGGAAAGTCCTGCTTTTGACTGACAGACAGGAGCAAGACAGCAAAAATGATATTGTGTCACTGATTCAGTAATGGACACAAATGGCAAATAGACACAGGAGAGCAAAATCCACAGTGTGAATCCTCATTTTGGATACATTGTCCATACCTCTGACAGATACCTGATGGGATGTGCTTCTTTGTTTACACTTGGGCAATATATGTATAGCTTGCTATATTACTGCTACTGAATTGAAAAAAATAATTGAATAGTTTCATAGATTAGGAAACTATTAGGATCATCTAGTCTCCCCTCTTGTGTAATATAGGCCATACACTTCCTGGAATTAATTCATATTTAAGCTACAGTACATCTTTTAGAAAAAAAATCTATTTTTAATTTAAACTTTTCCAGTACTTGGCAAATAGTTCCAATAAAAAGCCTTAACTCTTAAAATTTGCACTTTTTTTCTAAACTAAATTCATTTAGTTTTACTTCCAGCCATTGGATTTTGTTGCATTTTGTCTGCTAGACATAGTTTGTCTTCAATATAGGTATCAAACAAGTGCTTGTATATTAAAATGCCCTTTAACCTTCTATTTGTTAAATTGACTAAGCTACCTTTTCTTCAATATAGTGAGTTTCTCTTTAAATCATTCTTATGGGTCTTGTCTGAACATCCTCTAATTTGTAAACATCCTTCTTGAATATGGACAGCAGAAGTGAACACAGTACTCAAAAAACGTTGCATCATCACCAGCAGAGAGATACATAGCCTCTGTCCTTATACTTAATAATCTTCCACTAATATACCCAAGAATCAAATTACCCCTTAATAGAAACATAAGTCCCTGTTTGACTAAAAAATGAAGTATATTCAAAACTGACAAGTCTGCTGACACAGTTAATTGATGGTAAAATGAGAAGCATGGGTAAATTAGAGGTAATGGTGGGAGGCATTCCCAGGGACCCAAAAAGATTAGTGCCACCCCCCCACACACACACCTGTTTAAGGCAGTCTGCCCTGCTCTCATCTGCCATGCTTTTGATGTAAAATGGATAGATGTAATGCAGGAGGCTTCCCCATATGCAGCCCTGGGCCAAATACACAGCTCTGAACCACACCTATGCCATGTCCCATGTCTCACATATGGCATCCAAATCCATTACTCCCCCAGCCCCTTACTCAAATGCATTCAGCTTCTGACCCACTCAGGGCCACTTGGTGGGCCTTGGCCCCTTGGTCTTTCACTGGACCACTCCCCTGACCCCTAACCGGGCCACACTCCGTCCTCTCTCTGGGCCTATACTCTGACCGCTTCAACTTCATTCCTCAAACACTCACTGAGCCTATACTCTGACCCCTTGCTGGGCTGGGCCATCATTCTCTGACCCCTCGCTGGGCCATACTTTTATCTTTATTGGCCTCAGGTACCTCCCAGGGGACCTTGGCCCCTCAGGCCTCAGGTCTCTTCCACTGGACCTTGGCCCCAAGCCTTTTCCCTCTGTGGCGGGGGCTGAGGCTTTCAGGCACCCCATCCTCACCTTTCACTGGGGAGGCACAGGTGTGGCATTTCCTGGGGGCTACCCCGCCATAGGCAGTCCCACCGCATCAACCAACCCCAGTAGGGTACAGTTTCAGGTCTTCCCCAGGACCATAAGGAACCTCCTCCATCCCCATAGTTTCTACCTCAACATCCATGTGTTATAGGAGCTGTAGTCCTCAGGCCAGGTGATGTTATTCCTCCAGCTCCCTAGACATAACTGCCAGCCCTGCTCCCAAGGCCTTGACTTATCCTCTGTCTTTCCAGCCCCCCTCCAATCAGGCAGCCCTCTGCCGTCAGGTGACTACCTAAGTGGGCCTGTACCTACCTGCCAGCTGCTCCACAGCCTGTCTTATTGTCTTAAAGTGGCAGGCAAAACCAGTCCATTGCCACAATGTGATAGCCAGAGGTAAGGATCTTTTATTTTAAGGTCACTATGCATGCCTACACATGAGGAGGGAGGCTGCTTAATTAATCGAGCCTGCTAGGGTGTGTCAGTTACCACACTCCAGCAGCCTTCCATGTCTCATGTATCAGTGTCCCCACACTTCAAATGGGCAGAGGGGGCATTTGATCTAAAGTTCATTCGATGATCAAGCATCCCTACTGCCATTTGGAAGCACAGGAATGCTGATACATGAGGTACTGTGGGTGCTTTAATTAGAGAGGTTCTCAGATCTGCTCTAATTAAAGCACCCCTCCTCCCCCACTCCTGAAGCAGGTATATAAATGCTTTATGTACCTAAAATATTCTTAGCCCTCAAGCTATATGCACATCTTTTTAGGTAGGCCACACAAGTGTTTGAAGTAATTATTTATAGAGTTCCTCAACTCCTGTATTCCTTCCTATTTGACATTTGCATTTCATTTCAATCTAATTGTAAACTCTTTAGGGCAGGAACTTTGTACAACATTTGAAACAACAAAGCCTCATCCTCATCTGATACACAGGAAGACTAGCCAGTATGGCAGAAGACCAGCTTGAGACTTAGCAGGGAATTCTTCAGAAACCTAAAACACAAAAAGGCTTACAAAAAGTGGAAACTTGGACAAACAACTAGGGAGGAGTACAGAGTATTGTTCGGGCACACAGAGATGAAATCAGGAAGGCCAAAGTGCAACTGGAGTTGCAGCTAGCAAGGGACATGAAGGGTAACAAGAAGGTTTTTTACAAGTATGTTAGCAACAAGAAGAAGATCAGAGGAAGTGTGGGACCTTTACTGAATGGGGGTGACAACATAGTGACAGATGATGCAGACAAAGCTGAAGTACTCAATGCCTTTTTTACCTCAGTCTTCATAGGCAAGGTCAGCTCCCAGACTAATGCACCTGGCAGCACAATTTGGAGAGGTGAACAGCCAACAGCAGTAAAAGAACAGGTTAGGGACCATTTAGAAAAGCTGGATATGTACAAGTCCATGGGACTGGGTGTGGGTGCTGAGGGAGTTGGTACAAGAGTTTATTGCTCCCAGGCACAGCATTTACACGTGTACCCAGGACCTCAGTACACTGAGCCAGGACACCAGGGCAGGGCAGCACAGCTCCAGCTGGCAGGAGTCAGCGGGGTCAGCTCCAGCTGGTAGGACCCCAGGGGGTCAGCCTGTCAGCCCAGAGCTGCTCTGCCCTGGCTCAACATGCTGCAGAGGGAATGGCTAGGGCACAAGGGTGCTCCAGTGTGCAGCTAGCCAGATGGCAGCCCCTACACTATAGCACCCTCATGCCAAAGCTAGTCACAGTCACCATCTACAGGTATGTTGCAGCAGAGTAAATAATTCCACCCTAGAATAGTACTCGTGTTGGGCAGTACTATCCTATGGCAGAGTTATTTAGTTTACTCCAGCCTAATAGCGCTGCACATATAGACTGCAAAGCTAATTAGTCAACTCCACAGTAAAGTGTCTTGTGTAGATGCGCCCAGTGACTCCCAGATCTTTCCTATTCCTCCAGCTAAAGTAGAGCCCATCATAGTGTAAATATACTTTGGGCTAGTTTTGCCCATGCGTATCACTTTACACTAATCTGCATTGAATGTCATCTGATATTTAGTTGCCCAATCTCTCAAACAGCACCTCTTTCTGTAGTTCCTCGCAGTCTACCTGGGCCTTTACCACTTTTAATAAATGTGTGTCCTTTGCAAATTTGACCACTTCGCTACTCACCCCTTTTACAAATTCATGTATAAATATGTAAAATAGCATTGGTCCCAATATAGATCCCTAACGGACCCTGATCTTTACTTGCTTCCATCCCAAATACTGACCACTTATACTCTTTGCTTCCTATCTTTAAGTCAATTTCTAATATACAATTGGACTTTCCCTGTACTCACATAACTACCTAACTTCGTTAACAGTTTCTGATGGGCAACCTTGTCAAAGGCTTTTTGGAAGTTCAGATATATTATGGCTACTGGATCATTCTGATCTACTTACTTATTGACAGCCTCAAAGAACACTGGTAGGTTGGTGATACAGGTAGGACCCAATTATGGAGATTAAATTGGACAAATGGTAACTCATTCTGTACTCTATGTGAGTACAGGATGGATGACTGTTTGACATTAATAGCTAACATGTGACATGTCAAATTTATATTTGTTATGAGGAATATTTCTGTGGAGCCATCCTTTATTAAATTTAATAGATATCTATTTATTATAATATTTCCTATCTTATTGTTTTAATAGTTCCAGGGACTCCAGAAGTGATTTATTTTGAAGAAAGAAATTAAGGTAGAATAATGTGTGGCACTGAGATAGTGCCATTATTTCTTCAGAACTTTTGAGGTGATATTGTGGAGGAACATAAATGACAATAAGTATGCAGGCCAGGTTAATTTCAGATTTCAACTCTCCCTTTAAAAAACATTTACTGTAGGTAGTTCTCTCCCATTTTTTAATTTCTCTGACAGTGTTTTTACCAATAATTTAAGATGAGAAAGCTGACAGGGCTAGGTACGCATGTTTTCACTACAGAAGAAGCATGAAGTCATTTTTCCAACCTCCTGAAAACCAGGGCAGGTTGCTTATACTACCTCTAGCCAGTGACAGTCTAGCCTCCTTTTTTGTATGGTGAGATACAGTAAATATGAGTAAAACGAGTGATGAATGTGAGTTAGATGGATAAAATTTCAAGAGTGCTGATGTGGCTCAGAAGTCTAAATGCCATTAAAAAAAAAAAATTTACTGACAAGCTCTCTGAACTTAAGCTCCAGAGTGATTTCAGCAAACCGTATAAATTTAGACTCTTTGTCAACCAGGAGCTTCTGAGATGCATGGAGCCTTTGTATCAGATATAAACTGTGTGAATAAACGTCCTTTTGAGGTCCATGGAAAGTTTGTGTAGTATCTTTGTGCAGAATATAGTTACTATATATTTTACTGTGACGTTTACTGTGAAGTTGCCTGATTAGCTGCAGTAAATTTCTCAGCATCTACACGTGAAGCCCTATTAGGCCACAAGAAACTAATAAACTCTGGAGTCAGGTTAGTATTTGTAAATACAAGCACTATCCTGCTGCTGAGCTTTTTCATGCACAGCAATGCATGGGTAGACACTGATCCAGCTGGCTGGAGCATGAGGGAGCGTCAGTGTAGGGGCTGCCTACTGACTAGCCTCACACTGGAGCACCCTTGTGCCTCAGCCAGCCCCTCTGCGGTATATTGAGCCAGGTCAGAGCAGCTCTGGGCTGGCAGTCTGACCCACTGGGCCCCCTGTCAGTGGGGCTGCTCTGACCCAGCTCAATGTGCTGCAGTCCTGGGCACATGTTCAAACATGGTGCCTGGATGCAATAAACTCCAGCGCAATATGTGCTGGCTTTTATTGCTGTGCATTAATTGCAGGTGTAGTTGCAATGTGTAGGAACTTTTGTGCTGAATTCTGTTTGCAGGGGCATTGGTAATGCCTCACAGTTTGCTTTGAAGCCAGATAAGCTACTGAATTTATGGCTGGCAAGAGATTTCAGATAGTCTAGCCCAGAATGGAACAAGAAATGATGATCATATTCATAGAAGAAACTAGGTCCTGGTACCCTCTTGAAAAAAAAGGGAATGTACATAGAAACCTTTCAAAAGTAAAGAAAAAAATTCAGAACATAGTCCAAGATGAAAATCCTACTTAAAAGCTCTATTTAAGAACATTTCCATGATCAAAAATATTATTATATATTTTTATATTATGTCTGCTACCATTTAACAAGTTACATGCTAAGTGCCTAGCTCAGCAAATCACTTAAGTAGGTTCCTAACTATCTGAAAAGTCCCATTTAAATCAGTTAAATTTAAGGTTAAACATGTGTCTAATATGTTGATGTCCTCTCACTACTAATTGAAAACAATTCCTTGGTTTTTTATTACTAGTATAAGTGAAGACTACAGAGAGAAAAAATACCATATTTACTTGAATGTAGGACAAGGTTTTTCCCCTCCAACAGCATGGAGGAAAAAGCCCCTTGTCTCGTGTTTACATCTTTGTAACCTCATTAAATACACTATCTATCATTAAACTGCTGCCAGAAGCAAATTCTATATGGCATAGTGGGCATCTATGTAAACTTAATTACCTAAATGTTGTTTTATTCCACCCTGTTCAAATCCTGAAATCTATTAACGTATCAACTTTTGTAACATACTGCCATTTTACCCTTAAGAGGAGGTCACAAAAAAAGCAGCGAGAAGGATTCACCTACCTTTTACCTTAACTGTTTTTCAGGGACTTGACAGTGGTGTGGCATAGAATCTCACTTAGACACCTAAATCCACTTAGGTGCCAAACAGGGGAAACTGAATCTGTCCCTAGGGCAATAAAATCCACAATGCTTTATCCCACACTTGGATGGGATAAGGTGCATACAATACCAGTCCTGTAATTTTGAGGAAACCTGAATAATATTTGCTAAAGCTCATTACAGATAAAAATGATGAAAGTGCAACTAAGCCAAAATGTTCACGTTCGTGAGAGGTTGTAGGAGAAAATCTGGAGCTGAAAAAAATACCATGCTGCTACCTTAGTATACAGTGAGCTAAGAGACTAACTTTAAAAGGCCAATTACTTGTTAGGCTTTTTAAGACTCATTTCTTGTCCCCTTACCCCAATGTCAGCATCTGTAATAAATGCTATAAAATAGAATCTATTAAATAGTTAGTTGATAAACCTTGCATGCAAAGCCTTGTTTAAAAAGAGAAAATATTAAGTTGGTTTTCGTAATTCAGATGTTGTCATCTCTTTTAATTCTTCTTAGCAGAAATCTAATTGATATTAATACTTTCATGAAGAAGACATGTATTTCTATTGTAAAGCTGTATGTTCCTGTAGGTTCATCACATCTTGCAGTTTTACGAATTCTCAGAGTGAAACTGATATGACCTTATCATCTGAAAAGAAAATCTGTAGCAAAAAGCTATTTTGTTTAGGAATATATTTTATCAGGCTAGACAGGTCCTGAAATCTCATCCATTAGCTAAGTACTATGCATGTAATACTTCACATTTTAGATAGCTCATATTGTTTTCTATAACTACAGGCTGGGATTTTTAAATGGTACTTCAATGTTCAGACAGGGTCTATACTTTTTAATGATTAGATATCTGCTATTCTATGGAACTCACTAATCTTTCCTGCCTTGGATATTTTAACAAAATGGCTGAAATTTTCAGCCATTATGGATGAGTTATTCAGCAAATCTGTGAAAGCAATTCCACTTGACAAGGCTATAGTACTACTTTAACAGATTGAATCACTTTGATTCCACAGTAGTGGGGTCCTTACTATTTTTACATGATTTATGGGATTTCTAAGAATATTTCCAAAATGTCGTCAACCATATTTTTAAAATGAGCTCTGCAATTTATTCAAACTAATACTAATTAGTTTTCACTAAAGCAGGATAAATCTAGTTCTGCTGGAAACATTC
>NW_005842393.1:679331-701494 GCF_000455745.1 Alligator sinensis
AACATTCATATGAGCAAAATCTTAGTAGGAAACTGCTAGGGCATTTATACATAATTTTAAAATTTAAATATCATGTCATTCTATACTGTTTACCATTTATTTTTCCCTAGAGCTTAAAAATGTGCTATTTATGACACACGAGATTATTTTACCTGTACATTGTGTAGATGAAAACATTTTTATAAGCACTAGAAACAATTATGGTATATGATTTCCTTCCCACCTGTGGACATTTTCAGTAGGAATTAGAATTTCTTTTTTAAAATATTTCATGAGCGTACAAGATTGGCTATGACAGATTCAGCTTGCTCCTGAAGTAAAATAGGAGACTTACATGAAAATATGCTGACATGAGGATGAAGTTAAACTCATACAATAGCTGCGTGCAAAGATCCAGTGCAGGCATGGTGAAGAAAAAGCACGTTTTAAGGACAGAAAGACTGATTACATGTTCACAGCTGGAATTATCTTTCTATATCAACAGTACCTATCATTTGCTGAATACTCTACTCCTGTAGCAGAAACAGGAAGAAGATAAAAATAATACAGAAAAAGTCTAACACCCTATTTTCATTCCTTTATGTCTCCTTGAATATAAATGCTGAAAAAGGTTAAAGGAATTAGCTAGATTTACTCATTCTATCAGGGCTTTTTAATACAGAACAGTATGAATAATTTAGGGAAAAAAAAGAGATTTCTCTATAAGAAGCTGCACTCTGTTGAATAACACTAAAAATAAGTTAGAAAATATATCTACAGCTTGGGCAGTACTGTTTATTGTAAGCATCTTCAGGGGCTTGGATTCAATATTTTAAGAACATTTCTTTAAGAAGGTGCTTTGTATCCTAGAGAAAACGTATGCGCTACACGTTATTGAACTCGCTATCATCACTGCAGATTTGTTTTGTTTAACAAAAACAAGCACAGTTTGTGAATTCATGTCAGGGAAATCCTTTTATTTTTGCTAATTTCACCATCCTTTTTCTTTGCTAGCACAGCCCTCAGGGTATATGATGTAATGGTCACCATTATGGTACAAAAGAAGATAAAAGGGTATCATGAAATGCAGAATTAAATGCTATTCTTAAAAAAAAAAATGTGTACCAGAATTATTCCAAGTTACCTCTAGTGAAAAAACAAACAAACAATACAGATAGTGTATAAAGCTCCTTGATCAGTCATTAGTAGTTGGCTAAAATAATCAGCCCTAAAATTGGCAATAAAATAGAAAATGGAAGGATTTAAAAAAAAAACAACAAAAAAGCTGGAGAACCAATTCAATGATACCAGATGCAACTCACAATTCTGTGGATTGAAGGGTCATGAGTTTGAGTCAAAACTCAACTTCAAGTTAATTGGCTGGCAGTGGGGCTGCACAAATTGCAGAGATACGGTATTTGTTTCCTAGCTTGGTGGGGAGGGGGAAGGTCAGCCTTTCTGTGCATTTGCCCCCTTGCTTGGTATCCAGGAAATGACACTTGTATTTGTTAGGAAGATACTTGCTCAATTATTATCTCTTTAAATAAAAGGAATTGGAAATTCTGGCAGAGCATAAAACAGAAAGATGAGTTTGAAATTATTTCAGATTTGCTCAGGGTTGGATTATGTGTATCACCTCAGTATTTTTTCTTCTTTACAAAAATACTGGATGCAATAGAGTACAGTGGTGCTAGGGTGCTGTTTTTGACTAGTACTATGGAATACAGTGTCATTTTATTTTTCCCTTCTTTATAGAAGGGTCATTTTAATGGTTCCCTTTTGCAAAGGAGGGCAAAGTTGTATTTTATATTTCTTTCAACATTAACCTGGTCAAAATGTTATTATGGCTAATAGAATCAAATAACTATGGTTATTGACTTTATTGAAAAAAATTGCTCCTTAAAACATTTAAACAGGCAACTGGGAAGTATGTTTTTTGAAAGCTTCTAACTGTGTGCGTGGAACTCTTTGGATATGTGCCAAAGACGTACAGCAAAAAACAACATAAGGAACTCACCAGATCCTAAAACCTCTTTCCGCAAAAATTATACCACTCCCCACCACTACAAAATGACTCACGGAGGGGTGTGTTTTATGCCTCCCAGGCAGAACTCCATAGTCTACAATTAGTCTATATATTCAAAGGCCAAAATACCTTATTGTTTTACTTGCTGTATAATTATCTCTTATGATGAACTATGATTCTAAGGACTATTGTCTTGGGCCTGGATCTGTGTATGGAGCAGTTGTCTGGCTGAGATCCAGGAGTGGACCTTCCATTTAGAGTCTCTGCCTGAGTGATTTCTCTAGTCTCTTCCCGGCTGGCTGAAACAGGGACTGTTTCTGCATGATTTCTTGGGTTGATGAGGAGCAATTATGCCTTAAATGAAGTCATTCATGTCTGCCATTTTGTTTGCATATTTTTCAGCATTCACCTGTTATTAAACCTGTTTTTAAACTGTAAACTAGTTTCAAGTAGACTTTTGTGTCTAACAGTTTTGTAATCAGAGGAAAACAATGTAGATATAATGTTTTCTGCACAGATCACTCAAGCACAAAATCTAATAAAGTGATTAAAAATCAAAATAGCATTTAGGAATATCCTGGGCACTTTTACTTCTGAAATCTGAATGGTTTTAAAAAGTCATTATTTTAAAAAGCTAATATTCTTAATTTGTGTCCTTTAAATGACTTTATATTGGAGAAAACGTTTGCCAAAAATTATACATTTTACACCATCTAAACCTGAAATCTGGGAATGCTAGAAATAGAAGTGCAAAATTCTTGTAATATGTAATAATATATTTGCATGCAAAGCAAGTGATACTATTGCATAATTCATAGTTTATTTCAAAGTAAACAAAATACTTTAAAACATCCAGATTTAGCAAAATGTTCTGTTCTGATATGGCCCATGTTATTTAGAAAAAAAATCCTCTGCTATGTGCTGGACTTTCTAAGTAATACAATATTTATTAAACTAATAAAATAATTTACTTCCACTCTTGCCTGGTAGAGCTTTTGCAGAAAGCGATTTCCAAGGTGATGTTAGGTATAATGCTGATAAAAGGAAGCCATGTCTTGAAAGTAAATAATGTAGACTAAGGTATGTCATATTAACCTGGATATCCTTTATGCTAATTTACCAAATCTTTGTGTTGCTTTGTTAGGCTCCTGAATATATTTTTCTTAATGAGCAAGAGTAAATTTTGATTGGAACACATTTGTCCTGGAAAATCTCCTCATAGGAAATGAATTACATTGTCATTTTTTTCTTCAGGATAAATATGCAAAGTGGGGAGGCAGAGGGCAAAAGGTAAATGTCTAAGAGGTCCTCATATAATGGCAAAGCTTAAAAACAAATCACCATTTTTTCAGGTATCTAAATGAGTCTTCTTGATATGTGTATTTCAAAGATTAACATGAAGTGAATATGTTTAAGAAATCTGATTTACATGCTGTCTAAATACATTGCAATCTAACCACCAATGCATTTATTTTAGACTAATTTTCAAGTGAAATATCAGAGAAGAGTTGTGGGTAGTTTAAAAGTGCTTAAACTATCAATACTGAGAGGAAAAGCAATTTTTTCTCCTGAAGAGGATTGTACTAAGGTGACCTCTGCTGTTTAAAAAAAAGGCTTGCAAAAGCAGCCCCTTCCTAAATCCTTCAACAATCCCAAATTACTAGGACAGACATGGATACTGCTGTGCTTAAAACTATTTGCTAAATTCATTGCTGTTTTGATTATTATAAAATGATTTTAAGGTTTCTTTCTCATGCACTGGAAACTTCCCCTGCCGTTTACTTTCTTACCATTTGCGTGCAAATTCTGCCTGTACTGGGATCCCTGCCATTAGATTTTCTTTACACTGAAGGGTTTTTCTCTGCTCCTGGTGGGGCAAAGTCATGACCCAGAAAAAAATTGATTCATGAATTCTCAGGGTGCAACTAAAGAAGAGAGGAAATATGCCTTGGCTGAGCTCCTACTAGTGACAATTTAAAACCTGTAATTAGTTTGGATTCAAGCTGCAAAAGGAATCTGAATTTAAAATGCATTAATTCAAACTGATATATTAACTTTAACAAACTAGATCTCTTATTATGTAGAATCATTATTACAGTCTGTTTTGCTAACTGTTGGAACTCAGACTTTATTAACTTAAAAATTATTAGAAAATGCAAGTAATTGCTGGTGAACACTTTATATATGCGATGGTTTTCCTGGAGAAACATAACTTTTATTGGGGTGAGTTAGCTTTAACACCTTAGTTATGGATTCTACTTTTGTAAATTCTCTTCACCCCCATGCAGCACAATGGCCAAGGCCACTTACCCCCTGCTGTTATCAGGACCCTACATCCCCTTTAGCTAACTCCCTGACATTTCTATGAACTATACAGCTGAAATGTTATACAGTAATTAATGTTGATCCTAGCACACACACAGCCTCCAGTACAAATTAGGATGGAAAAGGTTATCATAATATTTTGCTAGTCTGTTTGGTAGACTTGAATTGCTCCCTGTGGGGGACAAACAAAAATGGTATTTTAAAAGATATGTTGCATGATGAAGGAGCACCCAGGTAGTTTTAGTTTTTCAAAAAGTGAGAACTATTTTGAAAATTTCTTTTTCAATATAATTAGTTTTGCTGGGTCAACATTTTGATACTTATTACGTTTCAGTTCCCTTAAGACTGGTTTGTAATGTTGTGGCATGCACGTTTGCAGATGAAACCAATATATGGTGCCTGAAACTTTAACTAAAGCTCTGTTATCTTGTGGAGTTCAAATCCAGGTAGAACTAGCAGCTGTGTCTTCTCTAACTGTCAGTGGTGTCTGAAAAACACCAAGAGACTAAATAATTTAGATTATACCATTCTGACCTGTATAATTGTTTGAATGAGTAATGCAGCCACTAACTGAAAGAGGTCAACCATCTGTAGAGGAAACATAGAATTTGGTTTCATTTCCAAACAAACTTTTGAAGAGCAATAATGTGGGAGGTAGGAGAAAGTCTGAAGACAGATCAATGGCTTATCTGGTAAACCAAGGTTAAATCTTCTATCACTTGCAGAAAGCAAAATTAATAGAAAATTGTCCCAGGGGAGTAGCTAGCACAAAAACAGTTTGATCCATTCAACATGTCATTAATGGTCCTTTTTTTTTGTAAGTTAACATGAATGAGTTTTAAACAGCCATTATCAGCCCCAAAGTATGGCGATCACTACTCAATAAACAAGACCATAATCTTATGTAAATAACTCTGAAGAAATTAGGTTCACCCTGACATCTTCCTAAAATGTGTAGATTATCAGTTTACTCTTTAAGAAGGAGGTGTGGGGGTAGGGGTAGGGGTGGGAGGCGGGGGGAGAAGAAACTACCAGAGTTACTTTTAGGTTAACACACAGGCAATTACAACAGGCAATGTGCAATGAGAGAGTGAACAGGTGCCTCTTCAAAAACTGGCATTTGATTATAGATGTCTTGTGTTTTTATTGTTTGGCACATGTAGCAAAGTAATAATTGTCACCAACCCCACCACCACCTCTTTTTGCACAAGTGCTATATTGGATAGGTCCAGGTCTTTAAGGGACTGAACCAACTGTCCTGGTTGTAGGGCTATCTTAGCCTCCCTGCTCCTTAGCTTTTGGCTATATGAGATTTAACAAACACAATCAGTGCAAGAGGGAGAAAACATTGCAAATATGGTCCCCAGGTTCAACACTACTCACAGCACACACTAATAAAGCCCTTGTATTGAGATCAAGTTTTCAATAATTACAACCCTCTTATTAAATTGTGCAACATGTGTTGCCATGCTGGGAGGAAAAGAATGACTTACTAGGGACAGATATTACACATAAACTGCAGACTCCTTGCTAGTTTAAGATAAACCAGAGACCCTCCAGTATCCTGGCATGCTGTCTGGGCTGGGCTGGGCAGGGCTCTCTACTCTTCTTCCTACTCCCCTTCCCCCCACCACTGCCATGGGGCTGGGAGGGGGGCTCCATGCATTGCTGCCCAGCCTGGGAGGGGCAGGGACAACAGGGGGAGGCTTTGTTCCATTCTTGGGGGAACTCTTCCTCCTGCTCCTCCTCCCAGAGGGGCAGCAGGAGCATGGAGCTCAGCTGGGCAGGGGTGGGGGGTGTAAGGGACTCCCCCCATGGCTGCACACATTCCCCCGTGGCTGCAGCCCCCATTGCCTGGCAGCAGCAGCAGGCAGGGAGGTTAGGGTGCTTATGTCTGGTACAGGCATGGCCCCAGCCAGTGCTGCACTGGGGAGAGAGTGGATCCTGCCTTATCCCTCACTGGGGCTCTGAGCCTGAGCCTGAGCCTACGGGTCCAGCACTGGAGCAAGGTGCTTCCTCCACTCCCTGCTATGCAATCCCACACTCACAGTCTGCCAGGACTGGAGGAAGCCCCACCTCCCCTGCTTTCCTGCCCCTGCCCAGCTGAGCTCCATGCTCCCACTGCTTCTCTGGGGGGAGGAGGAGGAAGAGAGGGAAAGTTCCCTTCAGCATGGAACAGAGCCTCCATCTGCCCTGGGAGGGAGTGAGGGGAAGACTCCCCCTCAAGGCTGGGCAGCCTCACAGAGCCCCCCTCCCCACCCCACAGTGCCAGCAGGGAAGGAGAAGGGAGAAGAGCCAACCTGCCAGCACCTAATAGAGCCCACCTCCTGTCCCCATGGCAGTGGGGGAGAGAGAGGAGGATGAAGAGCTCTCCTCTGGTGCTGGGCAGCTCTGTGTGGCTGGATTGCTCCCAGGTGTCAGGGAGCTGCTGGGGCCTGGCCATGTCCCCCTCCTCAGCTCAGCTTCCCGATGGAAGGGAAGGGAGAGCTACTCTAGTGCCCCCAGGCTTCTGGCTTGAGCCACTGCAGGTATGTTCTGAACGTCTATCCACTTGTAAACCAGTTCATTCTATGAAGGTTAAACTAACCTGCAAAGACTGAATCAATTCATGCTTGGGCTTTTTGAATGTCTGTCCCTAGCCACTATGTTTTATTTCATGTTATTTGTCCTAGATTTTCTGGTGTGTCATTGTGGATCTTGGGGGGCAGGATTTTTTTTTTAACTTCCTGCACTTTCAGGCCTTTGTGGCAAAAGAGTTTTAGGGTGTCTGTATACATGCTCCAGGAGTGGTGGGGGAGGGGGATAATTCAAGAGCTGTTCTAATGAAAATGCCCAAAGCATCTCATGTAGCACGGGGACACTGATACAGAAGACACAGGAGGCTGCTGGAACACAGTAATTGCCATGCTCCAGCAGACACAGTTGAGTCTGCTCTGACAAACTGGAATTCCAGCATATCAGACAGCCTCCCTGCTCATGTATAGACACCCCTACATCCTATAACATGCAAAACTAAGATTTATATGCAAACTTGTCTTTAGAAGAAATAAATTAGAATAAATGCATTGCTACATTATTCAAAATATCATTTGCCAAATCCCACATTATATCTCATGCCAAACCCAGTAGTATAATTGAGAGTGGATAAGAAGGGCACCTGTCCCAACTACCAAGGTAGAAGGGACACTGGAGTTGTCCCTCACCCACTCAGAGTCCACACCCTGGCAACAAGAGCAACCCATGGCTTACTCATGCCAGACCTCTTCTTTTAGTTCTTTGGCAGGAATCAGCAATTTATAATCCAGGTCTTTAAGGGACTGGACCAACTGTCCTGGTTGTAGGGCTATCTTAGCCTCCCTGCTCCTTAGTTTTTGGCAATACCATCACTATGGAGATATCTGAATGTCTTAGGATGGACTTTTTCATTGTTTTATAATCCCAGACTTCTCTTCAGACCAGGGCCTGGAAAGCACCTTGGGCATCTTCACTTAGCAGTGGCCCCAGTCTCATGGCCCAGCTGATCACTTCCCACACAGCTGTTTCAGCAGTTGTCTCAAAGATTTCAAGGAATGCCTCCAGATAATCATCTTTCATCATTTTCTCAAGAGAAAAAGGCCTGAAATTTTCTTGTGGGTCCCTTCCCTTGTCCATCTGTTCCTGAATAGCTCAGACCAGTTGTTATTGTATAGCCTGTTGCCTATCTAGTTCTCTGCCTGTTGGATATGATGGCAAGCCATGTCTTCCATCTTTTTTACTGTTCTTGCACCATCTGATCCCATGCACCTAGACATGCTGAGGTCTCTTCTTGTGGGGGTATTAGGCTGTAGGGCATTTGGTCTGTATCCATCTCTCCAGCCCTTGTGTGCTGGAGCTAGAAAATTGAGCTCCCTGCTAGTCATCCTTCACTTCCTGGCCACTGTACCAAATATAGTAGGATGTGGAGGAAAGGGGGGATTCCTCCACCTTTTACAGTCCTGCTGCCCTGTACCTCCCAATCAAATTCACCTGCCATGCCTTATTGAAAAAAAAAAAAGTTTTAGTTTGGCAGGTGTCTCACCCCAAAGCAAAGGGTGGGAGAAACCCTAGGATGAGGTCTCACCCCCTGGCAGAGCTTTCAGTGTAAGTTACCTCTCCAAGTTTCCTGTCCTGGTTGTTACTTTATCAACTCCCCTTTGGATCCTGGCCTCTTCCTGGGCCCCAGTGGCTCCAATCTTTAGTTCCAGGGCTTAGATTCATAGATTTTAAAGTTGTAAGGGACCTCAGAAGACCATCAGGTCCAGTCTCCTACACCAAGCAGGAAAGATAGCTGGGGGTCAGGTGACCCCAGCAAGGTGACTGTCTAGTCTCCTCTTTAAGATTTCCAGGCTAGGCGATTGCATCACATCTGGAGGGAGCTTATTCCACAGTCTGAACACCCTGACTGTGAAGAAGTTTTTCCTAATGTCAAGCCTGAATCAATCTTCTAGAAGTGTGGTTCCCAGAACTGAATGCAGTGCTCCAGCTGCAGTCTCACCAGTGCTCAGTAGAGCAGAAGAATCACCTCCTTGGTTTTGCTGGAGATGCATCTATTGATGCATGACAGAGTATTATTTGCCCTACTGGCTACAGCATTGTGTATTATTTGCCCTACTGGCTACATTCATGGTGCTAGTCAGTTTGGTGCTGCCAAGCCTGTAGGTGTGTTGGAGGTTGCTTATCCCAAGGTGGTGCACTTTACATTTCTTGACATTGAATTTCATCATGTTTCGATCTGCCCAACTTGCTAGCCTGTCTAGGTACACCTGCAACTGTTGCCTATCTTCAAGCATGACCATGCTCTCCCATAACTTGGTGTCATCTGCGAACATGGCTAGTGAGCTCTTCACCCCCACATCCAAATGATTAATAAAGATGTTGAAAAGCACAGGACCAAGCATCAATCACTACAGGATGCTGCTGCCCACTTCTTGCCAGGATGACACAGGTCCGTTCACTATGACTCTCAGGATCCTATCCTGCAGACAGTTTCTCACTCACCTGACTATCTTGGAGTTAAGCCCACAATCCTCCATTTTTCTCACAAGGACATCATGGGATACTAGATCAAAGGCCTTTTGGAAGTCTAGGTATACAATGTAAACCTGCTCTCTCGTGTCCAGGTGGCAATTCATAGAAGGAGATGAGGTTGGTAAGGCAAGACCTGCCCGTGATGAAGCCACGCTGGCTGTCATTAAGAATCTTACCTTCTGCAAGCTTATCGCAGATAGACCTCTTGATGAACTTTCCTAGGATTTTCCCTAGGATGGAAGTTAGGTAGATTGGCCTATTGTTACCCAGGTCCTCCCTCTTGCCCTTCTTGAGGATGGGCCCTCTTCCAGTCCTCAAGGACTTCTCCAGAGCATCATGAGTTGTAGAAGAGTTTTGCCAGGGGTTCTGCAATGACTTCAGCCAGCTCCTTCAGCACTCTCAGATGAAGATCATCTGGTCCCACTGACTTGTATATGTCCAATTTTATTAATTGGTTTTCCCCTTGGTCCAGTGAAAGACCAAAGCAAAGTAGTCATGCAGGAGTTCAGCTTTCTCCTGGGTACTGGTAACCGGCTCTCCTGAGCTGTTGAGTAATGGCTCCACACTCCCATTTGTTTTTCTCCTGTTCCCTATGTATCTAAAGAAGGACTTATTATTGCCCTTGATTCCCATTGCTAATCTAAGTTCAGTCAGTTTTAGCCTATCTTATCTGTTCCCTGCAAATGTGGTCATCATGGAATAGTCCTCCTTGGGGCCCATCCTGAGCTTCCATTGTTTATAAGCCCCTTTCTTCTTTCTTAAGAGAACTATGATTTCCCTGTTTAGTCAAGAGGGCTTCCCAGCCCTTCTGTTACCTTTTCTCTGCATGGGAAAAGACTTCTTTTGTGTTTCAAGGATCATGTAGGAACAACCACTCTTTGTCCACATCTTTCACCTTTGGTCCCTGGTCCCACAGCACTTGCACTACTAGTAACCTAAGCTTGTTGAAATTTGCATGTTTGAATTGCAAGACTTCAATCCTGCTATCCGATTTGTCTGCCTTATGTCAGACAGTGAACATGATGGTTTCATGGTCGCTGTTGCCCAGACTTTCCTCTATATTTAAGTCAGTCACGAGGTTGTCTCCTTTGACCAGGACCAAGTCTAGCAGAGCGTCACCTCTGGCTGGCCCACGCACCTCCTGAGGCAGGAAGAGCAACTCAACACAGGTCAGCAACTGAGCCAACTTGGTCAAGTGTTCCTCCCAGATATCTGGATAATTAAAATCGACCATGACAACCATGTCATGTGCACATGTGGGCTCAGTCAATTCTTGGGTGCACTTCAGATCGAGTTCCTCCCCCTGGTTTGGTGGTCTGTAGTATACACCTATGTCTCTCTCACTGCCCCCGGCCCCCCCCCCCAACTTGACCCAGAGAGTTTCAAGCTCTCCATTTTTGGAGCCGATGTCAGCCTCCAAGGAGGTGTACTGCTTTTGCACATAGAGAGCAAAGCGTCCACCTTTCTTCCCCACCTGGTCCCTTCTATGCAGGGTGTAGCCCTCTATAGTTACATTCCCTCTAAAGCTATGCTTCCCAAACACTGTCTTTCTCTCTCTCTTTCAGTTCAGCTGCCTCAGGTTCTGGCCTATCCCCAGGCTTCTACCTCTCTGGGACTACAGCCCAGGACCTTGAGCTTTGCAGTCACAGTATTCCAAATCTTGTATCGCTGCAGCAGGCCCTTAGGCTATCTTGTCTGTGGCTCTGGCCTTCCCCCATCAAAAGCATCATAGGCTGTGTGCTGGGATACCCTGGTACGCGGCCTCCACATCTCTCCTTACAGCTTCTTCTGGTTTTCTGAGTGTCTATCAAAAAAAAAAAAAAAAAAAAAAAAAAAAAAATTTCTCAAAAAAGATTTCTCAACTTAAAATTATTTCTGCACCACAGTTCAGAAGCAGGAGCATGGAACTCAGCTGGGCAGGGGTGGGGGGTGTAAGGGACTCCCCCCATGGTTCTCTAGGGTTCATCTCATGGACTTGTCAAACAACCCAGGAACAAAAGGAAAAACCTCAACAAAACTTCCTCCCCTCTTGGGGCTACTTACAGGGTCTAGCAAGGCCTTATTTTTTCAGGTGTGGGCAATCTAGCCCTCTGGACCCCTCTCCCTCTGCTGAGCCACTCTTCGCTTCCGGTCATGTTACCTACTCAGTCATACCTGTCCCTGGCTCGCCCAAAAGGTCCTGGTCTTAAAGGGGCCAGGCCCCCTTTCCAGCCTCTTTTCTCCATTCAAAATAGAGTTTCACCTTCCTGTCATAAATATCATAGTCAAGTTAAGCATAATTTTTCCATAATATGTAAGTAAACCTCAGTTATGCAAGTTCAGTAAACATAGTAGATGTGGACAGTTTTCCTTGAACAAGGCCCTCTGTCCTTTCTACCAATCATATGATCCAGATAAGTCACTTATGACTATATTGTTGCACCTAGGTGCTCTAACAATAATTAAAAGAAAGAAAAATAGTCTGAAACAAACACATTAAACTGAGTTAAATTTCATTTCTCAAATGAGTTTCCTCATTTGCATTTGTAATGAGCATATCATCCACCTAACAGATCATGCTACTTAAACTCCTTAATATTTGATTCATTATACTTACAGAAATGTAGCTACTATATTAGCTAAATCAAAGAGAGACTTGCGATACTTAGAGTAGGGTCAGAGTGCTGTGATGGTCCAGGAAATAGGCGAGAAGCAAAGTTTCTTTTGATTATATCTTTTACTGGATCAACTGTTAGTTAGGAAAGTACAGTTAGGAGGGATGTCAGACAAGCTTGCAGACACAAAATTCTCTTCCACAGGTCAGGGCTCGGACCACTTTTTGTCCTAAAGCTTGCCTAACATCTCTCCCAATATACTCCTAGCGGAGAATGTTAATTCTGTTCCCTTACCCTCAAACCTGCCCCTTGCCTCTCTTAAGGCACTTCTACCCTGCCTCACAGCTCCAACGAATCTTGAACCCTTCATCCAGATGCTGAATCCAAAGAGAAGAGAAGCTACAACAAGGTCCCTGTCTTCTTCTTTTCAGGTTTATGGAGGTTTAGAAGCACCAGGAATTATTTCCAGCTTTTGAACATGGTGTTATAGGCAGGAAGAGTTGATTGGATGAGGTGGTAGTGGAGAAGATCATTAATCCATCACCTCTTCCTTCTTTGTTAAATTTCCATGGGACTCCTAAATAAAAAGGAGTTCTGTCTAACTCTGGAGCAGCTCTGATTGGCTGCTCTTTCCTAGAAGGTGGGTAAATGTTGAAGGCAGTAGTTATTTTTTCTGCTAGGCTGGAAATAACACAAGATCTGGAGTTTCTTAATGTCACCTGAAGACTGACAATCCCCTGGTTGCATTGACAACTTAGTTATTTTGTTCCTAGATGTGCAAATTTTTTTTTATGGAGGTAGAATGGGGATCCTAGCAACAAAATATGTTTTAAGAATCCTGTTTCCTTCCACTACATCTAATATTGGTAAATTGTCTGTTGACATTTTTGTTACTTTAGGAGGTTTGCCTAGGAACATCAAGGAAGTTTTAAATGTTTTTTTCTGGCAAATATCTGCTGATAAGAGCTGGCAATATTTCTACCCCCTCGCCCTTTCCCTTACCATGCCCTCTCCAGACAAGAGATCAGATTACTTATAAATGAAGGAAACGTTTCAGTTTAAATGCTGCAAAACTACAGTACTCACATGAAGTGTTTATACACATGCTCCAGAAGTGGGGAGGGGGAGAAGGCGGGGAGTGCTTTAATCAAAGCGGCTCTGAGAGCTCATCTAATTAAGGTGTATGAAGCGTTTCATGTATCAGCATCCCTGAACTTAAGATGACAATGGGGGCGCTTTAACTGAAGTTAATTGAACTAGCTTTAATTAAAGCAACCCAACTACCATTTTTAAGGTCACTGGTACATGAAACACTGGAGTCTGCTGGAGTGTGATAATTACCACTAGATTAATCGAGTCTGTTTCAACATGCTGTAATAGCACATCAGAGCAGGCTCACTGTTTGTGTATAGCTGCCCATAAATACTGCCAGTTCTCCCATGGTAGGAAGCACTGCAGAGCAGCATGAGGTGCTCTTGGAGTTTTTGTGCTCTGAAATGAGGGGTGTCTGAGACTCTCTTCCTGCCCCCCAACTCTGTACGGTAGGCAAGCATTCAAGGGAGTATCCAGTTGCACTACAAAGACATGTCCCCTTGTATCTGTGTCATATTTGGGGAAAAATTATGGATGACTACTCCAAAGACAAGGATGTCCTTGTTCTGAATACAGTTCCAGCCAGTTCCAATAGCCTTCTTGACCTCAGTACCATTCTGAGACTTATCACTGAAACAGACAAAAAAGTTCTGGTTCTCTCAGAAATGTAAGAGCAGATAAACAAGTTAGCCCCTTCAGTGACAACATAAGCATTGGTTGCCAGTAGAAACTTCGCAGACATTCTACATTTGGTCTCATTCTTGAGTCTAGTTGCTCAACTAAGGGTGCAAACAAGCATTTAAATTACCCAACTCGTGTTAGGCAGCTTTTTTTGAGCATGTAAGCATTCAAGTGGGCAGCCAGAGGTAAATCAGTTGGAGGGAGGAGCTGGCAGGCTGGCAGGCTCACAAAGAGGCTAATGAGTTGGGTGGGGCTGGTGGTTCCATGGGGCCATGTCTACCCAGTCCAGGGAAGGATAGTTAGGAACGTTAAAATAGCACAACCCCATGGCTGTGGTGAGTGGTTGGACTTTTCCAGGCCTAAGGCTGTGCTATGAACATATACAGGTATTTGTTAGGCCTGGTTAAACCATTTAAGTTGCCCTTTGAGGTAAACTAACTTTATAATGGATGCATCATTTTAGGGTGATTTATGCCTTGTGCACCTTGTACACACAGCCACTTAGATCACCCTAAGATCATTTAGGGCAATCTAAAAGTAATACTTGTACATACCCTAAGTTACACAAGAATAGCAAGCATTGTGTTATGATGCTTTTGCATATGCATCATCAAATAATGCCGTGGCACAGTGTTGTCACAGTAGGTGGTGCAATTTTCAATGTGTCATTTTACAGCACAATGTATTGGGCCCAAAGGAATCCTGATGCACTTTTTGAAGGCATCAAACAGTGCACACCTTAACCTACTCCACCTTCATATTGTGATTCCTGGATGGGGCAGAACATATTTCATCTACAAATAAAGTCTTAGTAGCTGGGAATCTTTTTCAGATTGGTACCCAGTCCCTGCTTCCAACAAAGAAGTGAAAGATGAGTCTAGTATTAGAACTTTTCTCATGGTTACAATCTTTAAAGCATCCATTCAGGAATTTACTACACATGAATTTTTCAAATGTGACAAGTGTATTTTTAGACAATCCCTTCCTTTAATGGGAGTTACATAGCACAATAAAAATGTATCTATAGTGTAGTGTTGCCAACTGTCATAGTTTTATCACAAGCCTCACAACATTTTTTTCTTCAAGCCACAGCTCGTAAGTCCCATGCATATGAAAGAATATCTGCTTTCATTTTTTTTTTAAAGAAGTTTTTAGTCTTCATGGTTGTGGATAAAATTTTGAAAATGTATCATAAAGGTTCAGCCATAATAACATGCATAAAAGGAACCATTATTATTAAATATAATAATTTTAATGCAAATTGCATTATTTTCGTAATGTGCACTGATGCTCACAAAATACATCTTTATTTTCTGAGAGCCTGAAAATTAATATGGTACTACCTAGTGCACAAGCTATATCTGTGAATTTCATTTTATTGTCATATTACTTGTACTTACTGTTGTGGCATCAACATAACAATAATGACTATATAATCTGGTCCAATCCAAACTCAGCATTGGTCGGTGCAATTCCATGGGAATCAATACGCTATAAGAATATAAATAATATTCAATTTCTAATGGAAGAGGATGCTGTTTTATAATTACAGTATACAATTTTATTTATTACAAACAACATGCCTTCTCTTTTATAGCATTTTAAGAACTGTATAAGCCACTTTTAAGTTACCAAACCTGGGACCTCTTATACAAAACTGTACCATCACATCAGCATGTAAGTGCACTCTGCATAAAAAAGGATGGAGATTGATTTAGGCCCCACTACGGAGCCAACCCCAGGCTGAGAGTAGCTTTATTCTCTGCTTGTTTTCTCAGCTTTTTATTCATTTGCAAAGAGGGAGTGTGGTGCTTTTTTGAAAATGACTCTCTTGATGAGGTCTCTGATTGTAAAGTACTTTCAAACTGGGAACTTCACAACCTTTGTGGCTGAGTGGATAACTTTTCGATAAAAAAAAAGTCAACCTGACTTCCACCATTTTCACGAGTATCGAAAGTGAGTTTCCATGCTGTACCAATTATAGGAATCTGGCAAAACTGTACACAAATCCTAGTGCAACTATAAAATGGTAGTAAAAATATTGGTTCTGTTAGTAGTACCAATGGTTATCATAAATGAAGACTGAGTCTTTATCTCAAGCATCCTGTCTCTCCATCTCACCTAGTAGCTTTTCTCTCCTCATTTGCCTGTCTCACTATGGCTAACACACAAATATGTGGGTGAAATCTATATGATAAATATTTAGTCATGACAAATGAATATTTCATGCATCTTTGAGTCAAGACAGTGCAAAACCATAGATTTTTTTCATTGAAATACTCCTCCATGCTAATGTTTCTCCTCAAAAGTTAGTTTCCAAAATATCATCAGGTACGCTCAGTGTTAAAGTGTAACTCAACTAACTAACCACCTGATTTCAACTCTCCTGATTGGCTACTATCCAATGCTAACTTACTTGACTTGTTTTCACATTTTCTCTCACGGTGAGAGCAATTTCCTGCTGTCATGAAAATTGGATGTTTTTTCTCATCACGATTTGGAATTGGCTTCTCCTGTACCCTACTTACTCTTCCTACTATATTGTGACCGTGACTGCCAGATCTCCAAATCAATGGTAATTTACTAGTAAAAAAGATAACTACTTAACATTTTAGCAAGAGTTTGGGCAATATTTAGCACTTGAGTGTTAAGAGAAGTGAGAATTCAAATTGTCAGCACTTAGCACTTGCATTCATATTCACTAATCTCAGGAAATTATGTCCTGAGAAACGAGCGCATATTTAAAATTGAAACAGCCAGTTTGAAAAACAAATCTGCATTACATCATTTTTTCAGTATTCAAATTAGAGTTTGGTTATTTTTCTGTTTTTGCTTTACACTGAAGAGCATATCTATATAGTACCTAAAGCAGACTATTTAATAGCCTGCTTTGGTTGCAGCATCCCAAGACAGATTCTCTCACAGTTTATTTGTAGAAGACATTACCCAGGTCTGTTAAATCTGGGTGTGAGATTATATTGGACATTGTAAATCTTGAAAAAAGTTGCAGTTTCTTTAAGTGATCATAGTTAATGCAACCCTTTGAGTCACTGTGGTGAGAGCCAAAATTGATGACAGGCTGATTTAATGGTGCACTTTTTAACCAACAATTTAAAGAGATTAGGAGTTTGTCAGAAGGATATCAAGAAAGGTTAAGGGATTAATTTCAAAAGTCATTTTAAATTAACAACTAATGGGTAGTTTTCTTTGAAAACTCTTTTATAGCTGGGTGCAGCTGGATGGAAAAATCAATCACAAAAGGAACTTTATTTTTTAGTACGAATGTAGGGTTTTTTTAAACAGAAGATTTTTTGAGGACCCAGTAGCCCTCTAATTTTTCTCTGTAAAATCTGATAGGGATATTTGCTGATTAACCAATCTATTTGTAACATTCTTTATGTATTTTCTTTGTCCTTACAAGTATGTTGAAATCTCATAACAGCAACTGGTAAGAAAATGTCTTGGGATGACAAGATTGACAATTTAAATAACAAAGACTGTTCGTCAAATGCAGCAATAACCTTGAGGACAATAAACAGCAAATAAAATGATCTTTCTTACAAGCATGTAACAAGATAGGTTACTAACATGTCTGAGATGAGCGTTAAAATATTGTTCTATATAAATGTTAAAAAAAAAGATCTTGTGTGAATTAAGTAGTTTTTGCATAGTTCTTATATTAAGTGGTTCCATTAATACGTGTAGGCTTGGTTGGACATATTTAAAGCCCGACTCCAAGCAGATTGGTTTCCAATATTATAAATTGCCAGTGTCTCTAATAATCCAATAAAAAGAAAATAAATTACTAAATGGAAGGTTGTAAAAGTACATTGAGCAGCATCTTGTTCTGAAGAGATTTATATAAGATAAATAGTCACGTGTCTTGATCAGGTAATCAGCTGGGACTATATTGCAGAAGTACAAGTATGTTGTCCTTCCTGTGTTCAAGGTCTGATTGCTTTGGTTTAAACACTAACCTTTATTATAGCTAGTAGAGTCATCAACGCTAAGCTTGCCTGATATTTTAATGATTCTTTTCTTTATTTTTGCTTATCATTTTGCCAACTTAAGCCATTCAGCCCCACATTATCATACTAGATGTCCACCTCCAGCTAATTATTTTTAAAGTTTCAGATAGAAACATTCATCTGTTTCTACAAGCAAGATTAGAGGGGGAAATGGAATCAACATTAAAAAAAAAAAATCTTTAAAAATTTATAACAGATTTTTTGAGAAACTCTAGCAAATCCTGTATTTGGAACGCTATCTTGAAATTCAGCTGTGAGAATCCTGCATGTGTCAGGAATGTAAAGAAAGTGCCTTTTGCACTGCCCATGAAAATTTATCTAAATTTGATCAAGTTATAAGACTGAAGAATGTCAATTCACACATGCTGAAAAGGAACTTGGTAGAGCCTGGCAAATACATTCTCTGCAGATTCCATCTACAATGAGTTTACTCTATCTTGGCAATATAGGGATTGATCAGGATCTTTTCTTCAGTTGCTCCTCCTGATTGCTGTCACACTGCACCTGAAAGAGAGAGCACAGAGATTGTGTCTCCCATTCTTTCAATGGTTCCCGCTTTCTGGCCCCAGTGAATATGGAGTAGAAGCTGGAGGGGAAGGTGGCTTAATTCAACAGCAGACAGGAGCAGAGCAGAAGGGAAGAAACCAGAGATGAGATAGAAAGCATCAGGAACTGAGGTCTAGGGGTGAATATTTACAGAGAAAAGGGACAGGAGTCAGGGAATGAAAGATGAATAAGAAGATGATGGGGGGAGCATGGAAGAGGTTGAGAGCAGAGGAAGATGAATCATGAATAGGCATAGAGGAGGGGGGCAAGGCCCAAGGTGGACATCCTGGAGTACTGGACAGTGGAAAAGTAGGAAAGGTGCAGAAAATGAGGTTGGAGAGTTGGATAGCAGAAAAGTTGACAAAGAAACCAGCACATGGGAAGCAGATAAGAGCAAATAGTCAAAGATAGGCTAGGGACAGAAAGCAGTGTAGCATAACAGCTAAGTAACACTCCACTCCAGCACCTGGAATTGAAATCCGAGTCTCTGCATTCCTCTGCTCTTAGCAAATAGCCATAAAACCCAGTAGTAAAGTATGCGTCTCATCCCCCTCTAGTGATTAGTTCAGGTGGAGGACAACATTCTACTGCTGGAACCAGCTATCCTATTAGCTCAGTTGCAAGAAGTCTTTTATAGATCTAATGGTCCAAACTCAACTGCCAAGTTGGGTTAGAAATGGTTGGGTCTATGTGATGATTTTTTTCAGCTCAAAAAAAATAAGGATGTATATTTTAAAATGCTTTAATTCGACCCCCTCGTGCATATGCATTATGATACAGACTTTAATTAGATGATTACACACTATTTCTTCCAGAAGACACCTGCCTTATTCAGTAAACAGGAGGGATGATGCTCTGAGAATGAATCAAGGCTATTAGGTTGCTGCCTGTAGGGTTTCTGACTTAGACAGGAGTCAAAGAAATACAGAAGTCAAAGAATTGACTTAAACCAGACTGTTCACAAGTGATCTCTATTTGCACATTCTCATTTTCTGGAATGCAAAAAATGAGATGTCTGGGGCCAGATTTGCAGAAGCACCGAACACTTGTAACTGCAACTGAAGTCAAGTGGTGCTGTGCTTTAAACATATGAAATGGAATTTTAAAAAGTAACTATAGAAATCAGGCCAGAAGTGTCTCAAACTGGAAACCAAAATTACTGAACTCTTTTGAAAATTTGACCATAATAAAAGTTTATACCTCATTTCCTCAGCTGTAGAATGGAGATGATAATACCGCCTAGTCTCATAGGGCTGTTATATAGATATATTCTTTAATATTGGTGTAGCATTCAATTGCTGTGGTGAGACCACCCTAAAAAGCCCAGGGAAAAAAATCATAATTTTATATTCAGTGCAGGGCTTTGATGCTGTGCAGTAAACAAGGACTAGGACACCACATTGAATGAAGAGGATTAAAAAAATATATTGAATAGCTACTATCTCACTGAATAAGGTTGGTTTCATATAGAAAAATTAGTATGTGATCATGTAATGAAAGACTTTATTATAATACATGCATGCAACAGGTGTGAATTACTGCTTTTTAGTACAGTTTTTATTATTCTGTATCTATATTTTATATTACATCCCTCATTACTAAAGTATCTGTGTCTCACACTTCTTAATGTATTTATCTTCATAGCACTCCTCTAAGGTAGGAAAGTGCTATTATTCTGATACTACAGTGCCATAACTAGGACACAGAAACGAAACCATTTACCCAAAGCCATGCATAAAGTTTTCAGCAGAACACGAAATTGAACCTGCATCTCCCAACTTCCTGGCAGCATCATAACTTCCAGGCCACCCTTCAACCTTTGTTTATATGAAGGAAATAATAAGGAAAAAATAAAATAAAATAATAATAATTATTTTCTTTTTATCTTATAGGACTGAAGTGGGGATTGCATTTTGGAAAAAAAAATAAAGAAATCACTGTTGAAAGGTAAAAGTCAAGTGCTGTGTCCTATTAATAATATAAAAATAATGGATAATCAAGCAAGTCCTTCTGAGATCCATACTGTAAGCAGGTTATGAAGTATGCAGTGTTTAAGCTACCTAAGGATTAAGGTAGTGTCAGACATTCATGTGTATGCCCACACCCTTACACCTCAGTACACAAGGCAGAGAAAAAGAAGGATGTAGAATGAAGCATGTCTGAAGTAACTTGGCCTGCTCTTTCTAATGGCATGTGTAGTTAGGCATTTCATTCTTTGACCAATCGCCTATTATCAGTCACATTTGAGGGTTGTTTTCACTAACATAAGACCGTCTTCTCTTGAAGTCCCTTTGCTCGTGATTGTTTTTTCCTTTGTGCTTATCTATACAACACACAGCCCTTGTACTTTACAAAGTATAGCTAACAATGCACCATGAAGGGAATTTTAATGATAGTAAACTGTTTGCTTTACATTTCAAACCAGCTGATATTTAGGTTTAGAGTTTGGGTTTAACACTCAGTCCATAATCGTCTGAATCTTCCTTATGCCTTCGCTGTGCCTGCTCATTTGAATGAAGGTGCAAGCCTTTGGCTTGGATGTCTCCACAAACTGCACCTGCTTACTTAAAGATTGCCATACACATGGCTTTCTTGAGTGAAGAAACAGGCTTCCTTTTATTTCATTCTACGATGAGATCTAGAAATGCTGTCCTTTATATAAACAAACCTATCCCTATAACTTTTAAGGCATACTGAAAACTATACCTTTAAAGGACACAACCAAGCTATAATACAATCCCTAGGCTCGAGACTCTAAGTGGTCTCTATACCTTGGCTAAAAAGGCAGAAATCTTGGTCTATAGGATATTTCCATGTACCAGATAATATTGTTATGCTGTATCAATCCAATATTGAGTAGAGTGATCTCCTTTAAAAAGGGACAAGTTTCAGGAAAAAGTGGTATGTTTGAATGCTGTTGGACATTAATATTAATGTAAATGAATAAGCAGAATACCTGATATGCAGTAGTCTTTTCCAGTGTAAAGGATAGATGGATAGGTCATTGTATATACAACCTAATACATATACAGTGTTAAAAAAAAAAAAAAAAAAAACAAACAAACCCTGCCAATCCCACACAGAGGCTGGATTTACATACACTGGGCACATATACACAAGACACTTAATGTGCATTGGAATAATTCTACTGCGCTTCTGCATGACTGGCAATTACTATGCTAATGCACAGTAGATTTAGTCCAATGACCATTAAGAATCACACAAAAAGCATTCATCTGTGCTAATGCTCAGTAGCACCTATTATAGTACATTAAGTTAGTTAGTACTTGTTATTACAGGTAGTAAACTTGATGCACCATAATTACAGCACATTAATGAACATGTAGACATGCGTACAATCACTGTGTAACTGGATAATTAACTATCTAATATTGAGGATTGATCCTGGTCACACACGACTAGTCAAAGTCAAATGAGCCAGTCCTCTGCACCTATATCTTGCTTTGTGCTTAAGCCAAAGCTATTCACATTCTGCTGCTTCTTCCTTGATTCTGTGCGGGCCGGGAGCGACCCGAGCCCTTTTCGCGCTGCACGCGGGCTGTGGCCAGCAGCCCAGGCACGCCGGGTTGGAGAGGGAAGGCCTTCGAGCTGGAATTAGGCACGGACGCGTAGCGGTAGTTTTAAAGATTGTTTACTTACACCGAGATGGCAGTGGTGCAGGCTGGAAAACTTGCTTAAGTTGCGGTTACAGACAGGAAAGAAGAGAGGCGGACAAGAGTTCTAGACTCGTGAACTCTAGCCCAATCCGGCTGAAGGCTCTGAACACGCGAGCCCGTCGTGTCAACCGAAGAAAGTACTCGTCCGGAAGAGCTCTGAATAAACTCA
>NW_005842393.1:701777-715204 GCF_000455745.1 Alligator sinensis
GCTAGCAAGCCAATCACTAGCCGCCACGTGTGAATAATTTAGAACTGGCCAATAATGGGACTCGAATTAGCATACAAATGGCGGGAACTCTTTGCAACGAGCATTTCTGTGCTGCAACAAAGAAATGCACCCTGCAAAGAAAGCTTCAAATTGGCGGGAAATTCTCCCTTGCACCGGGGTTCTCTTTTGCAGCAGAAAACTCCACTGTGCAAGGAAGCTGCAATTTAGCGGGGACAATTTAGCAGTGCCGAAGCACACACAAACAAAAATCACACCCTTTGGGTTGTGACAGATTCGAGTTTCTCAAAATTGATCTGTCATGGGATGGGGCCCTCAGGAATGGCCGTGATACGCTTAGGTCCCCTAGGACCATGCCAATTCAGTCCAATGGGTGCCCTCTCTCTCACCAGCTACATCTTGCTTGTTATTATAATATAGGGAGGATGCCCTTGATCTTAGTGTCTGGACAAGGTACTGCTGGACCCCACTGAACCTCGTGAGTTCTCAGATCCTGTTTTGGATCCCGCTCAAAATGGGTGCCTCCCAGGACACCCTCAGCCTTATGGGCTAGATGCGTGCCTCCAAAACCACCCTTTCACCACATCCCAAGCCTCGCAGATGTCATACCAATGTTGTCTCCTTGAGTTGCAGTCTCCGCTTAGTCCAGCCTCTGCAGCTGCGCCCTCTGGCACTGGGGTCTGCTCTCCCACCCTGAACACTGTACCCACACTGGCGCTGGGGTTTCCCACACTGTAGTTGGTCCCCGATGAGGCCTCCTCCTTCTCCAATAGCCTCAGCCCGATCCTCCGGTATTATAAAACAGCAAACAAGAGATGAGTCCCTGGGCTATAACATAACACAAAAGTTCAGGGTGTGCTCTGCCCCTTTCAAAAGAATCCAACTTCTTCCCTGGCACTAAGTGTCTAGTAGGCACAGGTACCTGGTGAGCTCTTGGAGCCCCATTAGCCCTAAGTGCAGCATATCAGGTAGTTGCAGCATCTCTAGATCATTCTTCCCTGGAGGCTCTTTCCCCTTTGACTGCTGGCAGGGAACTGCTCCCTCTAGTCCCAGCCCTGGGGTTTATATGGGCCCAGGGCCCTGCCTCTTCCAGTCAGCTGACCAGGTGCAGGTGCAGACTAATTTGCTCATTAGCCTGTTGCCATGGCAGCCTGCACCTGTGGGCTTCTGTCTGGCTCTTTGGGCTCTCTCCAAAGGCACCTTAGTTCCCTGCGACACACTTCTTAAAGGATTCCTTCTAAAATCACTCTCTAGCCGCCTTCTGCCCTTGGTACTAATTGTGGGAAATAGACACAGGAAGTAGATTTAGAAAGGCTGGAAGTTAGATACAGGTAATTGTGTGACTATTGCTGGTGGCCTGCTGCCATAAAGTAAGTGTCAAGCACACATGAGGCTCCCTCATATACTGAAATTCAATAGTGTTTTGGCATGCATGCTGGACCAATGCTGGGTCCTGATATCAGGTGTCCCTAGCATAGATAGTTGGAGGGTAAAAGATGAAAATCACCAGTCACTGCTCTCCCAAGAGAAACCCCCTGGCTGTGCAGCATCAGAATTACCAGCTCTCTGCTCTTCAAAGGGCTCAGCATTCAAATGTCTGTTCAGGCATCTCCAGTTTGTCTACCAAGGGAACAAACCCTGAAGAATTATCTCAGGTCATTTGAATGTGTGTATCCAGCCTAGGATGAGCTTTCTCAGTATGAGGGTGAATAAGTGTTGTGGAATTTCCATCCTTGGTTTGGTTAGACACAAACTTGTCTAGGATAGTTTAATCATGGATAATATCATCTTGAAAAGGGCTACTGAACTAGATCACCTCCTGAAGTCCTCCTGAGTATCTAGTCATACTTTGTCTATGATTCTAAGTGCCATTGTACACAAACACTTGCTTGAATCTGAGTCAGACCCCAAGAAAATATGAAAAGGACTCAAAGATTCATAGATTGTAAGGCTGGAAGGGACCTTGGAAGATCATCAGGACCAGCCCCCTGCACCAGGTAGGAAAAACAGGTGACCCCAGCAAGATGACTATCCAGTCTCCTCTTGAAGACTCAAACACCTGGTTGGGGTGGGGTGGGGGTGGGGGGGGTTCTTTTTTTTAATCTTGTTGTTCTGAGTCTAATGGATGCAACTGGGTCACATTTTCTCCAGAACTATTAGGGTTAGAAACTATTTTTTAAAATGAAACCTGAGGTTCTCACAAAAAATATGATCCCAAAAACTAGAGCTTTAAGAAAAATACTTAAATATAGCAAGATCCATGATAAAATAGGGGAAAGTGACAACACAAAATGTAGCCTTAGCTATGAAAATGGCTTTTGAGTGATCAAAAGCAGGCCTTGGGTTTGAGCACCTTATCTCTGGTAGTTCCCAACCACAGCTAAATGTACACAGAGAGAGGTGTGCATGTTCAGAGGCCAAGCCTTATACATTTCTATATTTCATTGACAAAATTATTTTGCACATAAATGTGTATTAAAATTCTGCATATTTTTAGTGGATTTCCTTGTCTGTAGGGTTTACCCCACTTGTTTTGCTGCTATCAGCCTCTAATTTGAGAATATCTTTCCATGTTGAATTAGCAGCTAGACCCTTTGTTCAATAGCAACTTGATATCATTAAAGACATTAGTGATGATCTGTGTTCAGTTTGATACACTTATAGACTGAGACTACAGAGCATTAAAAAGCTGAGAGGTGCGGATAAAGATATCTTTTGAATATCCTGGACAAAAGCACACCTGTACCTGCTGAAATGTACACAAAAGAGGAGAAATAGTTGTGCTGTCTGTGCAGATTACTTTTACTGTAAAATAAATAAGGTTAGTATCAGGGATGATGCACAGTCAGACTAAGACAACTCAGTCTTACCTGTATGCCAATGCATGGCATTAGTGCAGTGTCAGCTGTGCAACTACATAAGGCTTTGAGCTGAGCTAGAGCTCCTGTTGAACTATAGCTATGTTTCAGCATGATTATCTACTTAAGAATAAGAGCTCAAAATGAATTTTTTTCTCACCAGATGTTAACCTCATCACTGACCATAACACAAAGTGGAGTGTAACCAGTCACACTGATGGTGTCACTGCTTGAAAGGTGGGGTTATCAAAATCAGAAATGCTACTTTCTTCTCCCTGATGAATTCTTCTCTTCATAGGGTCATGTATCCAGGTTATAGCCGTATTGGTCTAGAGGGAAAAGGAATCAGAACTTGTGGTAGAGGTGATATCTTATTAGACTAGATTTTTGCAAGCAAAATAAAATAAAATAAAATGAACTGCTCCAAACAGGAGATTTTACCACACTTTCAACTCTCCTATGAAATATGAACTTTAATTTCTACCTAGGAGAACTTTCACAATCTTTTCTCCTATGCCTAAAGAAGTGTGCTTCTGCCTGAAAGTTTGCAATTAGGGATGCACAAAGCTTCAGGTGCTGAGTCGATTCAGAGGAGATTCAGCCCGATTTAGTGGCCAAATCTCCAAATCTGAATCAAATCAGGGGACCAATTAAAAGGTCCAAATTGATTTGAAGCTCTCTGAATTGATTCGGAAAAGATTCAGAGAGCTTTGCTGATTTGGGCAGTCCCTGCCTGCTGCAGCAGGCAGCTGGACTCAGACTCTGAGCTGGTAAGTAGGGGGCAGGGGAGGGGACCACGGGGGGACCCCTACCAGGCCCAATCCCCTACCTGCTCCACAACTCTCCCCAAGCACCTCCCAACTCCCGCCCACTCTCCCAGCCCCACCCCATGGCTGTCCCACCCGCCCCAGCTCCTGGCCCTTTAAAAAAAGGCCGCAGTCACTGGATACTACCAAGCAGGGGGATGATCCCTGCTGCCACCCCACTGCCCCACGTTGCATGGGGGGCTGTGCCATGAGCTCCCCAACCCCTGCCTGCTCCCCGAGCACCCCCATGGCTGCACCGCCCACCCCAGCTCTGGCCCTTTAAATCGCCCCCCCTGAAAAAATCCCCTGGACTCATCAGCTCCTGCAGTGGTCTTGGGACTTCTGGAGGCTCATACAGAGCCCCCCATGTGGTGTGGGGCAGTGGGAGACAGTGGGGATCACCTCCTGCTGGGCAGCAGCCAGTGAGTCTGGGGGTTTTTTTGTTCTTTTTTTTTTTTTTAAATAACCAGGAGCTGGGGCAGGCCGAGTAGAAATGGGGGAAGCTGGGACAGTGGGCGGGGATCAGAGGGCTCATGGCAGAGCTCCCTACATGGCGTGGGACAGCAGGGATTGCCCCCCCACCTGGCACCACCCGGTGAGCTGGGACTTTTTTTTCCCAAAGAGCTGGGAGCTGGGGCGGGTGGGGCAGCCATTGAGAGCAGGTGGGGGATGGGGCCTACATGATTCAGAGATTTGGCAGCAGCAAATCTCCAAATCAGATTTGGCCAAATCGATTCAGGACAGTGATTCAAATCACCAAATCGAATCACTGTTCCCCGAATGGGCCAAATCTGAATCCGAAGTGAATAGTAGCCACTTTGCACAGGTCTACTTGCAATTAAAGACATTTAAAAAAAAATCTAGTTGGTCTAGAAAGATATCACCTCTACCACGAGTTCTGATTTTCTTCATAGGGTGCACCTACGTGTGCTATTAATGCAATACAATAAACTCTGGTGCACTTGACACTGGAGTTTATTGCACCCAGGTGCAATGTTTTCACATGCACCTAGGATCGCAGCATGTTGAGCCAGGGCAGTGCAGCCCCAGCTGGCAGAGGGACCAGGGAGTCATCCCCCCAGACTGGAAATGCTCCACCTCAATTCAATGTGCTGTGTAGGAGCTGACTGGGGCACAAGAATGCTCCAGTGCTAGGCTAGCCAGCAAGCAGGCCCCACACTGCAGCACCCTCATGCCCCAGCCAGCCCCAGTTACTGTCTACACATATGTTGCAGCAGAGTAAAACACTCACTGTAAGATAGTTCTTGTGTTGGAGAGTACTATCCTATGGCAGAGTTAATTATTTTATTCTAATAGCACTGCACACGTAGACAGTGATGCTTTACTGTGGAGCTAACTAATGAACTCCGCAATAAAGTGCACATGTAGATGCCCCCTTAAAAAGTGACTTTTTAATGATATTGACAAGGATTCCAGAGCAGTGGTTCATGGCATTAATATGACATTTAGATGAATGGAGAAGTTCACCCACTCAGATGTATTTTTTCAGAGTGCCTGGACATTCGGGTGCACCTCACTACAATGTTTCCATTAAGTTCAGTTTTTCAGGCAGGGCTAGAAATTTTTTAATGGAAGATGACGAGTGCATTACTGCGCATTAGCATAGTTTACTGCATAGTAAGCATGAACATCTATATGTGTGTGGGCTTATTGCACAGTAAAAACTCTTACTCCCACTTAAATTTTCAAGTAGCAAATTTAAGTGGGATTAGTTAATACACAGCAACACACGTGTAGGCATGATCTGGGAGCAAGTTTACTTCTGGGTCAGCCCAGCCACTGGAGGGCTGGCCTAAGGCGAGCAGCTGGGCTGGGGCTAGGAGCCTCTCCTGGCCCTGGGCTGGGCTGCTTCTGTGGCAGCCCATGCATGTAGGCTTTAAAAGCCTTGCAGACATTTTGAGCCCTGGGACATACAGACAAGGAGCCTGAGGGCACTGTAAGCTCCTGTGTCCCCCTGGGCAGGCAGAGTTGTGCCTACCAGCCAAAACCCCAGCACTGCAGTGCGATACAGCTGCCAGGAGATTGCTGTCCAGGCCAGCTGGGTGCTGCAGGCTGCTTCAGCTTCTGGCCAGACTTGTCAGTTCCCAAGCTACAAGCAGCTTCTGGAAAGCAGGGTCAGCACCACCTGCCTGCAGCACATCTCCCAGCAGCCTGCCCTGTGCCTACAGGTGCTGCAGGGCATTGCCTCTGCTGCATGGCTACCAGTCGCTTGCTGTGCCCCTGTGCTGGCCACTGCTGGCAGCTGCCCAGGGCCGGCAACACCAGGATAGCTGTGTGGGGGCCCAGAGAGCCAGCACAGGACCCAACATGACATCCTCTTCCTCCTCACCAAGGCCCATGACCATTATGAGGCCCTGTCAGGCTGGATGCAGGAGTGCAGCCACACCTGGTTGGCGCAGTAGTGGCACATAAAGGTCAAGGCCTTGTGAGCACAGTGGGTCAACGTGACTGATCACAATAATTGGTCCGGCCATGCCTGTAAGTCTATGGCCTTTATGCGGCAAGTGACAGCCACCCCAGGACCCAAATCATAGCCATGCTATCTTTAGCATCATGTGTGGCCTGTCCAAGCCCCTGCCCACACCTGGCACCTCCAGTGGCAGATTACTAGAGGAAGGTCCTCCAGACATGTAGTATCCCATGCCACTAAGCTCCCCAGCTGCAGTTTCCACCAGCAGCATGGGGAGCCCTGGCCCATGCCTGTTTCACCAGCTCCACAGCCCCAGGGCTAGCCATGAGGCACACCTGGCCATGAGATCACTGGCCACCAGCAGTGCCAGCTCCTCCCCAGGGGGGCCCCCAGTTAGGTGTCTGTACAGTGTCAGAAGACACTGCCCAGAGTCAGATACTGTCACAGTCAGACAGGTCTGAGCAGAGACACCAGTGATGCCAGCCTCAGCCATGTGGAAAGCCCCATATTGAGGGGAGGGCCTTCCCCACCCCTGCCTTTGCCTCAGCCCTTTCCTATTGCCCAACCTGCTCACACTGCCCCGGTCCTAGGTTCCCCCCACAGCACACAGGGAGGTGGGAAACAGTGCAAAATGTTTTTGAGCAGCCTGTGCCCCACAGCTAGGTGGGCACAGGCCTCTCACATGCCAAGGAATGTGTCAACGCTGATAGAAATGTCCTCCTCATCTGCAGGGGAGGGATGTATAGTTTAGCCACAGATAGCACTTCAGGCAGCAGCAGAAGTTTCAGGACACCCCAGGCCTTCCCCTTGCACCATCATAGCTCATTCTCCCATTGTACTTGGCTTTGGTGAGGCCACAGTTAGAGTACTGCATCCAGTTTTGGGCTCCACAATTCAAAAAGGATGTGAAGAAGCTTGAGAGAGTGCAGAGGAGAGCCACACACATGATTAGAGGTCAGGAAAACAGACCTTATGAAGAGAGGCTGAGAGCCATGGGACTCTTCAGCCTGGGAAAGTAAAGGCTCAGTTGATCTGGTGGCCACCTATAAGTTTATCAGGGGTGCTTACCAGAATCTGGAGGAACATATGTTTACCAGAGCGCCCATTAAGGGATGACAAGATCAAATGGTCACAAACTCCTCCATGACCATTTCAGACTGGACATAAGGAAGAACTTCTTTACTGTCCCCAAGCTTTGGAATAGATTGCCACCGGAGGTGGTTCAAGCACCTACTCTGAACACCTTCAAAAGACATCTGGATGTTTATCTTGCTGGGATCCTATGATCCCTGCTGACTTCCTGCATCTGGGGCAGGGGGCAGGACTCGATGGTGTTCTGAGGTTCCTTCCAGCCCTAATGTCTACGAAATCTATGAAAATCAGGTGTGCAGATGCACTCAGGGCACCAATCAGCAGCAGCAGGGCATACCTCTCATCCCACGCAAACAGCTCCTCGCACACTACCCAGGGCATGAGCAACAGGGGCACATTTGGAGCTCAGTGACAGTGCAGGGAAGGATGGCCCTGGACCACCTCCCCAGAGAGGCTTCCTGTGGGGAGGGACGGGGCATGGGCATCTCCTCATCCCAGGCATCTGGGAGCTCCATGCCCCCAAGCCCAGGTGCTGTGGGCTAGGCAGCAGCACAGGACAGTGGCTGGCCTACAGGAGGAAAAGGAGTGCATTGGTATCTGGAGCTGTGGAAGCAGGTGCTTCTAGAAGCCTCCACCCTGGGAATGGGCCCAGGGAGATGGGTTACCTGCAGCCAGCACCCAGATGGCCTGCCAGACCCAGGGGAGCATGTGGGAATGGGAGCCTCAGTCAGTGGCTGCCTGGGCCTGGGCCTGCCCAGCAGAATTACAATGGTCCCTGGGCACCTGTACATCCCAATCCCCTGAGGACAGACAGTGCACAGGCCTGGTACAGAGCATCTTATCTGAGAAAGGTTGCAAACTCTCACAAACAGCTCCTGTCTCATGGCTCTACAGGCCCCACAGCTGCATACAGGGAGAGGATGCCTCTGGCAGCCAGGATGCAGCCTCAGGGTTGCCATCACCCACAGCCAGGACCCTGTGGATGCATCAAATCCATAGAGGAGTGCCCAGAACAGGACGCTCCTCCTGCAACAACTGGTGGCGACATCCCAGGACCAGCTGGAGGACACATCACCCAGGAGAACATACAGGACAAGCAGAAAGGGGCAAGGGACCAGTGTGAGGAGGTATGGGACCAGGCAGACTGTAAGTTCTGGGCTAAGCTCCTGGCCCTGGAGTGCAAGTGGCTTTAAGGACTACAGGAGCAGAATGTCATCCTGGGCCAAACAGTGCAGGCCACAGACAGTGACCATAGAGTGCTATGACCAGTGACACCAATCTGGCCCTGGCAGTCGCATCTGTGCCTCCTGCTGCCTGGCCCCCAATCCTAGCCCACACACCCCCTGGCAGCTGCCCGCCATCCCACATCAGGCCCCTGCCTGGGCCTTGGAAGAGGTTATTCACCACCTCCAGCCACCAGGAACTGCTGGCCTAGCCCTACCCTAGGTGCCCCACCCCCCAGCCTTCCCCAGCCTCACTGCTTGCCCTGGCTCCTTGTGGCCACAGAGCTGGAGCTGCCTGGAGTGGCACCAGGACTGCACACCAGTCCTGCTGGGCCAGGACTCTACCTGCCAGAGGGGGAGGTGTCTGCGCTGGGGAAGCACCAACTGCCATCACCCCTGGGTGAGCCCCCCCACTCACTGCATTCACTGTGGCATCCAGACCCATGGGGAAAAGCCAGAGGCCGGGGTGCTGGATGCCTGCCCCCTAGCCACCCCCACCCTACAGCCCCCTAGTTCAGGACACCACAAAAATCATTTTGTACATAGTTTGCACAAGAAAGAGAGTTTTTATTATTGGTGGGTGGGGTGGATGGTGGAGGGGCTCTGTTTGTTGCAGATGGAGGGGTGCTCTGTTTGTTGGGGAGGGAAGGGGTGTGAGGGAAACATCTGTTTGATGTGAGGGAAATAAATATTTGTTCTTCTGACATGTATCTTCAGTGAGTGTGGTGCAGGGGGTGGACAGGTCGGGTTGGGGGCCTGTGGGAAGCAGTATAGGGGAGTTAGAGCAGGGAGTACTGCAGGAGGTGGTTGGCCAGGACCTCCTGCACCTGTTTCCCTGGCCCCCGTTGGTGGATACATGGCTCTCCTGGGACCCGAAGGGGTGGGGGGGGCGGGGGCTGCTAGGCGCAGCAGGGCCATTACCATAGCCAGCAGGAGGATGGGGCGCTGGTTGTCGCTGTCAGGGGCTGGAGCAGCCATGGCAGAGGGAGGTAAAGTGGGCAAGGAGAGAGCTGCCATGTGATGCCCCTGTGCTGGGCATGCTGGCCCTGGGCAGGGAAGGGGATGTCCAGAAAGCAGAGAGCAGGATTGGCTTTTAAAGATGGTTGCTGATTGCTGGCAGCTGTAGCTGTAGGCTGGAGCTCCACCCGGTGGCGGCAGGGGCTCATTGAAGAGCTGCAGGAAACTTGGTACAAATACGCTCACTAATCCCTACATATGAAGATGCCTGCCCGAAAGAATTTACGCTAGAGTATCTTACACCAGAGTAAATTTAGACCTGAGTAAATGCATGTGTAGACACGCCCAGTCTGATGGAACTGCAATATAGCAGGAGCCAAGGCTTTCAGCATAAACATATATTTTTCTTATCTTAATCCAAACCCAAGAAGATACATTATGGGCATGTCTACATGTTCATGAATGTACAGTAGTTACTGCACATTTAGTTTAGTACTTGCTTAATGAAGTACTAACTAAATGCACAGTAACTACAGTTACTGTGCAGAAGAGCTTGCCCACAGTTTTTTAGTGACTCTTTGTGTGCAGTAGCCTAATACTACTGCACAGTAGCATATTAGCACAGTATTTGCCTAGCATGCTACTGCGCAGTGTTATTAGGCTATTACACATTAAGCATCTCATGTAGAAGCACCCTGTGTTACTTTATAGATCCTATTACTAACAGGTAGTATGCATCCCTAATGTAGTTTGCCCAGTACAGTATATGGTAATCAAAGTGCAGGACCAGCAGCCTACACACACGCTGTGGTTCAAGATGCACCACTTGTATTATTCAGAATGTACTAGGAGGGTAACTTTGTGCCACTGCTGAACTGATGTACTGAAAGTGGTGAGGCAGGAGGTTTGCAGAGAACTAACCTGTAATTCATGGATTGTTAGGATACTTTCAATATATTATTTTATCTTGATTTTAGTGTCTAAATATTTTAAGGCATACTGGGAAGTAGGAGATCTGAGTAAATATATTTAACAAATGGCAGGATGTACTAGGAGGGTACACCCAGTGTTCACACCCAGTATGTGCTAGGTATACACTGGTCTGATGGCAATTTCTGTGTACAATTCAAATCATCCTTGTTGCTGCATACTATAATTATCACATGATTAAAACACAGAACAACAGCAGTAAAAGATAGCAATTGGTAACCAGTTTCCCCTAATCATAGACTTGCTTACAGAAATATTTTTCAAAAAGAGTAGAGAAGATATGAAGTCCCATAGGACAAAAAATGAGGAATTGATCAGATTAAATATCTGAATCGATGAAAGAACAGATTAAGTATAACCTTGATCCAGTCCTAGCAAACAGATTCAGATAATCAGCACTTATTTCTGAAATGTAATAACAAATTGGTCAACCTCTACTAAAATATGTTTCCTTAGCATATGTTTAGAAACAGCAACTCATCTCAGATTTAGATTCAAATTTCTTAGTAATCTTGACATAATCCTGGGTTTAGACTTTGTTGAGTCAAGCATTGTTCATTATAAAATTCACATTGTAATTTCAATAGTCTATCTATTGCACATTATCATCTCACCAGTAATGCACTGACCAATGGAAGAGGTGTGGGGTGGAGGATAGGAAACCCTTTAACTATCACACAGTTGTGTCTGAATGATTATGAGGGATGTATTCATGTTTCTGTTTTCTACCCTCGCATCAGTTGTTTGTAACTATGCTAGAAAAATTCTCTCCTGGCTGGAGCCCAGCAGATTGGTGCTCAGCTTGAGAGGAACAGTATTTTTTTTAAACTTTGAAAATATTTATTGATTCATGTTTTAATTAGCAGGAAAAAAATTGTTTATTTTCAGAACATTTCCCCCCTCACATTTAAGGGCAAATTCTACCCGCTTTGTGTTTCACTTGCATAAAGGTGACATTTTCATAGATATTTGCTTGGCACAAGGCAGACTAATGTACTTGGTATCCTGCCCTTGCTTTTTTGGAAGATACAGAATTGGCAGCTCTGGCTATGCGTGGGGGTTTTTTCTTGCTACATTTTGCTACCCAGATCAAGTATGATAATTTTTAATCCATGTTTTTGTGCTCTTTTGCATTTGTAGGCCTTTTTCCTACGATGTGCTTTGTTCTGACTTTTCAATACAGAACAAGCCTTCTTGTGATATCATATTTGTATAAAACAAGTATGGTTGTAATATTTTTGCCCAAAATATGATTGACCATTTCTCTAATTTTGTACAGCATTATCCATTGGGTATTTTAGGCCCCTAAACTTAGACCTACATTACTGGAGGGGGAAAGAGGAATAAAATATTTTGAATAATCAAGTGAGTGAAAGTGGACTCTAAATACATGAATCTGATTTAGCATCAGGCAACTATGAAGAATCCAGATTAGGATCACTAAACATTATCACTAATACTGCTGCTCCCTTACATGTACTATAAAATCCTGTAGAATTTACAGAATTATTAGCATTGTACTTGTAAAAAGCTTTGGCAGTATTTTTGGTACCATGGAACTACTTTGAGTATCTAACACTAGCTGGACTACTATTTTGTGGTACAACCAAGCAAACTATTTATCATGAAGGTTTTATTTATTTGTTTTCAACAAAAAATGCCTGTTTTCCAATTTGTAAAACTTCTGTCAGTTTGGAACAAGACTGTGAAATTTCAAAGTGGTTAGTAGGGGTGTAGGTTGTAGCCGTGTTGGTCTAAGGACATAGGCAGACATGGTTCCTTTGGTGAATCTGATATCTTTTATTAGACCAACCCAAATAGTTGGAGAATAGTAAGCAAGCTTTCAGGTTCAAAAATCCTTCGTCAGGCTAAGGAAATGTCAGCAGTTGGTGTGTGCTCTTCCTGGATGGAATGAAAAGTAAAGAAGCCAGCGGCTGGGCTGATATGCATACAAGACAGGTAGTCAGTGAAAATGTAGATTGAGGAGTCAATGGGTGAGAGATAGGCAGGGTGGAGGGGGAAGAGAGAGAGAGAAGGGGGATGAAAGTGGAGAGATACCTGGGGAGTCAGATGTAAGGCAGGTTATAATGTGCCATAAATCCAATGTCTATATTTAGTCCATGATTTTTAGTATCCAGGAGGTTGATGAAGTGGAGTTCATAGGCTCGTCTCTGGGAAGTGTTGTGTAAGTTTCCTTTGAGGATCAGGACTGAGAGATTGGAGAGAGAGTGGTTTTCTTGTGAGAAATGTGCCCCCCACAGGTAATTGGGTATTTCTGTCTTTGATAGATTTCCAGTGTGTGTTCATTCTGGTGCGCAGTTGTTGTTTGGTCTCTCTTACATATTTTCCATCAGGGCATTTGATGCATTGGATGAGATATATTACATTTCTGGAGGTGCAACTGTAAGATCCAGGAATGCTGATGGCTCTGTTGTAGGGTGTAGTAATTGTGGGGGTAGTGGAGATGTGTTGGCAGGTTTTGCATTTCTTGTCATGGCACGGTCTGGATCCTTTTAGTGTGTTCTGGGCGTGAGGAAGTTTGCTTCTGGTGATGAGGTTGGCGAGGTTCAGTGCTTGTCTGAAGGCTAGGATGGGTGGCTCTGGGAAGATTCTTTTTAAGAATAGGGTTTCTGTCTAGTATGGGTTGCAATTGTTTGAGGATTTTTCATATAGGTTCAAGGGAGGGGTGATATGTCATAACCAGCGGTGTGCGATTTGTAGGGGGGAGGGTTCTGTACTGCAGCAGCTCTTCACATGGTATCCAGGTGGCTCTTTCAAACGTGCAATCTATCTCTCTGGAGGAGTGTCCTTGTTGGGTGAAAGCCTTTTAAGATTGGTAAGGTGGCAATCCCGGGTGTTCTCTTCAGTACAAATGCGGTGGTATCTGAGGGTTTGGCTGTATATCACAGCTTTTTCGGTGTGTTTAGGGTGATTGCTGGTTCTGTGCAGATATGTATGTTGGTCTGTGGGTTTCTTGTATAACGTGGTCTGTATTTTATCATTCTGGATACTGATCATCGTGTCTAAAAAGGAGATGTTGGTGCTGGAGTAT
>NW_005842393.1:715605-741660 GCF_000455745.1 Alligator sinensis
GGTGGCTAGGAGGGTGTTGCTGGGAAGGTGGTCTATGTTTTTAAGTTTCTGTAGAAAGTCTGTAGTGTCTTGTACAAAACTTGCTCTGTGGGTGACGAGCGGTTTTAGGATGCTGAAAAGGAGCACCTCGTTTCCATATGTAAGTTCAGGAGAAAAGGGTCTGATTTTGAATATTCTCATACCAAGCAGACATTGATTTTGATGTGGGGTGTTTTTGAAAGTCAAGAAACAGAGTTTTTTTATGATATTTTGGTCTGCCTTTATCTCCAAACTTAGAAAGGATAGTAGATGCCTGAAAGCTTCTCCAACAGCTCTCCTAACTATACAGTTAGGCCAATAAAAGATGTCACAAAAATACCTCCATTTTGGACAGCTCCTGGACCATGACTACAACCACACTCCAACCCTGCTTGAAAAATTGAGCCACTGATTTGCAAGGCAAAATCTGATCTTTAAGAGCTTGGCTTCCAACTTCTACTTTAGCAAATTTTGTCTTGAATGTACACAATATACCTCAGCCAATTCACGCAACCACTCTATGCATCAGCTTCTCCATTTGTAAAGTTGCATTATGATATTTACAGTAAATAAAATAGAGAAATATACAAGATTTATGCTGTCCATCACTTCATATCTGTTTGAAGTAACGATATTATACTACAGATGTAAAAACTAAAGTATAATGATGGCTTTATATTATAACATGACAATAGGAATTAAACGTTTATTTTTCTATAACAGTGATTTAAGCATACCCACTTAAACTGATCTAAATAAAGTGAAGCTTATAATCACTCAGTTATTCTTAACTTCCATTTCTTTTTTTGTATTTCTTTCAAATGCAGAGGTTCCTTTTGCCAAGCGAATAGCAGGATATGGCCACAAGAAGGTAACACAGAAATATTTCAGGACTTAAATGCATCACTTAAGAATATATCTATTTTTTTACTGACCCAGGATACAACTACCCCATCAAAATAAAATAGGTGACTCAAAGTTGAGCAATTTAAAATAGTATTTATATTTCTTTTTCACCTGTAGATAAAGATAAATAATGTTGCTGTTTTCCTAAACAAAGGAACTGCCTTTCCAAAGCCCCACCAGGATTTCTTTTCTTCCCACCCTCTTCAGCCAAAACTGCTTCAAACAAATGAACAATACTCTATATTTGCCCAACACAGAAATTCCAAAATAGAAATTCAAAGTATTTCCTCCCAACCCGCACCCCTTAGGGACCAATTCTTTTATCTAAAAGATTGCCTATCTCTGTCAACGAGTGAGCCAGCTATGGAGCCATAAAGGATAACCTCCAAGATTTTCTCTTCACACTTTTTCATTGTTAAAATATATAAATTTATTTTAACAATGAAAAAGTGTTAAGGGAAATATATATATATATATGTGTGTGTGTGTGTGTGTGTGTGTGTGAGAGCGTGTATTTACAATAATTTTTCTGTTCCTGAGGAATTTATATAGCTATAAATCAAAGTTTAGGTTTTTCTATGTAAAAGTTGGCCTCTTACTACATCAGTCTGTAATACTGGCAAAGGAATGGCACAAGCACTATGACTAACTGTATTAGACTGCATTTTACTAAAAAAACAAATTACATAATACTGTCATTTATGAGTTACTATTTCCTCTAGGAAAACAGTTGAGAAGATAAGAATGGTTATTCCATATTTTTGAAGGGCATTTTACTCATACTGTGCAATTCAATGCAATTTTATATCTAAAGACCAAAGTACAAATGATATTAACCAGTACTAAAAGCCCACTCTAATATTCCCACCATTGGTGTTGTCAGAGTTCGTGTTCTGTTAGTACTGTCATTATTAGAACAAAGGATATAAACCTGGAAGAAACCTCTCAAGTCATCAAGTCGAGTCTCCTCCTATCACTGGCAGCCAAGTCATATAATCATAAATGTGTCAAGCTCCTAAAACTATTTAGATTGTTTTACCGCTCTATTCCTACTGGTAAAATAATCCAGATTTTTACTGCTTTCATGAGTATAAACTTTCTTATAATTTTTAGCATACATTTATTCACAGAGAGTTTATACCCATATGTTCTTGTGCCAACATTGACTTTAGTTTAAATATTACTCTTCTTTCTTTCTCTTCCTAGTTATAATCCCCTTGTGTATTTCTTGGCAGAAATTATATGTCCTCTCAAACTTTAAAATGAGATTTTTTAATCTCAAATTGTAGAATAATTTTCCTAGACAAATTATAGAATAGTCTTCATTGGAGGTTTTCAAAAAGAGGTTTGATAGACATCTATCTGGGACACTAAGCTTGGAAACTAAGAGTCCTACATCTGTGTAGGGAGTTGGACCAGTTGGCTTCTGAAGCACTGACCTGGCCCCATCAGCATTACCTGTGGTCCTGGGCACCTCCTGGAGCTGCCACAGCAGAGGTCCTGCTGCTTAGAGCCTGGCTGGCAGCCAAAGTATGGCTCTGGCTGACCAGGCTCTGGTTTTGAGCAGCGCACACTGTCCCCACGTGCACCACTCTGATTTTTTCTTTTTGTGGGTTTTTTTTTAACCTTTGGATATGCAGCAGGGTTAACCCTCCCTAACCCCCCACCACCATGCACACACCCCTGCACTGCTCCCTTGCAGCACAGAGAACAACTGATTATGCGTATGTCACACCCCCGACTTGTCCGTGGTGCCACATACCACATGGCCATGCTCGTCTGGACATGGCCACTGGGTGTATCTACACATGTATTTTACTGTGAAGCTGACTAATTCGCTCTGCAGTAAATCATCACTATCTACACATGTGCCAATATTAGGGTGCAATAAATTAATTAACTCCCCTGTAAGACAGTACTGTCAGGGACAGTGCTATCTTACAGCAGAGTACTTACATGTGCTGAAATGCATACACAGACAGTGACAGAGGCTTGCTGGGGCACAAGGGTGCTAAAGTGCAGGGGCTTAGCCCTGCACCATAGCATCCTTGTGTCCCAGCCAGCCCCTCCGCCACCTGATGCCACCTCCCAGATCCTGGGGCTGCCCTGCTCTGTCCCAGCTCAAAGTGCTGCAGTCCTGGGCACATGTACAGACACTTCGCTCAGGAGCTGGCATGAACTGCACCAGAGTTCATTGCTCCGCCTTTATTGCACATGTAGATGCACTCACTGTCACCACAGTATAGTTATTCCCTAACTCACTTCAGTATTTTGGAAACTTTACCTTTGGTCTATCACTGAGCTCAACTCAACTATAAATGCTGCTGCAATTTGGCATGTAAAACATATGTTTAAAAACTAGTATTTTATCTCCCTGTTGGTGTAAAGACCTCAATGACTATTGTTGTGCTTTAGAATGCTGTGTATGTTTATGCTGATTTCTGAAGGATTACACTTCCTCACATCTCCACCTCCTGCCGGTAGATATACTGAATATATAACCACATGGTGTCGTCCAGCATTAGGAATTATCAGTGCAATTTTACTTTCAATAAATCATGTTAATATACACAATACATGTATTTTATTTGTGCATATATTTTAAACTTCTGGTTCAGTTTACAGTGATGATGGATTTATCTCTATCTGCCATGGACAAAGTGCAGATTTTTTTTGTCTCTTTTTGTTATATCATGAAACTATAGCTGAGATTACTGGAACCTCCACTGCCAAGTGGGAGAAGCAGGACATTCATTTTCAATGAAAGGTTCTTAGTCCTGGAACTTGTTCCATGTACAACTCTGACAAACGTTGATTCTGCTGACATCAGAGCATACTGCATGCATTCATTTAGGACTTGTTTTAGGACATATATATGATAGAGGATGATATTAATGATTTAGAGGGGATTGGGTATTTGTGTCTAGAATGTGACACAGCACATAGATCACATCCATCAAGAAGCATTCAGCCTTAAATGCATTATTACCATTGTATGCACATTTTTGTCAGATGAAAGTTGTAACATATATGTCAAAGCTGCAGCTGGCAATATGCACATCTGCTGAGATAACATTCTTGCCCTCATCCTTCAAGCTGCTTCTCATTGACAGATGCCAATATCTGCATAGGGTCTCGTTAACTGCAGTTGTGCTCCATTTGAGTGCAGGCATCTACTCAAGAAGTTCACACCTTAACTATTATTTAGATTTTCTCACTCATTTGCACTGACTTTATACCTAATTCCTTTATTTAAAAGATAACTCTCTCTCTCTCTCTCTCTCTATATATATATATATATACATATATAATTATGCAGGGTACAATCATGTTGCAACAGGTTTGAGGGGGTTATTATAGAATTTAGCACCATATTTTACCACAGTTTTTGGCTCAAGGACCACTTCCTAAATATCATATCAATATATTTTGTGTGTTTTGCACAACTGTTCTGTGTAACTTCAAAGGAAATTCACTTGTTTAATAAGACATGCCCAAAGATGGCACTCATCTTGAAATTGAAACACCCACCAGAATTGTTCAGCACCTAAGTAAATATTTTTTCATGAACTTTGCCCTACATTTGGTGCATCATGTCAGGGTATACCACCTGATCTCTGTTAACTTCTCCAAACTCATCATTTTATTAGAACATTTATTATGATATTCTTTGAAAGGCAACCTTTTAAGAATATTAATTAGCCTGCCTCCCAGCACAGAAGATGAACTCATCTTTAAAAAAAATAGCTTTCCTTTTAATGGAAAGAGTTAAAAAAATAGTACACTGTTTCCTCAAACTTTACAGGTAATGAATGCTGTGAATAAAAATGTTTGTTTTCTCTTAATTTATTTTGTCTCTTCATTACCTTTTTTCAATTGTTTTGTGACAAAGGCAACAATACCTAAAATATAGAATAAAGAGGAGTCAATCATTTCTAAAGTAACTAGTGAAAGTTTGGTCAGCATCTCTCTTTTCAAATTTAGCATTAATTTAAGTCAAAACATGCTGGTGTCTTTTCTCTTTTCTGCCTTTTTTATATATAGCAATGATTTAAGTTTTCATATCAGTATAATGCAATTTAGATTGCTTCTCTGTGTTCCTACAGTGTGTGAAGAAAGATGTCTTGAATTAGTCCATAAATGCCCTCTGGTGACTGTCTCCAGAAATACAAGTACTTTTCCTTTTGAGTGTATATTTTCTCTGTAATCAGCAGAATATTTTAGCCAAGAAGTGTTGAAAATTATCGAAGAAAATAAACAAAATAATTTTAAACAGAATACTTCTAAACAGTGGTTTGGTTTGGTTTTGGGGGCTTGTGTTTTTACATTAAGCATACAATTTCTGGCATTATCCAGCTGCCCTAAAAACCTGCTAACAAGACATATATGTTAGGTATTTATAAAACATGATTTACATCAGGCTCATCAAAATATATCCATTCACTGACCAAAAGATAGAAAACAATTAAAATGAAATAGAGATGAGGCAAACTACATAAAAGGAAGCAACAACTAATGATATACAAATTTGGCTCTTTTTCTCCCCCCACCCCCACAGTTCCTGTTTTCTTCCCCCATCTTAGACTTTGGGGGTGGGTTTTGTGTATGTTTTTTTAAATAAGGCTAAAATGGTCAGATTTTGCCTGAAACTAGCCTCGCACTGAAGCTACAGAAGAACTCAAGCATGATTCTGATAGATCTAGTTTAACATGTTTTCTGTAGCTGAGACAATTGAGGACAGAACTGAAAACTGTGGGCAGTTTTTGAGGTTGTAATCAAGTGGTTGAATTGGTTATCATTTCACTATCTTTATATGGGGTATAGTTGTCTACTTATATTTTCTTTATTAATTTAACAATATTCTAAAATAAGTTGTTAGATGTTATAAACTGAGTAACATTACCACACTACAGCAAATTATACATATCTTCCCCCCCCGCCGCCCCTTTCCATCCTCCAACAGATTTGCTCCCTAATTCCTAAAGGTTGAAATTAAAATTTGTGGCTAATAAAACCTTTCTACAAGAATATAGAATAAGGAAAAATATCCACCTCAGGAACATATATTTCTACTCCTTCAATTTGTTTATGTAGTTGGAAATTTTTCTTAGAATAGTCCCTCTGGTGGACACACTTGGGGATGAAGACAGAGAGAGGAGGTTCCTTAAACCAGAACAGTGCTTCTCAGGCTTTCTAGATTCAAGACACCCCCAGACAGACTTAAGGCACCCATAGGAAAACACCAACTCTTAGTTTTCATTCTTTTTTTGGCTTCAAAAAAATAATAAAGCAGCTTTTCTGTTGCAAAGAACTCAAAAAGGCCACAGCTATGGATTTCCATTTGAAATCTCTGGGATTATCCTATTAATCATGTTTGTAAACCTAATAGTACTAACATTGTGTGGCATCCTGGAGCAACCCAGGGAAGATCTTAGAAAAGTTTATTAAAGAGGCCATCCTTAATGGACTGACCGACGTCAACATCTTAAGGGATAGCCAGCACGGGTTTGTTGCGGGTAGGTCTTGCTTGACCAATCTCATTTCCTTCTATGACCAGGTGACCTATCACCTGGACAAGGGAGAAGAGATTGATGTCATATATCTTGACTTCAAAAAAGCCTTCGATCTGGTGTCCCATGATCGCCTCTTGGAGAAACTGGCCAATTGTCGCCTTGGGTCCTCCATGATCCACTGGCTGGAAAATTGGCTCCGGGGTCGGACCCAGAGGGTAGTAATTGATGGAAGTCACTCATCGTGGTGTCCTGTGACCAGTGGGGTCCCCCAAGGCTCTGTCCTTGGACCCATACTGTTCAACATCTTCATTAATGATGTGGACACTGGAGTCAGAAGCGGACTGGCCAAGTTTGCCGATGACACCAAACTTTGGGGCAAAGCATCCACACCAGAAGACAGGCAGGTTATCCAGGCTGACCTGGACAGGCTCAGCAAGTGGGCGGACGAGAATCTGATGGTGTTCAACGCCGATAAATGCAAGGTTCTCCACCTTGGGGAAAAAAAACCCACAGCATCCTTATAGGCTCGGCAGTGCTATGTTGGCTAGCACTATGGAAGAAAGAGACTTGGGGGTCATCATTGACCACAAGATGAACATGAGCCTGCAATGCGATGCGGCGGCTAGTAAAGCGACCAAAACGCTGGCTTGCATCCATAGATGCTTCTCCAGCAAATCCCGGGATGTCATTCTCCCCCTGTACTCGGCCTTAGTGAGGCCGCAGCTGGAGTACTGTGTCCAGTTTTGGGCTCCACAATTCAAAAAGGATGTGGAGAAGCTTGAGAGAGTCCAGAGAAGAGCCACACGCATGATCAGAGGTCAGGGAAACAGACCCTACGATGACAGGCTGAGAGCCCTGGGGCTCTTTAGCCTGAAAAAGTGCAGGCTCAGGGGTGATCTGATGGCCACCTACAAGTTTATCAGGGGTGACCACCAGCATCTGGGGGAACGTTTGTTCACCAGAGCACCCCAAGGGATGACGAGGTCGAATGGTCACAAACTACTTCAAGATCGTTTCAGGCTGGACATAAGGAAGAATTTCTTTACTGTCCAAGCCCCCAAGGTCTGGAACAGCCTGCCACCGGAGGTGGTTCAAGCGCCTTCATTGAACACCTTCAAGATGAAACTGGATGCTTATCTTGCTGGGATCCTATGACCCCAGCTGACTTCCTGCCCTTTGGGCAGGGGGCTGGACTCGATGATCTTCCGAGGTCCCTTCCAACCCTGATGTCTATGAAATCTATGAACCTTGAAAGGATCTCAAGGCACCCAGGGTGCCGTGGCACTGTGATTGAGAGTAAAACTTCCAGCCCAAACCTAAATGAGTGAAATGTCAGAACAGAGATCAAGAAAATCCAGTCTCCTTTAAAAGCCTTGCAGAAGCCTGGAATGAGACAATATCTCAAGAGTACCTAGACTCTAGAAAATTAAGGGCTCTGTACAGTAAATCATCATTAATACACTGAACTGAATTTGATCATTTACTGGCAAACTGCATAGGCTTCTATTTCAATTCCCACTGAAGGCAATAGGAAACTTCAGCAGAAGCTGGGTCAACTTTGGAAACAAATGTTACATATCTCCTCAATTGTCTACTAAGGAGCACATATTTATTCTCATTTTTCCTTACCCTGGTCGATTTAAATGGAAGCACAATTAGAAGTAAAATGCATATTACATATTAACATTGTATTCTAAGTATAGACTACAATCTACTTTTTCCACAAATATTGCTCTATAACCAAATATTGCATAAGCCTTAACAGAAGACAAGAAAACAGAAGAATGAGAAATTGGAGAGCCCTGTTTTCACCCATATATTTCTGCCTAAGCATATTGGACAAGTCCAATATTTCTTAATTTGGTAATAGTATTTAGGATAACCTTCATTGCACTATAACAACTAAACTACTATGTTGGAGGCAGGGGGGAATCAACCCTCCAATTTCCAAATTCTTTTTTGGAAATCTAGCTGAAAGGAAAAAAAGGTCTTCATATTTTTCTGATCCCTGACAATAAATTCCCATTTTGTGCATCATTCCAAGAATGTATTTATCGAGCGAGAAATAAATAGTAAAGTGGCATCAGGCATTGAGTTAGTTTACTATAATATTCCAAGTAAATTGTTAAATAAAGAAAAAGAATCATATGACACTGTAGCTGGTTAAAAATCTTAACAAGCAAGCTATCTCAACAACTTATATTAAAAAAAACTTTTGGTTTGTTCTGCTTTGTGCCCAAAATGCTGTATTATATATTTTCCATATGATACTTGCTGTGCTCATTTAAGAACCTATAGAAAGGAATTACTTTTCCCTGGCCAGATTTAAGCACTGAAGTGTGAGTACACAGGAGGCTGATGAAACAAAAGGGCCTCATTAACACACACAATAAAAATAGCTATAGTGACTGGATAATTTGGAGTTCAGTTGATCACCCAGAGAGTTTGTGTCCTATAGCACCAGTTTAGGTGCCAATAGAATTACACAAAAAGGCTTAATGTGCATTTATATTGATTGAAAAAAAAATTGCCATGGTAAGTACACTATTGCCCAACTATTTCTTACACTGAGAAGTGTGAAGATGTCTGTGCATCACTGTGAAAAAAAAATATGTTCTCTTCAGGAATTTCTACACCATCTAGTGTTTACCAATATTTATATACATATATTCTTAAATTACTCATTCTAAGTGCTAATTATGCACATAGTTGGCCTAAGTATCCACAAGTATCCACATTGTCACCCACATGTCTTTCTGCCTGGACATTCCTAATTTTGTTACACCCACTAGTTGCATCTTATCTTAAAACTAGAGTATAAGAGTATTGCAGCATAGTCTGTTCTTCTATGTTTTCATACACTACATATGTAACTGAGACCCTGATCCCACTTGAGGCTTCTGTGTCCAATGGGCAACGCAACAAGATAACATCATTTGTTGTATTCAGCCCAGGGGACACAGGTAGTCTATGCAGACTAGGTTTTTCCTCTGGAAGTGGTCAGTAGCTATATTTTCACCTACAATAGATTTTCAGTGATCCTGGAAGCATTGTTATAGATAAAAGAACCATATTTTGTGTGAGCACCATGCATTTATAAAGAGGAACCTGGAATGCTTCCTAGGTTATACATCTGCCTGCTCCATCTAATTTACATATCAGAAGATAAAGCTGACCAGGGGATAGGGAGAATAATCGCATGTCTTACAAGTTGTTAGGCTACTATTTCTACAACTGCTGAAGCTTATCACCTCCACTCCCTAAAATCTAGCTAAGCTTCTGGTTTGCTGGCTGTTACATGCAAGCCTGTGTCAGGTATGAGTAGCTGTACTGTGTTTGCACAGCACTGTGGAGATAACTGCAAGACATGTCAGAAGCCACATGTTTTATCCAAGTCTGGAGGGCAATAAACATTAAAAAAAAAATGCCAGATCACATTTTTAGGCTTTTTTTTTTCCTTTTTCAACACTTGTTCTTTTCTTTCAAGTGTCTCTCACGACCTCAGAGTATTGCGTAACGGAAATAAAGCCAAACCTAGTCATAACTCAAAGAAGCTATTTCTTCAAATAACAGAAATGAATCATACACTTTTAAGGGACTGACTCCATGCTAGTACCTCTATACTAGTGCTTCCACATGACCTAAGATGAACGAGCAAGTAAATCAGTATACTATCTCCCTATATGCTGGTACCTTGATACATGTGAAAAATGGAATAGTATGCAGGGGTCATGCTGGAATGGCTAGCCCTGATATGGTAACTGTTTGTGTTTGTGTCAATAATCACCTAAGAGTAGATAATATGGCTGTTATGTGATACACCTCTATTTCTCAAGTCATAAAAGAATTGTTTATATTTCACTACTGTGTTGGTACCCAGAGAAAATCAGGTCAATTAGTACAGATGAACTAAGATTTAGTTATTTTTTCCAAGCATCTTACAAGAAAGTTGATTCTTCTTTGTTCATACTCTACATGCAAAACAGGAATGTACAGTTCAAGAATGAACAAAAGTTGAGTTAGAGAATGAGCTATATGTAGGATTCAAGTGGCAGCAGAAGCATGCAATACAGTTTCAAATACAAATATCTGAAAAAACCATACCGCATCAAACTATTGATGCTAATGGGACTCCTGACTAAATTAGGGATTTCAAATTCATACCCATTGACCTATATTTTCAGAAGTGACTAGTAATTTTTCTGTACCTATTATAATACTACTTAATTTTCAGGCAGTAGCTGTTCAACATTTTCTGCAAATCATGTCCCTTTTAAAAGGGTGTCCAGTTAGGCACCTAAAAATTGGAGTACCCAAAAACACATCCCTTTTGAATCTATATGCCTTTATCTTCATAAATATTAATATTAAGCCTTCAATTCTGCATCATTTTTCTTACAAATATATAATGCAATGGAGTTATAAGCAATAAAGAAAATCTCTAGCTTGGTTTGAAACAGGAGTCAATATATTACAAGTTACATCAGAATTATTGTGATGTCATTAATAAAGCAGTGCTCATCTGGTTTATATTACATGGCTTCATTCAACAGATCCCTCTTTCTATTACTTAGATGCTTATTATTATATTAAAGCTTTTGCAAGTCATATATACACCTAGTACATAAAATATATTTCTTTTTATAAAGGAAACAGTAGACACAATACTTTGATTGATTGAAAGAAGCTTTCTAATAGATAAATTGCCCTTGTTTTTCACTGTCTTACTATTTAAATAGTCCACAATTGTCTTGATATCAAATTATAAGTGTTAAACACACACACCCACGGGTGGGATTATTTTTTTTAAGATTAAATTGTTTTAGGTTCTTATGCATAAAGAAAAATGGGAGAATTATTTTGTATAAAGAACAGGTTGTTTTTAAGTAATTTCTATAATACTTCTCAAAATGAATAAATACATAAGCTGTGTGACCAAATCTATGAAAACATCACAGGGTTTTTAATGACATCACAGATGAACTGAGCTTTGATCACATGGTTGGCAAAGAATGCCATCAGAAGCTTTGATTAGCCTAGAAATAATGCTCCTCTCTTTCACTCACTCACACACTCTCTCTCATTGTTGTTTGTATACATACACATATTATGGACTGATTGTTCTGTCACTCACTGGTGAGGTAACCCCATTGACTTCAGCAGTGTTACTTTTCATTTGCATTAACATGAGAGGAAATACCATGTTCTACAATGTAGTATATGGGTCAAATGTAGATGGATATGCACCATAATGTTATATACATCTAGATATTACAAGGTTTTCTTTTCCTATTTATTTACTTTTTTATATTTCCTTAATAAATATGGGTTTTTTAAAATAAAGTGTTCAAAATCAGTATGTGATTTTAACCAGTAGGACTTCAGACTTTCAATGTGTGATTTTTATCTAACAAGTTAACAAAATGAGATTTCAATGTTAATAGCCTCAACATGCCTTACATTTTAGCTAGTGTTTTTAAATGAAGCTTCAGGAGTTAGCCAAAATGTTGCAATGCTTTTTAATAAAAAAAATCTCCCATAACTTTGCACACATCCTGGACAGAAACTTGAGAATTACCCTTCCTTATGTGATACAAGAGAGATTATCACATTTTTAACCTACAGAATTTAGGATTTACCCAATACTATTGACAATATTCTTTACATTTTGAATTACACTCAAATAAAGGATATTATTAATACGCTTCTAAGTGGTAAAATCTGAACTCATTTTTATAGTTGATAGATAAATCTTAGTGAGAAGAATGTTCATAGTTAAAAGAGGGCTTTCTGCAAAGTTACATATTTGACCCTATTAATTCATAAAAAAATTAGCTGAAATATATAAATCAGATAAAATACTTCAACAATTTTAAGTAGGAAAGTCCATTTTATCTCATATTTCTCATAGTCATATTTCATTTTAATTTTTATCTTCAAGACATTTTTATTTATAGGATTTATTTATTCAGACAGGAAATACTCCTGAGTAATATCAGAGAGAACATAAATGACATTTAACTAAATGCTCCTAAAAGCAAGAATGTTTCAGATCCTTTAAGGATGGTCTCAGCTCAGCGTTTCAAGATTGCTTCTGCTGCATAATTTGGCCCAGTATCACAATATTTGAACAACTGGCATTGAATCACATCTTTTGGAAAATGTCTGCAGTTGTCCAAAAAATTAAAAACTGTAAATGCCGTTTAGTACCTATAAAGTAAGTGTGGTTTGGTGTGTATGTGTGTGTGTGTGCACATGAGACAGAGAAAGAGAGAGAGAGAGAAAGAGAGGAGCCATTTTTACTATAATTTTTTGTCCTCGTAGAGATACCTGGCATGCAATGCTCTTTATTTTGGTATAAAATGGTAGGTGTGCATTACAAATGTAAAATGCTTTTGATAGGAACATGTGTTTACAGGTGTGGGATGCCCTGAGGATGAGAAGAGATGATACCCTTCCGCAGGTGCAGACTTTAATAACAGGAACTTGTCTTTTCTCTCTTCTCACTACTTTTCCTTATCATGTCTTCGGATTATCTCAATTCCCATTAGGTGTCACTTGTTTTGCAAGCATGTAGTGTACTATATTTATTTAGATATACATGTGACTGGCTCTTCAGCAGATAAAACACAAAATACTCTCACTTGAGAGAACAGAGTAGTTTAATTTAAATATTTTAGAAGTGTTAGATTACTAAGAAACATCTGGAAGAACAGATAAAACTAGATAAATGTTTAGCCTTGTTATGAGTAACACACTAGCATACGATTAGGTTTATAATGGTTGTAATTTAACAAAACTGTTGTATGAAATATTTTGTTTAGCATTCATTAAAAACTGCTAATGCACTTGTGTTTTTCATGGACTAAATTTTTTTACGCATATTATTAGTAGAATACAAATATGCGAAAAAGCAAACAGTTTGGTGTTAAAATGTGAAAGAAATTTTACACCAATCTTGTTTTTAATTTGTACGGGGATTTTTTTTTTTTTACCACAAATATCATCTTTTAATTATATTATCCAAACTCTATTTTTTAAACTCATTTTGTCACTGTTTTGTAACAGAAACACTGTAAATATTATAGATGTGGTAAACTATTATACTTGTTTTCTTATAAATGAAATGATCTGTGCCAACACTGACAAAATGAATTAATGTGTTACTAAGGCAACAGTCACATTATATGCTTTCTCTTTCACAGTATGCGGTAGAGCATATGGTTTACTCTTAATGGAACACTAGCTTCTCATTAACATACCAGTAGCAATGTCAGAACTTACAAACCAGCATAACAGCGAAATGGAAAAACTTATAAATTAGACCCTTTCAGTACTATTGAGAATGAAATGACTGATATTCTAAGGTACAATATTTAGTTAATACAGTGCCTTTTCCTGTATTTTCCATCTCCAAAATAAATAATAAAAAACCCATAACTCTTCTTACAAATATAAGCATTGATATAAACGTATTTTTATGCTGTTTAATTTTGATTGGCATTTTTAATTGAATTAGACATTCTAAACACATCTCTAACAAATGGGCTATCCCTCAGATAAACACGCTGGACAAAACAGGAATGTTAAAATTAACCAGGCATTTTCATTAGCTAAGGATGACCTTTTAATACACATCAAACGGTAAATGAAGTGAAGAAACCAAGTGGTTATGTCATCACCTGGAGAAAGAATATTATGTTTTTAAATAAAGACTTATTTGATATCAGCTTTTGTCATACAACTGAAATCTTTCTACCTGGGAAAATGATGATCATTTGAAATTTTGTCTAATGAAATATTTTATCTGTCTCTTTAAAACAATTCTCATTACTAATGACTTATTGCTATGTGTAAGAGGATACCAGCCATTTATTGGCAATATACTTTAAAAAGGGATTTTGATAGGTTATGTACTCTTTGCTCAAAGAAGGGAATTTGACAGCTTCTAGGAAACAATACAATCTGAATTCAAGAAACTTTAAATTGGATGAACATTCATATTAGTTGTGTTCCTCTACAAAAGAAGTATTGAGCATTATTTAATTGTAAAAGCAATTCCAAAATTGGACAAATATAATCTCTAGTGTTGTGATACATCCCAAATGCTTACACATCTTCGTTTCATATCACGATGACTTCAAGGCTGCATGAACACTACCAATAATGATGCTGTCCATGATATGGTCACAATATGAAAATATGTTGAAGCCTTAGAAAGTAAGGCTTTTAACCAATTACAGGGATCTACAATTTACAAGATGATAGGTTGTTGGGTAAAATGAAAAATCCATTGAAGGTGTTTGCAGCAGAGAACCCCCAAGTCAAAAAGCCAGACCTGACTTCACTGAGGTGTGTCTGCATGCACACATGCAAAAGTAAACAAACACAGTAAGGCATACTTCATTTGTGGAATCCTATTCTTTCATTGAAAGGAAGCCACTAACAAAAATGTGTAATTATCCAAATAGCCCAGCTTCTGTTTGTCCAACTTTATTGTATAGCTGCACGGGTGAAGTCTTACCTGCCCTAGTTAACACATGTTGACTCTCTAAAGGGATGTTTCATACATATCAATTCAACTGCAATAGTGCAAACTATCACAAGAAGTAATTCTGTTTTGTGTAATTTTTCTAACTAGAGGTAGTAAAACTTCCTGTATGCAAAACTTTTTTGGTTTACAAGTTACATTTACTTGAACTGCAGAGCCTAAAAGAAAAATGCTGGTTTTGCAGAATTTAAGGAGTGCCAATTCCTTTAATTATATGATATATAAAGATAATCATTCTTTGTCCTAAGCATAAATTGCATATCACTGGTCTTTCAGGGTCAGTCTTCTGCTACAGAAGCACAAGTTTTGATCCTTCACCATTCAATAGCTAGAACCTACTGAAATGCCATTCCAGTGAAGCTCAAGGATTGCCAAACCCTGCCCTTTCGGTGCAAATAAAATGCAACATGACATCTATTATGTGGATGCCCACAATGTCATAGTAAAAAGTTACTTGATTTGGTCATTGTCCCGCTGGACTATACTGGATTTGTGCAGGGACAGATCCAGGTTTGTAAAGAAATTACAGTTCAGTGATTTTTAAACACATTCAAAGCAGTAGATGGTAATAAACTCCAAATGGCTTACCTGACTCAAGAGAGATAATTAAAATGTGTCCCCAGCTGACCCTAATTCTTGCCAGCTTTATTTTGTTGGCATGCCATCGATACCTTCTTTTGTCTAGGGAAAGGAACTTGGGATCGCGCCACATTTAAATATAGCTTAAGTAAATGTTTGGCTTAAAATTGTGAGGAAGTTTCAACACTGGTACAATCCCAGAAGCCCCCACAGCAATGTTTGCTTTCCTTGAAGAAGCATTATTGGTGGGTATTTCTACAGGTCCTAAGGCTTAAATATTTTCTGGCCTTCATGCAATGGCAGAATTCTCCTTTTGAAAGAGAAAAAATAATTAGCAAGCAAAGGAAGCTGGCATGCTTATCATTTGATCAGGTCATTGACATAAGTGCTTCACACTTTTTAAGCCCAAAGCTCTCTCCTACACCTGCTCTGCAGATCTCATCAATTTTATCTGACTGAAGTAAGTTCTTTTAAGCTTGTCCACTAAAGAGGCAGCAATTGTGATTGGGGGAAAAAGAGAGAGGGAGAAAGAGAAAGAGAGAAGTGCTGCAAGCTCTTTATCTTGATCTCACTGTTTGTTTTTGCACTGACGTATGTAATGAAACAAAGAGGACTTAATCGTGTCAAACAAAAGCCTATTGGTACCCAGAGGGATCTAATTTACTCACCTCCAAGTCTTCTAGTTTCAGGTTGCAATGTCTTCCTCTTTGCCAATCCACTAGGCTGAGTTTCTTACCTGGGGCTTAAAATTGCGAGGTGTGAAGCTCTTCTTTTGTTTTGACAGGTGCTCTTTGCTAAACATCAGCCTAGCATTGGTGGTGCTAATACACAGAAGAAAAAACTTCAAATATGCTAATGACCGTAGTTACCAAACTTATGTCTTTAATGAGTTTTATTAGCTTACTTCACTTTTAGTTCTTAGGATAAAGTGGTGAAAACAAATTGTGCTGATAGCAAGGGAGTGTGAAAGTTTGTTGCTTGTTAGGCAGTGCATGATTATCTCCAATTTCTATAAAAAGACTTTTTTTTGTGGAATAATGGGAAAACCACACACACATGTACAGAGAAACAAACCTTAGCCCCTTTTATAAAGCTACATAAATACCTTGTGTTTCAAATACAGGTCAAAAGCATAAAACATTCTTAGTGTATGGGCACATAGTTTGCAAACTCTTGAGGCACTGTAAGACTGGGATCTTGATCTTTAATCAGCAGCCTTTAGGGGCTTTCACAACATGCAAATAAAAAAAGTCATATACTAATCTTTATGAAAAAGAAAAGAAAGCAGGCCATGCAGGCTTTAGCAAGAAGCCCAAACAAGGAGTAAATGCAAATTTTCATGTGCAGTATAAAATAGAAGCAGATATGAGATCAACCTGTTAAGGGACATATTAATAAAGGGCAAATTTACTCTGCCTCTACCTTCTAAAGGAGATGTGTGCATGATTTAGAGCACACAGTGCTTTGCAAGATATGTAGGTAGAGTACAAAAATGAACTTTTAACCTTCTTGAAAAAGAGGGAAGGGTCTAGATATTCTTTAATTCAGTCTCCCATTTTTTCTTTTCTTTCCATTCCTTCACTTACAAGGTCCTTTTTCATTTCCTTCCTTCCTATTATGTCTTCCTTCCGGCATCCCTTCCTATCTCACCTCTTAATTAGCATCTTCTTAATTGTCCCACTGTTGTGTCCTATTGATCTCTTCATAATCCCTGGCATTATTATCTATAGCAACCCCCCCCCAGCTAGGTGGCCACCACTACTTCGTATCTGTTTTCTCCTTTGTAGTCAACACCTTTTCACTAATGAGTCCTTTCTTCCTAAGACACTGATAGATGTACAATGTAATGAGAAAATCAGAAAGATCTTTTCCTCTTTTTGGCAGATAAATAATATGAAGTTGATTCAGTTTGATCTCTTGTTGGTTACAAGGAGGTTAGAGCACTACCACTGCAATTATGAAAATTAAAAGAGAGAAGAGATGGGGGAAAAGTATATTTGGGTATGAGTAGAAGTAGAAAGAATAAAAGAAAGAATAGGGTGCTTGCTGCACTTAGATGTTTTCACATCCAGAGTGTATTTTCTCTTGATTGCTAGCAAATGTTTATCCAGTTACAGAGGCAAGGGTTTTGTTTTGTTTTTTAAGATATCTTTTGCTGGATCCATTGTATAGTTGGGGGAGAGGAAAACTTTGAGGCACAAATTGTCTCTTCTTCAGACCAGACGGACACTTTATGTCTGATGTGTACCCAACATCTCTGCAAACTATACAGTTTGTCAAGTAAAATAAAAAACAAAAACAAACAAACCCCCCCTTTGGTTCTTGTACATTTCTTGGGCCATCATAGCTAGAACACTTCAAGTCCATTGTCCCGCTATAGTTGTTTCCCTATTATATGCAAATTAAATCTGGTATTTGAAGGACATTTTTCTTATGATCTAGTTCTATTTTCAAGTCTCTGCTTTGTACTTCACTAGAAAACTAAAAAACGAGTGGTAGGACACTGCAAAAACAAGTTTGTATAACTTTTTTGAAAAAATATCTAGACTTCAATCTCCCTGATATTTCTACATTTCTGGAAACATCTACTGGATGCCTCAGGAGGTATTCTCTCCCATCTGTAGATTCTATTCCAAGAAAAAGCATAAGGGCTTCATTTATACCTTCTGAAACAAAGGCTAAGAAATGTGCATCCTGCGAACATGGTTATTTTTCCCTGTTTTAAAACAGCATTTCCTTGTCAAATCATGCACTTCTCAATTCAGATGATCTACCTGTGGTTTCACTAGTAAGGAGTAATGGAAAACAATCCCAAACCCATCCCAAGGAAACCTCTGTATCACTCTAAAATCATCATGAAAACAGGTGTTCTATGAGCAGATTCCCAGGCACTTTTAAGTACAGAAAAAATTGCTTTTTCCTCCCCACAAAGGAGAATTTTGACTCCCCCTCAAAAAACATGAACACCACATGACCCCAGAGGCTGGGGGGGCATGGCAACTGCTCACAGGTGGTGGCAGCAGTGGTAGTGGCAGGGACATGGTGGCAGTGGGTAGGAAGCCCCCACAGGCAGCTGCGGTGGTGTCAGCAATGGCAGCAGGTGGTGGCAAGCGGGAAACTCCCGCAGGCAGCCACGGCAGTGTTGGTGGGGGGCACCTTGGTCGGCAACCACCCACAGATGCTGCCGGCCGGTGACCATCCACAGGTGCCACCAACAGTGTCAACAGTGCTTTTTGCAGAGGAAGCACCACCAATCTTGGGGTTCCACGTGCACCAGTGTGCACCTCCTATGCGTTGCCAATGCTCCCAAATTTTGGGTTGAAAATTCAGAGGTTTTGGTGGGGTGGGGTTTGTTTGTTTTTTGGATGAAAGATCAACATTGTCCTTGGAATGCTGATGGATCGTTTGTTCCTGTTAAAAAAAATCTGAGAGGATTAGTTGATAACATAATTTTTCTTCAAAACTGTTTTGATGGATGTTGTTCTTCAACTCTGCATTGCAGCTACTCACAGCACTACTGAAATATAATCTTCCTTAGGGTAAAGGGCAGTAACTAACAATAAAATTGGGAGAAGGGCAATTTTACTCAAGGAAATGAGATCAAATCCTTACTGCTTGTTAAAATTACCATCAGATCTTTACTGCAGTGCTGACAGACTGTTGGCTCTCAAGAGCTTGTCTCAAAGATCCATAGCGAGTAACACCATACTACTTCGTTTATGTAGCTCAGAAGACTGAAGTGTTGACTGAATTCTGCTGGGGAAGTGACCTCTGGTTGTAAAAACTCTAGATTTCATGAATCTCAAACCTTCTGACATGGATCAGCTAGTAAAGGGATAGGGAAAGGAAAAGGACCGGTATCCAAAGCTAGCAGTGATTCTGTTGTTTACAGGTTGTGTGTGATATTTGTAGGTGTCAGAAGATTTTACCGGAAGACATTTTACAAGACTTGCCTTGCCTGTTTTTTTCCCAGACCCAAGGAAAAGCATTTTTGTACCCAAAAACTTATCTAACATCTCTCCCAACTATAAAGAGGGTCCAGGAAAACATTACCAAATGTTGTTTCTCATATATTCCATGAACCACAATAGTTACAACACAACTGTTATATTTTACAGGCAGAATGAGACCCTGGAGCTGAGTGTTTGCAGTCTTGACTAGAAGTGATGTGACACAGGGAGAAAACATCAAACAAGGGAGGAGGGGCGAGGAGGCAGATGTTCCATATATTGACTTAACAAATCATTGATACATCTTAATTGATACATCAAGATAGGGATTAAACCTGATTTACTGAGAGGCTTTCTGTTAAATGTCTAGAGTAAGTGAAATCCACACTGAAGCCCCACACCAATGGGGTCATCATAAGTGACTATTTTAAAGTATTTCCATGATGTTTGTTCCACTTTTCTTGGCCTTTAGATTGGTCATTAAATCAAGTTTCTGTCAGGTGCTGCAATGATGTATTAAGCTCAATTAGGCAGGATAGTCACAGGAACATGAAACAACAGAAAATGTCAAATGCTGAACGAAAATAAGCATTTCTAGACTCATGTAGAGTTTAAGTCACCCCCTGACAAACTGCCATGTCTCAGGCTGCAGAATCTGTGGGTGCCAGGGAACAGAAGCTGGGAACACAAAGACTCTGCCTAGATTTTTTAAGCTGGTGATGAGATGTCTCCCACCCCTGCAGCTGTTCTGAGACACAGACACAAGCATAACTGTCAGAGATAAGTTATTTGACATTTGTGGGACAAAATCTGAAGGTAACAATGTCCATTCCTCTATGGCTCCTTCTTGCAATGGCATGCTTCCCATCTTTGCTGTGAAATTACCCTGGGTCTGAGTGACTTTGTCAGTTTACATATACCTTCAAGGATATGGAAATTATCTTTGTATTTAATCTACCATAAGAAGATTCAGTGTTTGAAAGCAGAAATTCAGACTACAAATCCGGTGTGCATTTTTACATCAGAAAATCCTACCAAAGGATGTGAAGATCTACTTGAAGATTTGAAAGATTTGATCCCTTACTAAAAAGAGCTCAGTTGGACTGTTGTTGGAGCTGTGATGGTCCAGGAAATATCATGAGAAAACAGTCCCTTCTTGAATAAAAAGAGATCAAACAGAGGTCTTAAATCTGATTCCTGAGTGTGAATGGCCTGTGCCTTTTCTGGCCTTAAAATGCATGACCCTGTTCTATAATACTTCCCTTTCCATTCCCTTGTTGCTGTTGGGTCTGACTGGAAACTGATCCTGAATTCCCTTCCAGTTTCATTGTTACCCTCAGCTGAGTAAATCCCCCGAGCTGGTCCCTGAAAAACTATTACCCTAAATATTAGGCCTGTGTGAAGTGGCTAGTATTTGCTTCAGATTCGAATTTGGCCGATTTGGGGGACAGTGATTCGATTTGGTGATTTGAATCACTGTCCCGAATTGATTTGGCCAAATCTGAATCAGCCAAATCTCTGAATCAAACAGGCCCCAACCCCTGCCCACACTCCCAGCCCTGTAAATGGCTGCCCCACTCGGCCCCAGTGTCCTGGCACTTAAAAAATAAAATAAAAAAAGCCAGCTCATGCCAGGTGGGCATACGATCCCCACTGCCCCGTCTGCCCCGTGCTGCATTGGGGGGCTCTACCACAAGCCCCCAGAGGCTCTGATGGCTGTTGCAGCAGCCCGTGAGTGCGGGACTTTTTTTTAAAGTGCTAGGATGCTGGGACTGGGCGAGGTAGCCATTGATGGGGCTGGGAGAGCAGGCAGGGGATGGGTGCTGGTGACAGAACCTCTCATGCAGAAAATAATGAGTCTTTTTATTTGATTGGAGTCTGTTTATTTACAATGAAATATACAAAGTCCTGTTTTCCTGAACACCGTTGGAATCCTATTGTTTTTTTTTCTCTTATACCATAAGAGAATTTATCTGCTTCTTATATTTATCCTACATGTGCTTTAGTATATCCAGCTGCCTCAACATGGTTGTACCCAAATTCCACCATAATAATATTATATCACAAGCTCTCTGACGTGTCACTGTTATCCTCATTTGTCACTTCCTGACTTCACTACAGTAATGCTTACCTTTAGGCTATATTCATCTCTGCTGCTTACACCAAAGCCAGAGTTTCAGTCTATTTTACCAACCTTTTAATCAGTCTTCTAACAATCAATGGCCATTGGAAACCTGGGCCTAGATCCTAGATATTTTGGGCATGCCTACAATGTCTTGTTTGCTAGTGTTCGACTATCTTGCAAACAGCTTACTGCAGTTCTTGTAAAAAACCCTATTTTTAACTGATATCTAGTTGCACTTGCAGATGATGAAAGGTTTATTTGTAAGGCTGTGGCAGGGGAGAAATGTGAGTTTAACAACAGATATCACTAACAGGTTTTGTTTGTTCATTTGTTTTCTGGCAGGAAGGGGTGGAGGGGGAGAGATCGATAAATCTGTTAACACTTAATCTATTTAATGAATCCTTTAATCCAAAATACCTGAATTTAGCTCCATGGGAGTTAAAGCAAAATATGAGAGATCAGCTACCATGTGTTACTCAAAGAAATATCTATGAATATTCCCGGCCTCAGCAGCTGGTTTGATTCATGAGCTGCACTATAGGAAGGTTTATTTTAAAATATCAAGCAAGGGACAGGGAATTCAAACATCAATTACTTAACTAGAGGGATTCAAAACTGAATGGCTCTGGAACTGAGATGAAACACATGGAAAAGATTTCATTTCCTCTCACAACTAAGGCCTGACCCTTTGAGCTTTCTGTATATAAAATTCCCATTGACCTAAAGGCATTGGCTGAAATCTTTACCCAATTCTAGTCTACAGAAATTGTAATTCATTGCAACAGGGCCAATTTTACCCAATGGATCTTCTGCTCATAGAGGTGGATGGCCCAGAACTGTCTCAGACCCAGACCATTTAAATTCTTGTCATTTAAAATGAAGTAAAACAATCCCCCTAGCTAGATTTATCAACATAGTTTCATAGTAGCTAGGGTCAGGAGGGACCTGAACAGATCATCTAGCCTGACCCCCTACCAGAGGCAGGAATTAATGCTGGGTTCACAAGACCCCAGACAGGTGATCATCCAACTTCCTCTTGAATTTACCCAAGGTAGGGGCGAGGACCACTTCCCTGGGAAGTTGGTTTCAGATTTTGGCCACCCTAACTGTAAAATATTGCCTTCTGATCTCTAACCTAAACCTATTCTCCATCAGCTTATTACCATTGTTCCTTGTCACCCCAGGTGGTGCTGGGGAGAAAAGGGCTCTACCTATTTGCTGTTGATCTCCCCTGATGAGTTTGTAGGCAGCCACCACGTCTCCCCTCAGCCTCCTCTTGCTGAGGCTGAACAGGTTCAGGTCCCTCAGTCTCTCCTCATAGGGCCTGTCCTGCTGCCCTCTCACCAAGCGGGTGGCCCTCCTCTGAACCTTCTCCAGGCTGGCCACATCCCTTTTGAAGTGCGGCGCCCAGTACTGGATGCAGTACTTCAACTGTGGCCTGACCAAAGTCGCATAGAGGGGGAGTATCACCTCTCTGGACCAGCTTGACATGCACTTTTGGATAACATATATTTTATTTAATTGTATCAAATGAACACAAATTATATATTTTATTTTATCAAATGAAGACAATGAAACCAAAAGCTTTTTTCTCTGTTGAAATGTTTTGATACTTACATTTTATTCTTTTACCTTTAATTGAATTTAATTCATTTCACATTGTCCAGTGTAAGGAGAATTTGGAAAAAAACCCAGGTTCACTTGGAACAGAAAGGTAGAGAAACTAGGAAATATATTTTCAGTTGTGTTTTCCACATCAAAACTTGATGATCGTTTGTTTTCTTTCTGCATTTGACATGTGATGTAGGATATGATCCTAAGACCTTAACATTGCAGTCACTAGTCACACAAGTCATCCTGTCGTCTCTCATTGCCCAAATGATTGGTCCCAGATTGAACACCTGGGGTTGACTGCCAATGTATTCAGACATACAGATGGCTGCAAAGAACTTGTGTGTGGCTCTCAAATTATTTTGTTAATGGTGCCATCTCCTGGTAGCAATATGCTAGACTTATTTTTGCCCCCTGAAACCTTGTTAAATATTTACACATTTTATTTTAAAACTACAAACTACTTTGAAGAGAGATAAAGAAATTAACAAAAAAAACCCTAATTGACTGCATTGACTGATATTTTTATATTCCTACATATTTTTACTGAGGCAGTGATAACTAGAAAGGGAGCCTGTATTAAATAATACCTTTATGCTTTAGATAATACATTTATATAGTTCTTTTCTTGAAAGAGTTAAATTTTTCCTACCAGATTATATTCGGTTGTTAATTTCATACTTTTATATTGGTTAATAAATATTGCAAGTTAATGTAGCTGCTATTTCCAGACAGAGATGGTTCCATATCTGTAATCCCAGACAAAGAATCCCCAGCCTTTGGGGAATTAATGTCTGGATCCAAATTCTGCAGTTTGGGCCACTAGCATACCACCAGGGAGAGTCAGTGTTTGATATCTGGGAACTATTAAAACAAAGCAAAGGTTTATCCAATGGGTATTCTGCCCTAACACTTCAAAAGTGGCTAGTGATTTTCCTTACCTCCATTTTTGAAACTTGAATTTGGGAACTTTAAAAGGGGTTTTAGCTATGAAATCAAGATATCTCAAGATGGCCACCATTAGGAGAAACATACAAAGTCACTATATACTTTTGAATATCCTTATACCCAACACTGGATGTCATCTTCTTTAAAAGGAAGCAAAACATGCCTATGATGTACCTAATTCAGCATACAGTTAGGGAAAATGTCTTTCTGAACTGTAATTTTATCCCCTGATAAACAAAGATAAATAGCCTTCAGGATGAAGGTTGATTTTATAATTATGGCTCTATAACTTACTTTGGAGATCTATGTGTACTTCCTGGCTCAGCTACACATTTCTAATGTAACTCGGCCATGTCACTTAAGACTTCCCCATATTACCTTCAGCAAAAATTATGATTTGTGATTTTTGATACTTCCTTCTCATAAAAGTAGCATGAAGATACATTTGTTAGTGTTTATAGTATGCATTTTGTTCTCATTTTCACAAATGAAAATCCCACTGAAGCTGGAGTTGGACCTTAGTACTCTAATATTAGTATTTTTCCAAATGAATCATCACCACAATAACATGCTATAGCAGTATATTTCACAGACTAATTGCACATTTCTACCCTGTGTGGAATCTTGATGATGCAATGAACCCCTTGTAAAAAAATGAGAGGTTAACAGCACAAACTGTAGTCAGGTCTGGTATGGACCAGCTCTTCAGTGCAATTATAATATAGAGCCAAACTCAATCACTTTTTGAGATTGCCTAAGCAAGGACTTGAGAATTTGGTTTAACAATGCTATAACAGGGCATCACAACCCATTTGGTGGGTTGTAAGGAAGTTAATAGAGGGGCTGAGATGGGAATGGAAATTGAAAAAAAAGTGTTCTCTTGACATTTTGTCTGTTTTCATTTCCAAGGAAGCAAGTGATTGTATACAAGAGCTCTGGCTGCATTAGATTTTGTTGGACATTTTTGACATTACATTTTCTTACCCGGTACAGGTCTTTTCATAGAGTCTCAAGTCCTGTACACTTTTTATAGCCAGATAAACTATACTCATTAATCAGTGCATCCACAACTGAATTGCAGCCACCTATGATGTGATGTGTGCCACCATCTCTCAGTCCAAGCGAACAGCATCAAGCCCTTCCCTGGGTCCCTTAAGATATGGACTTTTCTAGTAACCTACATAAAGCAAATAACTTGATTTTAAAGGGCATTTATATACATACATTTATCTCCTCCAACACACCAGAGATCCACCATGTTGGAGCAGACTTGATTAGTCAAGTCTGCTCTGCATGTAAGCTGACGCTCCCAGAGCTGTCTCACATGCATTTGTATAAATGGCAAAATACAAATCAGTACTGAGAAAATGGTGGCACTGTGCTTTTGAACTAAAACACCTTCAATGTGTTTTAGTTCAAAAGCGCACTGTCACCATTTTCTCAGCACTGATGCTCATTTTGCTGTTCATACAAATGCATGCGCCATAGCGCCGGGCACTTTTAAAAGCGCCCAGTGCTGCATTGCAAACGTGTACAGATGCCCTATAAGCCTCAGCAAGTTCACAAGATCCATAGTAAACACTAGTAAAGAACTCCCATGGGCGTCAGTGGTAAAAATGTTAGGATATGTCTACACAGAATCCTGAAGATCAACCTGAACCAATTATAGCTTCATCATGAGCCAACTCTTAGTATGTTTTACCTTGTGGCCCATAAATATTGTACTTCCTGTCCGTCACGCAGAGTACGAACAAGTTCTATTACTACTTGTCTGTTCATCTCTACTTATGGACAATAGAAACAGGAACTGGGGTGAAGAATGCCACGTCAGGAACAGGGAGTTGTGGGATTCCT
>NW_005842393.1:741691-748894 GCF_000455745.1 Alligator sinensis
CTGCTGGGTTTTCTGTGTTTATAGCTTACAGTACCCCAGTAAGTTCCAGATACATTGCAGGGAAGGAAAGTACAGACAAGAAACAGCAGGATCAACCCCTAACCATAATATGCAACAGAGCTTCTAGGGTTGAGATGGACTGCCACTGAGGGTTGGTGGGTATAGATTTGAAGACAACAATATTGACATAGGCATGTCTTATAAGTATCCTGAGTCAAAGCCAGCTAATTCAAAAACAGTTTCAGAAAAACTGTATGTAAGAAAACTCTAACAGATGACATACTGTGACAAGCATGACAAATACCTATCCTCATTGCAAGTTTTTTTACTTTTTTTTTTTTTTTTGAAAATTAGTAAACACCAATCTAGGCTCCCATGCAGAGCCAGGGATCAAAAGTCTTTACACTCTGCCAAATCACAGAGGGATGGCCTTCACATTGGGTAGAGTGTGTACATGCATGAGGGGAGGTCACGCTGTTTCACATCACCATTAAAAAGCCACCATTTTCCAAGACTTGACCATACAGTCTTTCAGGGATTACCAATTTCCCATCTGCATTTAGGAGAAGAAATACATTCAATAACTGTGTAGCAGTGGCTAGCAAATATCCATCTTTAATGGCCTGTGCTGTATGGTGGAAACATCTCAGCTGTGGATGTCACATTTAAGACAATAAATAAGCTGATATTTGAGAGGCCTGTGCACTCTCCTGAATGGTGATTGGTCCCACTCAAGCAGTGATGGACATGAATTCCATCTATTGACAGCTTTGTTGCTGTGGGTTCCACCTCAGGTGCTGTATATGGCAACCCTATTTATTTTTCTTCAGAGTGCTACACTTGAAAGCAAATACTGAGTTTATTCCTCAGCAGCAGCATGATACCGCAGAGTTTAATGGACCAGCAGCTCCACCCATTTCCAAACATCTCTTTTCTGCATTGCTCCTGTTTTGCACACTTCTGAAGAAAACAGCCCTGTATTGTCATTTATTTGTCTCCTTTGTGCTCTTCTGCTCTCCGTGCTCTTCTGTTTCAGTTTAGAACAGCTACGCAGCACCTTCTCACTCTTAGCTGTGAGAATGTGCCACCTCTTCAGAAATTAGACAGACAAAACAAAGGGGAAAACAGAACAACTCAATAATAGTTGCCAGCAAGAGAAAAGGATACAGAAAACAGCAGCCAGTAGCTAAATGAGTCTTTTAGGGCTGGAGCTGCTTGGATCTGCCAAATTTAAAGGGCCGGTACCAGAAAGGCAGACTGGAAATGGTTAGTCTATAAAAAGTAACCCTACCATGACAAGGATTAGTAGAACCAAATCAATCACTCTATAAGTCGGGCCTGGGAACAGGGCCATTTCTGTGGCCAATGTGGTCCCAGAAAAGGGAGGCTGCACAGACTAAAAATTTGGATAATGTAATTCAAATAATCATTTCAGATTGAAAACTGAAAGAAACAAAGGGTTACATGCAAGAAGAACTTAGGTACCTACAGTTTTATGAGGGGTGCATTTGAATGCCAATGGCATTCATTCATAGTTAAGCACCTAATTGTAATACTCAGGTACCATTTAGGGCTCATCTATATCCCTTCAGCAGCAGATCCTGACTGTGGTGGAGGGGCTGCACTCTTCCCACCCAAATTTATAGGCATACTTCAAACCAGATGGTCACCAGTAAGTATGCTGAGGGCTTACTTTCAGTGGCCAGAGGCTAAGAGCTTGAGAGCAGGTGCAGAGGGATGAGTACAGAGTGGACTTACTAAGGCACTTCCAGGTTTGGAGCATGCCTACATACTTATATGGGCAGGATATACTCAAGCCACTCAATGCTTGGACCCATCACCACAATGGCACTGGCAAAGTTTCAATGCACAGAGTACATCTAACACCACACAACAGAAATAGGAGGCATTGAAGCCAGCACTCCTGCAGCCTTCTACTTAAAGTACACAGCTGGGAGAGGATATGGTAGGATCCATTCCCTGTTCCAAAGTATTTTACGTGAAGGGAAACAGCTTAAACTGAGGGATTTAGAACAACCCAAGTATATTTGGATTCAAGACTCCCATACCCCAGGTGAATGCTTTAAATCAGCTATAACCAACCTTTTCATGCCAGGGCCCAGAATGACCCAACTCAGAGGTGGGAGGATGTGTGGATGTTAAGACCTACCCAGAGCTAGTGGTTTTCCCTATTGCTGAATGCCACTGAAGCCTCACGTCTACAGGCTGGGTCTAATATCTCTATGAACCACAGGTTGCTGACCCCTGTTTTAAACAGCAAGCTACTGAATCAAAGGGAAATGGCAGTACCATGTTCTTTCCCAGCTGTCTTTTGAAAGAGAGGTGACTCCCACCCTTAACTTTATAAAGAACACCTATGTACCTAAACCCAAAACCGAGCTATGAATTGGATCTTGAGCACATTATTGCAATCCAGATTGAAGGGAGTGACTCCATAAGAGAAGTGATATGTAAGCTACAACTATTTCTCAACATTTCCTACTGGTTAGTTTAAGTGATTCTTAGCACAGGTTTCTGCTTCTGTGAATCCTATTCTTAGGTATTTTAGTCTACTAACCAGGTGTTGTAAAGTGAGTCTGGTGCCTAGTTAAGGATAATAAATTAGACTAGATAGCAGGGCAGCTAACAGCTGATGCTGCAACTCTGAGTACTGCAATGTCCTTGTGAATCTATCCCAAAACATCTACCGTGTAGTACCAGTGCTAGCAGCCCTAAGTACACTTAAAACCTCTAAAATTAGAGTTCTATATATCCATACAAATTGTGCATGTACATTTGTGTAGGCATAGATACACACACATACCTCTTTATTTGAAGTTCTTCATTTCCCTGAAGAAGCAATACTAATGAACTTTTGTACATCACAGATGGCCAACCCACAACATGGGTGGCACAAGTGGTATGGTACATAAACCCTAGGCACTCAGAATGGAGGCAGAGACCAGAGGATTCTGTGAAGTGGAGGGGAGTGGAGTGGAGGCACAATGGTGCGGAGAAAGGAGATGCCAGGTGTCATAGAACCCTTCCTTGGCCCAGCTGCAGCTCCCAAATTCAGGGCTTTGGATTTTTGTTCGCTACATAAACATGTGGGGCCACAGCCAGTTGACCTGGCTCTTGGCAGTAACACATCCCCATGCAGCAACATCCTGGCCCTGCTCTACACAGCCAGAGGCTTGAGCTTCCCTGCCTGTGTTCTGGTGCCCCAGGGCACTATCAGCTATGCCTTTTCAGGGGGAATCAAAGCAGCACTCAGGGAGGGCTGAAGCTTAAGTTGTGTCACACATACCAATAAGGCTGGCTACCCCTGCTTTCCATTCACATGTATTTGTTCCTCTGTGAGGATTCCAAGTACTACCCCACTCACTACCAACAAGAAACAAGAGGCTGAGAGACAAAGTAACTTGACCAAACTGACTGAATTAGTAGCAGAACCTGATACCCCCTGGCTTCCCAATCCAAATTTATGCCTCCAGCCTAGTAAAGTCTATGGTATAGGATACTCTGCATCTTGGGAATCAGAACTATAGTAATATAAAGAGCCATTAGATAGTGATTTATAATTTCAGCACAGAGTTCGTATGACACTGAATTTTAGATCCATGTTACAGGTTTGTAGGGTCAAAAAGATTCCCCTTGTGAACCTGGGGACCTAATGGTTATCTTCATCCATTCACTTTCCTGCCATGCCTTTGATGGGAGAATGTGTGTGTGGTGGGCTTGTTGGTAACAGCCCAGCTTGCCGGCTCGGAAGGGCTCTGAGCGATTGGTGGGGCGTTCCCACAAATCAGATGAAGGCAGGGGAAAGGCTTGCCCCGCCCCTACCGTAGGGCAAGGCAAAGAGCTGGACCTGGGTGAGGACTACCCCCCCCCCCCCCCTTCTTGATTGGTCCATTTGCAATCTGAGGGCAGAGTCTCTGGAGGGGATAAAAAAGCAGCGTGCCTGGCACATGGGCAGCTGTGTCGAGGGATGGCGAAGAGGCTGGGTGAAGAAAAGCTGGCAGAGCTGTCCAGCAGGGTGGAGCTGTTGCCCTGAAGAGCCCAAAGACTCCTCACTGGAGAGGAAGTGGCAAGCGGCCGTGTCCCCCCAGCCCCACCGCAAAGGAGCACGGTGAGCGGTGCACAGACCGGTACACTCCAGGGCCAAGAGGGACTGAGACCCTGGGAGCTGCTTAAGGTGGCTTGGGTCTCCAACCCCTGGCACAAGGCCAGGAACTCAGTACACAGACGGTGCACACCAGGTCTGAGAGTGGACTGAGACCCTGGGAGCTGCTCGAGGCAGCTTGGGCCTTCAACCCCTGGCATGAGGCGAGGCAAAAACATTGCACAGAGACTCCAGGAACAGACTGAGACCCCGGAGCCATACAAGGCAGCTCAGGTCTCCAACTTCAAGCAAAAGGCAGAGCCCCAGTGCATGCGATGGTGCACAGGGACCTGAGTGGGCTGGCAGCCCACAGGGAGCCTGAGCCAGCTGAGGCCTCAGCGAGGGTGAAGATAACTCACCTGGGAAGAGGAAGACCCCCTGGACCTCCAGAATCATGAGTTACTGGGGAAGGGTATTCCCACAGGGGAGGGGGAATCTTCCCCAGTCAGTAAAACTGACCACTAGAGGGGAAGCCCAGAAGTAGAGGGCTCCCCAGGTTTGGAGGTTACCTTTGTGGGCTATGGAAGGCCTGAAGGGTACTAGGGATCTTTCTCCTTCCTCCTGATCACTGGAGCGCAGCCACTGCTCCAGGACAGCCTGGGCTTATATTTTGTGAATTAGCACCTCATGTTTTGTGGTTTGTATTTTAACAGAGCTTAAGAGTGTATGATCATTATTGAAACCCTTATTCTGGCTCTTTTATATTACTTACCTGTATTCTGAGTGGTGGTAAAGGATTGTATATATACACATTGCATGTAGTTCTATGTTGTGTGTGTGTGTGCACGTGTGTGTAATTTATATCTATTCCTCCCTATGGTTTATTATATTAATAGTTGTGTGTATAGTCAAGTTCACTGTGTGTCTCAGCTTGGCTCTATTGGGGAAGGAGGGAAACTGAATGCAGCTAGCAATTTTACCCCCCCAGTGCACCTGCTCTGCTAACCTTTCCCTTTGATTTGAGAGGAGAGTACATAACCAGGTACTTCCTGGGTTACATATAAATTAATTAATAAACAAACAGAAAATAATTGCAGATCATACAGCTGATTTTATATAATGCTAGTTAATTCCTTACAGAAGTGACCCACTGTGGGCCTGCCTAAAGCAATAACATGCACAATCTGTTATGCCTGGTGAGATGCCAACGACTGCTCTCACCCTACTATTGTCTCTTCCCTAACTTTGGTTTTCCAGAATCCAGCTCGCAGTCCCTGAGAGCCATGTCCTCCCGTCTACCAAGGCGGTCTCACCTCTCACTCTCACAGCTAAGTCGGCTCCTTTTCTAGCGTATGTCGTCAGTTCCAACAAGTCACTGGTGTGTTCCCGTGCCTCCTCACGGGTTTCCTCAACCTTCCTGGTTGCTCTGTCTTGCACTCTGTTCCCCTAGAGGCTTATAAGCGGTACACTTTTCAATGCTTTCCTTTGTTCCTTTCTGGTAAATGATCAGCATTTCTCTTTACAGGTGTTTGGATCTCCCACCATGGGATGCTGGTTGATGACATCATTGCCTGCAGGCAGCATCTCTGACTCCTGGTAAGTATACTTGTTACACTCTGTAACAGGGCATTTATCTCTGTTACAATCTATTACGGTAAATATACCATTCTCTTCACTAGTTTGCCAGAGCCCTCAAAGACTATTGACAGGATCCATAGGCTGCATGATTTATAAGCTAAACTCAGACATGACGAACACGAAGCCCGTAGACAAATATTAACATGTTAATTGAGGAAAGGGAAGGCCAAGGACATTAATGTGATCACTTCGTAAGTAAATAAAAAATTGAAGAGATTAAGCCAGGTATTCATCCAGGTCTGGGGTCTGAAGCCAGGGATTTTGATGAAGCCAGGCTCAAAGCAGGCTATAAGTCATACCAGGAAGTCCAAACCAAGGAGCACTGAGGGACAAACATGGCAGGGACAGGAAATCCAGGATGGGAATAGGCAGGCATAGGAGTGGGAGCAAAGACAGGTTGGTGCTGGACAAGGATCGTCATGCCAGGCCATGGGTCACCTCAGGGTTAGGAGAAGCCAGGAACTCAGAACCCAAAAGATCTGTCCATAAAATTGAGTTGGGGGTCCAGAGGGTCAGGCAGAATATAGAGTCAGAGTTTGAGCTGGGTCAGGTATCTGGGAAGTCTGGCCACTGCCAGGTCAGGGGTCCAGAGGGTCAGGCAGAGAACAAGGTCCTAGATCAGGTATCAAAGGAATCCATCACACAGTACAAGCAAAAATGCAGCAGTCTGAGCAGAGAGTTAAATAAACCTTGTTGCCCAGACACTTCTTCTTCTAGGTTAGAGGCTTATACAGGAAGGGTTAAGAGGTCTTCTGACCTTGGCTGGCCACTCTGGTGGCAGGGAATGCACATAAGCCTAGGCCCAGATAGAGGGTTCTGGCCACCTGCATTTACCCTACTGTTCTGCTCAAGAGATGGCAGACCATTGTGAGGCACTATACCAGGCAGGCTAAGGCCCTGTGTTCAAGACCATGGCCTGACAGGGATCCAGGCAGGAGTGAAGTATGGGTGCAGGCTAGGCAGAGTGCAAGTGAAAACTAGGCAGGAATAAGGCATGTGTTTAGGTCAAGCAGAGGTGCAAGCAGGAAGGTAGGCAAATAATTGAGGCAGGCTAGGTGGGCTTACAGGCAGGTCAAGTGCTCTGTTGCTCAGAGTTCTATTGTGTGGTCTGAGCTTATGATGGCCCATGTGGACAAGCCCTCTTCCTGACAGCCCTTGAGATGACTCGGTCAGTGCCCTTCAGCTGGATCAACCCCAGCTGGGTCTAGACTCCTTACAGTTTCATACTTTTCCTTTGTCCCATGCCATTATGCATACTAGCTTCCTTGCTCCCTACCTACCTACCTCCTAATTCACCATGTATGTGTTTGCTGTAGCCTGGCTAACCCTTATCAAAAGCTATCTAGCCAATGCTCAAGTTCAAAAACCCTTAAAGGCCCTTATACAAATAAACTTTCACTCTTCATGTGTAAAGTTAGTTATGAGCAAAGATGGGGAGGAGATACTCAGCCTAAAGTAGGGAA